>NC_139002.1:42771915-42831504 GCF_964374135.1 Grampus griseus
ACAATAAGATTGGAATTATCAATAAATACTCATTGATAATTTGCATCAGTGATTTAAAATAAAAGAAGTAGAATGGCATTGACAATTTCATTATTTTGTATTTAAAGTTTCTGTTCAAAACATTGATAATGATAGTAACAGCTCAAAAACAACTAACGCATTTTCCAGGGGATGATAACAATCATATTCATAAAGTTGACTTCTGTTCAAATTTTAATTTAAAAGAAAATGTAAGTAAGTTTATTTCTTCTTCATGCTTGAAGCACAGGTGCTATCAGTAGAAAGTGAAGTTCCAAAGGTGAAATAAAATATGGTGAAATTCCAAATACTTGTGAAGTTCAGGAGGATTTTGTTTATTAATCTACTTCTGAAACCTGAAATAAAATCTGTGGACCAAAAAAAAAAATGTTACCTGCCATTTTAGTAAACATGAATGTTGCCCACCATCAAGCCATCAGCCACTGTAGCCACCTCTAACAGTGAACCCTTAGGGGAATACAGGATGCAGAGAAACGAGATACTGGCCCTTTGTAGTTAAGATGTATATCAAAGGAATAATTTCAATGAGCCCAGATTCTCACATCTTCCTGTACATAAAAATGCACTAAAATTTGAGATGTCTGGGTTTTTTTTTGGGGGGGTTAGCAGTAATCTTTTGATGTTCAACTATATGTTGCTATTGTTTTTCAGCAAGAACTGCTCTATATCCTGACTCCTCCCTGATCTCTCTGGAACAGTTCCTCAGAGCTCTATGAGAGGCTGGTTCACAGACAATAGTCTTTAGTAATGTCCCAAATAAAAGATAATTCTCAACTTTGAGGTTGTGCATTTTTTTCAGTTGACAAAGCATAACATAGACATAATAGGAAAAAGCAATGGTATGTGAATTAGAAACTGGAACACAGGATAATTCATGTATTTGCAAAGTCTTTATCTGCAGAGATATCTGTACGAGAATTAAACAATCTTTACAATTCTCCTTATATTCTCCTTCTTTTTATCGGACATGCTAGATCTTAAATAGTCTACCCTTTTTTAGGTTTCTTTGTGGGAAACTTAAAAAATCTTACTATCAATCAGCATTTATAATTTCTCTCATAGTATGAAGTAATGTCAAAATATCTTGTTTTAAATTTTCAAACAAAGGAATGTCATATTGAAATCTTGAGAATTATGAAAGATTGTGACCTTTAGTTTTCAATATCTTATCAATACTCTTCCTAAAAGGCCATAAAGATAATACTCAAGAGAATATGGTACGTTAATCAGTGAAAGGTACATGCATCATAGAAACCCATGTGGTGGACATCTGGCCACACCTCTTCTATCTATGCCATGGAGTACCACGTGAGGATTGGACAAGAAATAGACATAAGCAAAAAATAGAAGCTAATCTTGAGTCTTTCAGTCAGACCTGGGATAAATCACTTAACACATACATATATTTCCTTATTTTAAAAAATGACAAAATGGCGTGTTTTTTTCTCTCAGAAAATAAAATAACTAGAAGACTTTAAATGAAACTTTTGACTCATATTTTATTAATAAAGTATTATATTTCTTCTAAGAATAATAATTCTTAGGCATTTATACCCCAAGCCACTATCAGGCAAGGCAGAAGTGTTCATAATGGTTGCCTTTATTTCAAACAATTTATTGTTAATTCTGAATATATTTCTTAATGACTCCAAGCTTGAGCAAAGCTGTGAAACAACAAAACTTGATGTTTGAGATTAATTTTTTCATTTAGATAAAATTTCAAGTATGCTATAAGCAATTAAAGTGTGGGGAAAGCTTTTGTTCCCATGTAGACCTTTTACAAACTTTTAAGAATATATCACCATCTCGCCAACACGAAATAGTCTCCAGCTGAAAACCTATATTAGAGTAAAATGGTGGGCACTGAGTCAGATTGAAAAGCTTGCCTGCAGAAATCACCCAGGAACTTTATAAGGCAAAGCACAGGAAAGACATTTACACTTAAAATTCTGGCCTCTGGATGAAACTGACTGAATATTACTGGGCACAATGACATCAGACTTGGATATGAGAGAGACAGAAGCCACAATTCTCATTAAAATTGCAAAGAAAACAGCTAATAAAATACAGAAAAATTAAAAAAAAAAACAGAAGAGTTGTGAACATTTGTAGATTTAAATACAGAATTTGCTAGCTCTTGAGCATTCCTTTCTTACAAAACACTTGACTATTGTCCATAGATATCAGGTACCATACAGGATTCTCAGGTTGTACTTGCTCCTTTTGTACCTTCTCCATTGCAAGGGCTTAACTATCCCTCACTCACCAAACTCATATGAAGTATTTTCTAATATTTCATTAAGCAGTAAATTAACTTAAGTTTGCACAAAGATTTCTTAAGCAGCTGCTCCATTAGATAACTATAGCTTTTATGTTTTTCCTTCCCCTTACACACACATATACGTATTGCTTTTTACATTTGGTCTCACTTTGAATTGACGTTAAAAACTAAAATATAAGATCCAAATTTAGAAGCACTGGAAGGAGAGCATGCATTTAAGAACATTTAGGGAGAGAAAGTGACTCTCTGTGTCACATATTAAAAGGGATTTTAAAATCACTGTTATGAAGACCAATGTTGCTGGCTTTGAAGATTAATGATATGTATTTTTTATTGATTTAAGTTTTATGTCACCAACAAGTAACTGAACTGGAAGTTACAAAATATGTACTAGTGAATATTCAACAGCAATCTTCTCTACTATGAAGATCTGTGTATAGGATTGTGCTGAGCTGAAAGACAGAATACATGAGCTCTGTCCCTTTCTCAGTCAAAAAACAACAGAGCAATATTGAAAAAGTCACTTCAATTGACTGATTTTAATGTTCCCTTCCCACTAATCTTCTTCATTACTGATTATAGCTTATTATATGTACATGAACACATTTCTGTATAATGGACATTACCTCTATTATACTAGAAAATCTAAGAACTTGAATCATATATTCTCTACTTGGTAGCACAAAATTAGTCATGTTAAGAAATGCAGGTGTAGGTAATGTCAGTGAAAATGACAGAGTAGGGAACTCTGGGCAGGTTGGTCTGTTCTTCCCCAGAAACACTGAAAGCTCTAGTAAAAACTGTCAGAATTAATCTTAGCAGAATTCAGAGAGATAGTCAAAAGTTTAGAGGAAATAAGCAAACCCTTAAAGACAGTTTGAACATGGTAGAAATTCGTTGTGGCATTTTAATTGACCTTGATTCCATCCATTTCCCTAGCACTGCCAAGATCTTGAGGATGGCAACAAAAATTCCAGATGCAGGTATCTGATTTTTAAAATGGATAGAGCAGACCTTGTTTCCAAGAAATATCGTTTTCTTTGACCTGACAGATTTTCTAAAGCACTAATGCAAGGGGATTCCCTTTTTTTTGCCTACCTGGGAATTCTATCAGACAGGGGAGGCTATGAAAACTTTGAGAAACAAATGAAAAGCCCTTGCCATGTAGGGAAAAAAAATAACAGTGGAGGCACATAATGGACACACAGCCTGGGAAGAAAATATTGATAGTGAGAATTTGGGGGAATAAGGGTTTTGAAATGTTTCAGCATATACTGGGTCAACTAGAAAGCCCATGTGCATATGCAGGGCAGGAAACATGCTCAGAAAAGACCTGAGGAGACAGTAACATTTAACCTTGGCTAATTTTTAAGCTCAGCACAAGCAGGAGGTAAAGGTTAAGTTAGAGTTGAAAATAGCGTGGCTCCAAACAAGAATATTCTACTCAGCAACGTTGTCAAACAGATTTGAAGGAGAGATAAAGAGTTTTCTAAACAACAACAACAAAAAGCTGAAGGAGTTCACCACCACTAAACTGGCCTTAAAGAAATGTTAAAGGAAGTTATTCTAGCTGAAACAAAAGGCTGCTGGTTAGTGACAGGAAAACATATAAAACTCTTTGATAAAGTAAATATATAGTTAAATTCAGAATAAATTATTGTAATGCTCTTGGGTGAATCACTTATAACTCTAGTTTTCTAGTATGAAAGTTAAAAAACAGAAGTATTTTCAAAACTACAACTATAATATGTTAATGTTTACACAATGTAAAAAATAAACACACACACAAATTGTGATAATAAAAACAAAATGTTGGGAGGAGAGTTTTTGTATTCATTTGAAATAAAGTTATTATTAACCTAACTAGGCTGTTATAGTATACTTTATGTAAACCTTATGGTAACCAAAAAGCAAAACTCTATAATAGATACACAAAAGATAAAGGAGTCAAAATACCACTACAGGAAATCATCAAATCACAAAGAAAAAGAGAGGAAGAAAGGAACAAAGAAATTATAAGATAACCAGAATACAGTAACTAAAAACCAATAATAAGTCCATACCTATAAGTAATTGCTTTAAATGTAAATGCACTAAATTATCCAATCAAAAGACTTAAGTGGCTAAATGGATTAAAATTAAAAAAGACTCAACATGTAGTTATATGCTACCTACAAGAGACTCATTTCAGCTTTAAGAATACAAATAGATTGGAGTGTTTGTTTATATTTTGTTGTTGAGCTGTATGGGCTGTTTGGAGATTAAGCCCTTGTATTTTGCATCATTTGCAAATATTTTCTCCCATTCCATATGTTGTTTTATTATTTTTTTATTGTTTCCTTTGTTGTGCAAAAGCTTGTAAGTTGGATTAAGTCTCATTTGGTTATTTTTGTTTTTATTTTTATTGCCTTGGGAGACAGACCTAAGAAAACATCAGTACAATTTATGTCAGAGAATGTTTTGCCTATGCTCTCTTCTAAGAGTTTCATACTTTCATGTTTTATGTTTAAGTCTTTAAGCCATTTTGAGTTTACTTTTGTGCATAGTGTGAGGGTGTGTTCTAACTTCATTGATTTACATTCAGCTCTCCAACTTTCCCAGCACCACTTGCTGAAGAGACTTTTTTCCATTATATATTACAATGCTGGAAAGGGTGTGGGGGAAAGGGAACACTCCTACACTGTTGGTGGGAAAGTAAGTTGGTGCAGCTGCTATGGAGAACAGTGTGGAGGTTCCTCGGAAAACTAAAAATAGAATTACCATATGATCTAGCAATCCCATTCCTGGGCATATACCCAGACAAAACTATAATTCAAAAAGATAACATACACTCCTATGTTCATAGATACACTATTCACAATAGCCAAAAAATGGAAACAACCTAAATGTCCATTGACAGAAAAATGGATAAAGATGTGAAACACCAGAAAACTCCTGGTCCCATGTAATATCAATTGACAAGAGCTCACCCAGAGATCTCCATCTCAATGCTAAGACCCAGCTCCAAGCAAAGAAAAGCAAGCACCAGTACTGGACACACCATGCCAAAAAACTAGCAAGACAGGAAAAAAACACAACCATTAGCAGAGAGGTTGCCTAAAATCACAATAAGTTCACAGACACCCCCAAACACAGCACCAGACACAGTCCTGCCCACCAGAAAGACAAGATCCAGCCTCATCCACCAGAATACAGGCACCAGCCCCTCCACCTGGAAGCCTACATGACCCACTGAACCAACCTTACCCACTGGGGGCAGACACCAAAAACAATGGGAACTACAAACCTGAAGCCTGTGAAAAAGAGATATAAAACACAGTAAGTTAAGCAAAATGAGAAGACAGAGAAATAGGCAGCAGATGAAGGAGCAAGGTAAAAACCCAACAGACCAAACAAATGAAAAGGAAATAAGCAGTCTACCTGATTAAGGATTCAAAGGAATGATAGTAAAGATGATCCAAAATCCTGGAAATAGAATGGAGAAAACACAAGGAAAGTTTAACAAGGACCTGGAAGAAATAAAGAACAAACAAACAATGATGAACAACACAATAACTGAAATGAAAAATTCTCTAGAAGGAATCAATAACAGAATAACTGGAGGCAGAACAACAGATAAGTGTCCTGGAAGATAAAATAGTGGAAATAACTATCACAGAGCAGAATAAAGAAAAAAGAATGAAAAGAATTGAGGACAGTCTTAGAGACCTCTGGGACAACATTAAAGGCACAAACATTCAAATTACAGACGTCCCAGAAGAAGAAGAGAAAAAGAAAGGGACTGAGAAAAATTTGAAAAGATTATAGTTGAAAACTTCCCTAATATGGGGAAGGAAATAGTCAATCAAGTTCAGGAAGGACAGAGAGTCCCATACAGTATAAATCCAAGGAGAAACACGCCAAGACACATATAAATCAAACTATCAAAAATTAAATACAAAGAAAAAATATTAAAAGCAACAAATAACATACAAGGGAATCTCCATAAGATTAACAGATGATCTTGCAGCAGAAAATCTGTAAGCCAGAAGGACAGGCAAAACATATTTAAGTGATGGAAGGGAAAAACTTACAACTAAGATTACACTACCCAGCAAGGATCTCATTCAGATTCGACGGAGAATTTAAAAGATTTACAGACAAACATAAGCTAAGAGAATTCAGCACCACCAAACCAGCTTTACAACAAATGACAAAAGAACTTCTCCAGGCAGGAAACACAAGAGAAGAAAAAGACCTACAGTAACAAACCCAAAACAATTAAGAAAAAGGTAATAGGAACATACGTATCAATAATTACCATAAATGTAAATAGATTAAATGTTCCAAGCAAAAGACATAGACTGGCTAGAGGGATACAAAAACAAGACTCATAAATATGCTCTCTACAAGAGACCCACTTCAGACCTAGGGACACATACAGACTGAAAGTGTGGGGACGGAAAAAGATATTCATTGCAAATGGAAACCAAAAGAAAGCTGGAATAGCAATTCTCATATCAGACAAAATAGGTTTTAAAATAAAGACTATTACAAGAGACAAAGAAAGACACTACATAATGATCAAGGGATCAATCCAAGAAGAAGATATAACAATTGTAAATATTTATGCACCCAACATAGGAGCACCTCAATGCATCAGGAAAATGCTAACAGCCATAAAAGGGGAAATCAACAGTAAAACAATAATAGTAGGTGACTTTAACACCCCATTTTCACCAATGGACAGACCATGCAAAATGTAAATAAATAAGGAAAAAAAACTTTCAATGACACATTAAGCAAAATGGGCTTAATTGATATTTATAGGACATTCCATCCAAAAACAAGAGAATATACTTTCTTCTCAAGTGTTCATGGAACATTCTCTAGGTTAGATCATACCTTGGGTCACAAATCAAGCTGTGGTAAATTTAAGAAACTTGAAATCATATCAAGTATCTTTTCCAACCACAACACTATGAGACTAGATATCAAATACAGGAAAAAAATGTAAAAAATACAAACACATAGAGGCTAAACAGTACACTACTAAACAACCAATAGATCACTGAAGAAATCAAAGAGGAAATCAAAAAATACCTAGAAACAAATGACAATTAAAACACAATGACCCAAAACCTATGGGATGCAGCAAAAACAGTTCTAAGAGGGACGTTTACAGGGATAAAATCCTACATCAAGAAACAAGCAAAATCTCAAATAAACAACCTAAACTTACATCTAAAGCAATTAGAGAAAGAAGAACAAGAAAAACCAAAGTTAGCAGAAGGAAAGAAATCATAAAGATCAGATCAGAAATAAATGAAAAAGAAATGAAGGAAACGATAGCAACGATCAATAAAACTAAAAGCTGGTTCTTTGAGAAGATAAACAAAATTGATAAACCATTAGCCAGACTCATCAAGATAAAAAGGGAAAAGACTAAAATCAACAGAATTAGAAATGAAAAAGAAGTAACAATTGACACTGCAGAAATACAAATGATGATGAGAAACTACTACAAGTAAACATATGCCAATAAAATAGACAACCTGGACGAAATTGACAAATCTTAAAGAAGCACAACCTTCTGATATTGAACCAGGAATAAATAGAAAACATGAACAGATCAGTGACAGACCAATAGACCAACAGACAAACACTGAAATTGAAACTGTGATTAAAAATCTTCCAACAAACTTAAGCCCAGGATCAGATGGCTTCACAGGTGAATTCTATGAAACATTTAGAGAAGGGGTAATACCTGTCTTTCTTAAACTCTTCCAAAATATAGCAGAAGGACGAACACTCCCAAATGCATTTTACAAGGCCATCATCTCCCTGATACCAAAACCAGACAAAGATATCACCAAAAAAGAAAACTACAGACCAATATCACTGATGAATATAGATGCAAAAATACTAGCAAACCAAGTCAAACATCACATTAAAAGGATCATACACCATGATCAAGTGGAGTTTATTCCAGGAATGCAAGGATTCTTCAGTATATACAAATCTATCAATGTGATACACCATATTAACAAACTGAAGCGTAAAACCATATGATCACCTCAATAGAGGCAGAAAAGGCTTTCAACAAAATTCAATACCCATTTATGATAAAAAACCCTCCAGAAAGTAGGCATAGAGGGAATTTACTTCAACCTAATAGAGGTCTTATATGACAAATCCACAACCAACATCGTTTTCAATGGTGAAAAACTGAAACCATTTCCAATAAGATCAGGAACAAGACAAGGTTGCCCATTCTCACAACTATTATTCAACATAGTTATGGAAGTTTTAGCCACAACAATCAGAGATGAAAAAGAAATAAATGGAATCCAAAACAGAAAAGAAGTAAAACTGTCACTATTTGCAGATGACATTATACTCTACATAGAGAATGCTGAAAATGCTACCAGAAAACTACTAGACCTAATCAATGAATTTGGTAAAGTATCAGGATAGAAAATTAATGCACAGAAATCTCTTACATTTCTATACAATAATGATGAAAAATCTGAAAGAGAAATGAAGGAAAAACTCCCATTTTCTATTGCAACCAAAAGAATAAAATACCTATGAATAAACCTAGTTAAGGAGACAAATGTCCTGTATGCAGATAACTATAAAACACTGTTGAAAGAAATTAAAGATGATACAACAGATGGAGAGATACACCATGTTCTTGGATTGGAAGAATCAACATTGTGAAAATGACTCTACTACACAAAGCAATTGACAGATTCAATGCAAGCCTTATCAAACTACCAATGACATTTTTTAGAGAACTAGAACAGAAAAATTCACAATTTGTATGGAAACACAAAAAATCCCAAATAACAAAAGCAATATTGAGAAAGATAAGTCGAGCTATAGGAATCAGTCTCCCTGACTTCAGACTATACTACAAAGCTACAGTAATCAAGACAGTATGGTACTGGCACAGAAGCAGAAATACAGATCAACAGAACAGGATAGAAGACCCAGAGATAAACATACACACATTTGGTCACCTTATCTTTGATGAAGGAGGGAAGAATATACAATGGAGAAAAGATAGCCTCTTCAATAAGTGGTGCTGGGAAAACTAAAAGTTACTTGTAAAGAATTAAATTAGACCACTCCCTACCACCACACACAAAAATAAACTCCAAATGGATTCAAGACTTAAATATAAGACTGGGCTAAGACTCTTAGAGGAAAACATAGGCAGAACACTCTATGACATAAAACACAGCAAGATCCTTTTTGACCCACCTCCTAGAGAAATGAAAATAAAAACAAAACTAAACAAATGGAACCTAATGAAACTTAAAATTTTTTGCACAACAAAGGAAACCATAAACAAGACAAAAAAACAACCCTCAGAATGGGAGAAAATATGTAAATGAAGCAATGGACAAAGGATTAAGCTCCAAAATATACAAGCAGCTCATGCAGCTCAAAATTTGAAAAACAACAACCTAATCCAAAAATGGACAAAAGACTTAAATAGACATTTCTCCAAAGAAGATATACAGATTGCCACCAAACACAGGAAAGGATGCTCAACATCACTAATCATTCGAGAAATGCAAATCAAAACTACAATGAGTATCACCTCACACCAGTCAAAATGGCCATTATCAAAAACTCTACAATCAATAATGCTAGAGAGGGTGTGGAGAAAAGGGAACCCTCTTGCACTGTTGGTGAGAATGTAATTGATACAGCCACTAGGGAGAACAGTATGGAGGTTTCTTAAAAAACTAAAAATAGATCTATCATATGACACAGCAATCCTACTACTGAACCTATACCCTGAGAAAACCATAATTCAAAAAGTGTCATGTACCACAATGTTCATTGCAGCACTGTTTACAATAGCTAGGACATGAAAGCAACCTAAGCGTCCATTGACAGATGAATGGATAAAGCAATGGAATATTGCTCAGCCATAAAAAGAAACAAAATTGAGTTATTTGTAGTGAGGTGGATGGAACCAGAGTCTGTCATACAGAGTGAAGTAAGTCAGAAAGAGGAAAACAAATTCCATATGCTAACACATGTATATGGAATCTAAAAAAAAAAAAAGTCTGTTGAACTTAGGGGCAGGACAGGAATAAAGAAACACTGGTAGAGAATGGACTTCAGGACAAGGGGAAGGCGAAGGGTAAGCTGGGACAAAGTGAGAGAGTGGCATGGACATATATATACTACCAGATGTAAAATAGATAGCTAGTGGGAAGCGCCGCTTAACACAGGGAGATCAGCCTAGTCCTTTGTGACCAACTAGAGGGGTCAGATAGGGAGTGTGGGAGGGAGATGCAAGAGGGAGGGGATATGGGTATATGTGTATACGTATAGTTGGTTCACTTTGTTATACAGCATAAACTAACACAACATTGTAAAGCAATTATACTCCAATAAAGATGTTAAAAAAAAAAAAAGAAGATGGGATACATATATACAATGGAATACTACTCAGCCATAAAAGAAACTGAAGTACCATTTGCAGCAACATGGATGTAACTAGAGATTATCATGCTAAGTTAAGTAAGAAAGAGAAAGACAAATACTATATGATATCACTTATATGTGGAATCTAAGATATGGCACAAATGAACCTATCTACAAAACAGAAACAGACTCACAGACATAGAGAACAGACTTGTTGCCAAGTGGAGGGGTGTGGGGAAGGGAAGGACTGGGAGTTTGGGATTAGCAGATATAAACTATTATATATAGGATGGATAAACTAAAAGGTCCCACTGTATAGTACAGGGAACTATAATCAATATCCTGTGATAAACCGTAATGGAAAAGAATATAAAAAAAAGAATATCTATAAGTGCATAACTGAGTCACTTTGCTGTACAGCAGAGACTGGCACAACATTGCAAATCAACTATACTTCAATTTAAAAAATTAAAAATAAAAAGAACACACAGGGCTTCCCTGGTGGCACAGTGGTTGAGAGTCCACCTGCTAATGCAGGCAACACGGGTTCATGTCCCGGTCCGGGAAGATCCCACATGCTGTGAAGCGGCTGGTCCCGTGAGCCATAGCTGCTGAGCCTGCGCGTCCGGAGCCTGTGCTCTGCAATGGGAGAGGCCACAACAGTGAGAGGCCCGTGTAACCCAAAAAAAAAAAAAAGAAGAAGAAGATCTCACACTAACATGTATAAAATAGATAACTAATAAGAACCTGCTGTATAAAAAAATAAATAAAATAAAATTCAAAAAACATTAATAAAAAAAGAGAAGATCTCAGGATTGGAGACAAGATGGTAGAGTAGAAGTCCTTGAGCTCACCTCCTCTCATGAGCACACTAAAATCACAACTAACTGCTGAACAACCATTGATAAAAAAGACTGGCTTCTCCCCCTTTATATTTATCATTTAATTTCTACCACTTGCTTTGGGTTTAGTTTATAATTTTCCCTTTAGTTTCTTAAGGTATAAGTTTATGCTATTGATTTGAGATCTTCTTTTGTGATTATATTGCGAGTGTCCCCCTCCTACTGCTTTGTGGGTTTCTTCTTTATGTCTTTGGATGTAGAATATCTTTTTTGGTAGCTCCTCTTCCTAGCTTCTGGTAGAGGCCGTCAATCCTTGACATTCTTTGGTTTGCAGCTGCATCACTCCAGTCTCTGCTTTTGTCATCACATAGTGTTCTCCTTGAATGCCTCTCTCCACATAATCATCTTCTGATAAGAACATATATTATATTTGTTTAGGGACTCAGCCTACTCCAGTATGACCATATCATAACTAATTACATATGCTATGGCCCTCTCTCTAATATGACTGTCCACACACAGATAACTGAAGAAAGTCATAAGTCCAAATACAAAGTTAAGGGACAAGACAGTATACTAACAATAATAAGGTTAGAGTAAGGGTGTGGATGTAGGATGAGGTGAGATTTGGTCCAGTAATTCAAGTTATCACAGGAAGTATAATGCCTTATTTATTTTCCCCCAGAACATGGCACAGTGACTACTACCCAATAGATAAGTAATAATGTTCATTATACTGAACTGATTCAAAGTATTATTTTTGACTCAAATATATACTAGCTGTTATTGATTGCAAACAATAGACACTGACTCTTGAAGAAACAGGGAAGTTTAGGTTAACATTAGCTCACAGAATTGACAGGAAGTTTGGAAAACATGTCTAAGAAAATACAGGAACAAGGATAATGCTAGTGTACATGAACAGGAAATAATCAAATAGATGTGGATAGTATTACTAGAAAGATTCCATACATGTGGATATATATTTGTAAGTTTTTTTAATCTCTTTTGTATACTGACTTCAATATCTATAATAGTGCCCGGCACAGAGTAGAGGCTTAATTAATTAACAAACACATGTTTAGTGAATAAATATGATTCCATCCTTGTACTAGTCCAATCAGATTAAAAGTTCTGGCAGATAGAATCTAACTGCCTAAATTAGGTCACATACCTATCAGATGACTACTAGCTCATCTTGACTTACCATCCCATGGAGTCTGCATACAAGAGGTAGAAGAAATTCCTCCAAAGGAAAATTAGATGCTGTTACCACAAATTAGGTAAATATAAAGACCTAAATACTATACATGAACACTAAACTGATCATATTACCAGCCTGCTTAAGAATCTGATGACTCATGATTGTATCTATAATACAATACATACAGTGCCAATAAAAATCTAATCATGTCGTTTCTTTCCAGATTCAGTCTATATCTCTGATCTCTTTATACCTGAGTTTCCAGCCTTTCTGAATATAACACAAGCATGCTATGGTATGTCATGCTTTTATAACATGTTGATTAGAGCACAGACTAAGCTACTATTACAGGAAGAACAGTAAATACAGCAGCTCTGGTGAGGTATCGTTTTATTTTTCTCCCATTAACAGTCCAAATTTAGGCAGACAATCCAGAGTGGACAAGGACCAGGTCCCTTCTATTGGGGTGCTCTACGATTTCCTAGGATAGAGCCCTCATCTTCACTATTATAACTGATGCAACTTCACTTTACCTGCATTTTAATAAAGAGAAAAGAGAAAAAGCAAAGGATAAGCAACTTAATTAATTAATGATATTATCTGGAAGATACAACCATGACTTCTGCTTACTTCCTAATATCATAAACATGTCACCTGGCCACATCCAGCTAGATAAAAATATTGGAGAAAATTATTACAAGAAAGAGTGGGAAGAGATACTGGAAGACAATTAACAATCTCTCTCACAAATATTTTTGCACATTTTCTCTTCCTGAAATGGTATACTTCCTCTTCACTGTGCCTATGTCATTGATAAATACTTTCTGGGAAATTTCCCCAGCTTCTTCATGGAGAATAAGTTGCTATGTTTTAGAACTTTAGTACCTTCACTTTGGAACTTACCACTTGCTTCTCCATCTCCTTGAAGACAAAGAACTTAACTTATGCATACTTTTATTTCCAGTGGCTAGGTCAGTATATTTTTTAGTTGAAAAATCAACAAGTCATAAGAGTGTATTTTACTATTTTATTATTATTATTATATTTATTATTATTATCATTATATTTTATTATTATATATTATTCATGTTCATTAGTAAGATAGTAGTATATTGGGAAGCATTTATTGGGAAAGGGAGCTACTATACAAAAAATGTTTGCCTTCACAGACTCACAGACATAGAAAACAAACTTATGGTTACCAAAAGGAAAGGGGGATGGGTGAGGGATAAATTAGGAGTTTGAGATTAGCAGATACAAACTACTATACATAAAATAAACAACAAGGTCTTACTGTATACCACAGGGAACTATATTCAATACCCTATAATAAACCATAATGGAAAAAATATATGTGTATATATGTATAACTGAATCACTTTTCTCTATACCAGAAACTAACACAACCTTGTAAATCAACTATACTTAAATTTAAACAAAGACTTTTTGCCTTCAACTTGAATCTCTTAAATGGGTTCATTGGAGCTTAACAAAGAAAACTACTTTTACACAGATATCTCTGGATGCAAATTTTCTTTGATAAGACCATTTTGGCATTCTTTATTAAAAATCTATACTGCACACTAGTGTGTTGTTAGGAGACATTCAAGTGCATATTATAATGTGTGCTTTGAATATGAGTAAAAAATATTTTACGGACAATGCTCATGATAACTTAGTATTTTTCTTCTGAGACTGATATTTTTCTTCTGAGACTGGTTGTATTCCAAAGCAGAACTAAAAACTAAGACAGCTGATAACTGAAAAAGCCGTTTTGTGCATTTATGCTTCAATATGGTGAATACAATTTCCATTAAACATGTTATTTTCCCTTACAGCAACAATTAAATCCTATTTACTTATAATCACACCATTGTAATAAAGATGTTTCCTATTTACTACTTGGTTCTTTGAAAGTCTCAGTTTCTTTTTTCTAGTGTAGTTCACTGCTGTTAAACATTACTTAATTATTGAGCACCCTGATGTTGAACAAAATTTCAATACATAATTAATACAGAGTCCCTGATGTTGAACAAAATTTTCAATACATAATTAATACAGAGAAGCTCAAGTTGAAATGAGAAGTTTCCTCATATCAGCTTAACTCTTCTGGTCCAGTAAGGTAAAAGAAGCAGAAAGGCAAGTATACTTTAAGAAATAGTAATCACCATGAGACTTGGAGATTATTTCTGAGTTCTTTAGCTGAGACTTGAGAATATCTGGATAGAAACAAAAAATCCAGCCACACTGCAAATTTGGTTCATATAGACCACAAAAGAGCTGTTGGGCTAAGTAGCTGTTGGTGTTTTTTATTTTTATTTTTTCTAATCCTAGAGTCATTATAAAATTATAAAAATAATATGCAAAGTTTCATCTAGGTATTTTAGAGCATTTGTTTCAGTTACCCATCTTTGTATGTCCTTCCTGGCATAATCTAAGTTCCTAAAAAAGAAGGTAATTGTGTCTTATTGATCTTCAAACTCTTGGAAATCTTTCTATTGCAATAATATCTTTCTGTTTTTCATGATGTTGGAGAACTCTTCTTTATACTACCAAGTGGACAGCCCATGATAAAACTTGAAAACTGACAGGAGAACTCTGGACCAAAGAGTAACAAGTGGGGAAAAGGAAAAAGATTGTGCTGCTCAGCCTAGCCAAAAACATTGAGCTACATCTAACAAAAGGTCTCAGTGTTAATAACAAAAGATTGATCCAATGTTCTTGAAGATCTTAATAGTTATATATACATATTAAAACATTTCATGTATCAGTTCATATATTCCCTTGACAACACATTTAATACCCAAATTTAATTTAATACCCCAACACATTTAATACATATTAGCAAGAGTTCAACAGTAATATTTTTAAAGCAATATATTCAAGATTAAACAGAGATTGTAGAAGAAATGGAACAAATTCTTTCAGAATTGTTTGTGTCCTTGTGACTTGTTAAATGATAATTGAAAACTTTTCCTGGAAACTATATTCTTTAAGTCTGAAAACCACATTTGAATTAGATGGAATGAAATGTAAACCCCATTTTGAAACATTGTCAAGCTCATATACTTAGCTTTACCCATATTTTCTGTGTTATATTTTTATACTTTAATTAAAGTCAGTTGAAGATTTTCATTCATGTTTGTTTGATTAATTCTACAGTGTTTTTTCTTAAGTTCAAGATTCTTTTATTTTTTTTAATGTTCTTAGTCTTCATTTCTTCAGATTTTGGACTTTAAGTCTATTTATTCTCTCCATGTATAAATTAGTATTCAATTAGTACTAACATGAATATTATGGAATAAGAAATTTATCATAGAAATTAGAAATCAAACAATTAAAGGAAGAACTAGGGAAATAAATACATGAAAGAAATTCTTGAAGGATTGGAGAAAAATCATTAACCAACTCTGACACAAACAAATTAGTATGAGCTTACAAGGAAATTTGGAAGAATAGTGCATCTGGCTGTTAGAGTGAGACTATGAAGGGAGATTGATATTTATGTCAGGCTCTTGGCTTTACATGGTTACTACATATGAGTTTTCAGCAAAGTGTGTGGTAGTGGGCCTTACATCACTGTTGATAGGCAGGGCTGGAATTCACAACAGAGAGCTGGATGGGGAGAGGGCAGGAGCAAGGGAAAACTGAAATCATCTGGAAACTTTTCCTTTAAATCTCAATGCCTCTTACCCACAACCTTCAGAACATAAAGGTTCTGCTTTGTTTATAACTGCCAAACCTCACACAACCACATGTGTCAATTTTAACTTGAAGTCATAGAGTAAGGAAAATTCTGGGAAATGTAGTTCCCAATAAAATAAAGTTGATAATAGAAGAATCTGACTCAGCTCATCACTTGTGAACTTGACATCTAGATATACCTGACATTCTGTAACTTAAATACTGAGATATAAGGCTGATGACTGTTAACACATTTTATATTAGTAGGGAAGTGGGAGAGGGAAAACTGAAATAAAAATAATCTTCAATCTCTCAGTGGATACATAGATAGATATAGAGATAGATACATGTATATAGATATAGACATATATGATGTATGCATAGCTATATCTATATATCTGTATATGTATTATATAGACCTTGTTCTGGCCATAGGTGCTTTTTACTTCCTTTTTCCCTTCCACTTCTGAATATAGTCATATGAATATAGGCATAATATATGCATATGTGTGTGTGCACACACACATATAGAAAGATATTTGCTATGAAGGATTTGCTCACAGATTTATGGAGGCTAGCAAGTCCCAAGATCTTCAGGGTGAGTCAGCAAGCTGGACAAAAGCTGTTGGTTCAGTGCCAGTCTGAGTCCAAAGGACTGAGAACCAGGAGTCAATAGAGTAGTTTCAGTTTGAAGGTCAGCAGACTTGAGACCAGGGAAAGCTCATGTTTCAGTTAAAGTCCCAAGGCAGGAAAAATTCTGTCCCAGACTGAAAGCTGTCAGGCAGGAGGAATTTTCTCCTAGTCAGGAAACAGTCAGACTTTCTGTTCTACTCAGTCCTTTAACAGGTTGGATGAGGCCCACTCACGTTAAGGAGGGAAATTTGCTTTACTCAATCTACTGATATAAATGCTATGTCATCCAGAAACATCCTTACAGAAACACCCAGAATAATGCTTGACAAAATATCTGGACACCGTGTGGTCTAGTCAAGTTGACCCATGAAATTAACCATCACACCTCCCAAATTTAACTCCAGTCAAGATGAACTTTTCTTAAGTCTGTTGAACTCTGCCACATGTTAAAGGAAAGCTTTTCTAATTAAATAAATCTACAATTATGTCATCATGACTGAGATTCAAACTTCCCCTGTAAATTATAAAAGGGAAACCTCCCAGACTGAGTGTTTTTCCAACTGTTGGAATACATGGGACTGTTCTGAACAGAAATTTCCTATGTACTACACCATTATTACTCAACCATAGCTGCATATTGGAATCACCTTGTGGAACTTTAATGTTATTAATGCCCTTT
This sequence comes from Grampus griseus, assembly GCF_964374135.1. NCBI lineage: Eukaryota > Metazoa > Chordata > Mammalia > Artiodactyla > Delphinidae > Grampus > Grampus griseus. Next base: position 42,789,708 of record NC_139002.1, read on the forward strand.
CCCATATAGAATCACTTATAGATTCCATTTACTTATTCTGGAATGGTACCTGAACATGGATGTAGTTTGAGAGCAACTCAGTGAATTGTGAAGTGCAATCCTAGTAGAGAACCAGTCACTGCTCTATATCCATCCTAAGATGTCAAAACTTGTTTCACACTCTAAGAGAAAGGAAGTTGAGCAAACTAGTTTAATTATTCTAGTTTTAATTAAAGTATTTTGGTAATTGAATAACAAAACTGTCATTGTTTTCACTATTTTTTCACTTGACAGTATCGTTGACCAGTAATTCAGATGCGGATCTAATGTGTGACTTTCTACCTTTCTCCCTATAAACCAGAAAACATAATTCATTGTTATAACTGCAATTTTCTCAAATTTGGTTGAGTGAATTACTGAAGAACTGTCATTAAACATAAGCATGTAGACACAGGCAAACCCCAAGCATCTTGCCAGTATGCAATTCCTTATTTTTATCTTCAAATTATCTTTGAAACACAACTTAATGTCTTTGATACTGACACACTTGTTTTATACTCATTATAAGTTATAGTGAGGCCATAGATTTTGGGTGGTCAAATTATTTTTTTCAGTTATCAGAAAAAAAGTCCCTTTGAATTTTTCTTAATTAGAAGTCTCATCTGGAGCCCTCTTCTTGGATAAGAACTGAGTGCATACAACTGGTTGAAAAGCAAATGTTAAATAATTCCAAGTGAATCTTCCACTTGCTGGAGCATTTTCTTTCCATATAACAGTAAGACAGATAATTTTTGTTTTATTTGTTTTGCATTGTTTTGCTTTCAATGCAAAATAAGTAGATTGGTAGGTAGGTAGGTAGATAGATAGACATAGATAGATAGCACCAAGAAGTGATTCTTGAAAAAACAAGCAAACAAACAAACAAAAAAAACAAGACCAGTTGGTTATTTATTGCTTTTAAGTTCAATAATATCTTTAAAAGTTCCACCCCTGTGCTCCCTTATTTCTTAAGCAGGGATATTTTCAGTGAGTCATGAGTACTGACTATAATTTGAAAACCCTTCCTTTTCAATAAATATCTTCATTAGAAGATATTAACCTCCAAACTAAGGCCAATAATCCTGCAAAAAGCAATAACCACAATATAATTACACTCTCCTTATTAAAATGTTCAACCATTTGCTACAGATGCACAGTCATTGTTCTGGAAAAGGGTAATTTGTTTAATAATATATTCACCCAGCTACACAAAATGTGATTTAATCAGTACATTATATGCAGGCTACAAATGTAAGTAGCTCAAATGATCAGACTGAATGAGGGAGGGGGAAAGATGGAGATTCATCTTCCCCCTTTATAAATCCTTTACTTTTCAGTTACATTTAAAAACATATTCTGAAAACCACCTGCCATATTAAACAACAGAATAACTGCTCTACCTAGAGCAGACAAAATCAAAGCTACTCTTGAGATTTGGCATTGGTTTGTTTGTATTATAAGTTCATGTCATCTGAGAATAATATACCAGTAAGTTCTTATTCAGGCCAAAAACCTTTCTTCCCTTGTATCTCACATTGAATCTATTGTATCAATACATCCTTCAGCACTATCTGCAAAATATAATGATATTCTGGTCATTTTTTTTTTTACTGCTGCTCCCTTGGTCCACCATCATTTCTCACTTGGATTGCTGATACAGACATCTTCCTGCTTCTGATCCCACCTCTCTTAAGTATACTCAGTTCAGAAGCCAAGATGATGCTATTTAAGTGAAAGCCATTTCTTGACATTCCTCTGGTAAAAATTCTCCAGTGGCTCTTCATTTAACAGAGTAAAAGCTAAAGATTTAGAATGACCTGAAAAACTTGCTTATCATCTGTTCTCAATAATTTTTCTGATTTGATCCCATATTACTCTCCCCATCATTCACACTGATCCAGCCTCACTGGCTTTCCCTCAGTTGAGTCAACACACCAAACATCTTTTTACCTGAGACCTTACACAGACCTTGCATCTATATGGGATGCCTTTCCCTCAGATATCCTAATGCTTTACTCTCTCATCTTGTGGGTGTTTATCAAACGTCACCTCCTTCATGAGGCCTTCTCTAATGTAATGGCCATGTCCAAAATTGCAGTCCTTGATTCTTCCCTACTCCATTCTGCTTTATTTTTCTTCTTAGTACTTATCTAAGTTAGATATTTTTATTGAATATTTCAATGTTGTATCTCTAGCAAAGCGTGAAGAGGAACACTTGCTGAACCAGTGAGTATTCTAGAGATAGTGAACACCAGCAGCAAATCTCATCTACACCAATACCTTCAATGTGCAATGGAATACAGCTGTTCTCTTTTGTGTGATGGTAGTGAGGAAAGAATTGTCCCCAACTTTGAATCATAAGTTAAGCATTTTATCATGCTATATTGATTACTATTTCTTCATAACAACCACCCCCCAAAATCAATGATAAAACAATAATCATTTATTTAACTTTAGCTCACAGGATTGTAGGTCAGTTGGATAGTTCTATTGGTCTGTTTCAGGTTCATCTATACTATTCTTGCTCATGGGTACGGTCAACTGGTTGGTTGACTGGGAATTCACTGATCTAAGACAGCTTCAGCTGGCATCAACTGGTTCTGTACCACATGATTTCTCATCCTCCAGCAGGCTAATCTGGACTTGGTGGTCACATGGGTCCAAGCAAGAAAGTATAGCACACACAGCCTCTTGAGGTCTAGGCTCAGGGTTGAGCTCACATCTTTCATTCTGCCACATTCTTTTACTCAATAAAATCACTAAGAAGGCCAGATCCAAGTGGGTAAAGAAAAAATTCCATCCTTGATAGAGGAAATGCAAAGCCACATTGCAAAGAGCATTTACTACTTAATCATTTCAACAGTATCACTCATGGCCATGAATCATTAAATCCTGATAACAATATGGAAAGTCCAGGAGGTGATCTCTTTTCATACCACACAATCATGTTATAGTCATTTTTTATTAATTATTAATTGGGTTAAATTTCATAGATCAGGTATCTATTTTTTCAAGGCTCTATTGTGACCAAGACATCCAGAATTTTCTTATTCTATTTTCATATTCTCAATTGTATCTGTTAAGTTTAACCCCTTATTAAGGAGGCATAATTAACATAAGGCCAATGGAAAGATAGTTTGAATGAAACTGGTTATATACAACTTTAGCAGGAACTTTTCAGAAGAACTTGAGATGAAGCACACATTAAAATCATATTAGAGAAGTAATGAGATAGTACTTCCTACCTATTAGAATGGTCAAAATCTGGTACGTTGGCAGTACCAAATGCCAGCAAATATGTGGAACAATAGGAACACTTATCTATTGCTGATGGGAGTGCAAAATGGTTCAGTTACTTTGGGTGGCATCTTGGCATATTTTCACAAAACCAAACATATTCTTACCATATGATCCAGCAGTTGTAGTCGTTAGTATTCATCTAAAGGAGTTAAAAACTTAATGTCTGTTCAAAACTCTACACAAGGCTGTTTATTACAGCTTTATTCATGATTGCCAAAACTTAGAAGCAACCAAGGTGTCCATCAGTAAATGAATGGATAAATAAACTACAATACATCCAGACATTTTTCAGTACTAAAAAGAAGTGAGCTGTCAATCCATGAAGAGACATCTAAATGCATATTCCTAAGTGAAAGAAGCCAATCTGAAAAGGCTGCATACTGTATGATTCCAACTATATGACACCTAGGAAAAGGCACAACAATTGAGATGGTAAAAAGATCAATTGCTGCCAGGAGTAGGAAAGGAGAGATGAATAGGCAGAGCACAGAGGATTTTTAGGACAGTTGAAATACTCTGTATGATATTATAATAATGGATATATATCATTATACATTTGTCTAAATCCATAAACTGTACAATATCCTAGAGTGAATCCTAAGATAAACTATGGACTTTGAGGTATTTTGATGTGTCAATGTGGGTTCATCCTTGATAAAAAATGTACCATTCTGGTGAATGATGTTGATATGGGGGAGGCTGTGCACCTCTGCATTCCCCTCTCAATTCTGTTGAAAAACTAAAAGTGCCCTGAAATAATAAAGTCTTAAAAATTACATTACAGAAATTAGTATTTTTGGATCATTACACATCAGTGTTTTAATGGAGAACAGTGGTCTTGGAAAACATATGTAATCTTTGTTACTCTTTCCAGAGGAAACAGTCAGATGCAAACACAAATATGCAAATATATGCACTCATTCTGTCTTTATATTCATTTAAGAATATATTTTGTTTATTGTTTTGGGGTTTTTTTTCTGCTATTTTATCTCTTTCAATTACCTAAACTTTTCATCTTTGGTTTTTCTTCCTTTTCTCTGAGGTAATCCACAATTGTTTTTGTCTTTTAATTTTTTTAAACTTGGAATCATGCTACTCTTTGCTTTCTGTCATATTCCCTCTCTAACTGGGTTGGAAGCTTAAGTTTAAGTAAAAGGAAGAATTTTCTCATATTTTGCAGATATTTAAAGTCTCCTGTGCTCCATATACAAACACATATGAGGAAACCCCACAGGTAGATGGAATTTTGAGTTTTGTGCATAAATGTAAACAGAAAATTCCCTAACAATTGAGGGAAAAAAATAGTAGACTCAATATAATTTCTGAAATATATTTCCCTGAATTCTAAAGTGTTAATTTGTGTTGATTTATTCAGGGATACAGAAGAGAATAAAGATGCTGATCCTAATGTTACCCTTTAGAATAAATATATTTTCAAAATAAACCCCAAATAATGCATAGGTAACATTTTGAGTGTGAACGACCTCAGAATTCGGTTTGAATGCAAATAAACTTAGCTATAATATAAACAATGTATGCTGACAAAGCATACATAAATTCTGCACAAATGTAATTAGTAAAACTTTATATGTGGCAATACAGTAGTACTTGCAGAATTCAGGAGTACTGACTTTAGGAATAGAGTCCTGGATGTAAATAGTTGTACTGCTGTGTTCTGCAAATTATTTAACCTCACATTCAGAGAAAGACTGGCCAAATTTTCCTTTACAGGCCTGAAACCTTCTGTATATACACATACATTTAATGATATTTCCTTCTCTTGGGGAAATTGTGACTATTTATTTTACTCTGTGGTAAGTTCCCCTAAAATCTGTGGTAATCTTTCTCAGAAAAATAAAATCCATATTACTGTAATGAATATAACATATATAGCTAGAAAAACATTTGTTTAAATCATTGTTCAAAAATTGTTGAACAACTTGCCATCTATTGTTGCTATTAAAAAACAGAGAGGGACTTGCCCATTATAATCTCTCACATGAGGTAATGGAATTTGTTTGGATATCATAATTGAAATAATGGCTGCCCTCAGAGAGATGATGAAATGGGTCAGAATACCTCCACCCTTTGAAGTAGTTTCTCATGTATAATTAAAATCCTCTGGGCAGGTCTCTGAAAAACTTGAGGTGACACAGATCTGCTTGAATGCATAAAAAAATAAATAAATCTTAAAAACAAAAAACTAAAAAACAAACAAACCCCAAACTGCTGTTATATTTGTGTTGATAGTGTTCTTAGTAATGAAAAAAGGGGCTGGTCTCCAAGTCTTTTATATGTCTTATATTTTCTCATCACTTATGAGGATTATATTAAGTGTTTACTATAACTCTGTGTCACATAATATTCTAGAAATAGTAGCAATTAGTTATAACAACTTGGAAAAATTCCTTACCACCCTGGAATAGCAAATTTCTATTTAGCTTATCAATAGATTAGTAAATTAAAAAAAATATCAGTTCAATTTGATGTCTTTGGGTCACAATAACCAAAAGTCAGTGGCCAGAGCCACTTCAAATTTCACCTCAGATGGATTCCAGCTCAATACTACTACAATACTCCACCTCTATACATAAGTTATACCAGAAAGAACTATCTCAGAAGTCCCAACTTCACTGGAATGTAGGAATGGGGGAATTATTAGTTATATTTCTCCATGCTAAGTTAGGTTTTGACTACCCCATTTCTAGGTCCTAGCTGTTTTATTAATGCTTCATTGAGCAATTATTACTAGTGGATGAAGTTCTTATGCCTTAGGAGCAGAAATCTATCTTCTGTTCTTATAAATGTTTATTTTATTCTGCTTTAGGCATCTGAATAAGTATATCGGGCCTGTGCTCTCTTTTGGACTCAGAGGGCCTATCATCCTTCCACAGTTCCTTGTGTCTGAGTGTATGAAATATTCCAGGGCTTGTTTATCCAAATTTCCCCACCAAAACCCACCGGGTTTTCCACTTTCTTCCTCATGCTGCTGACCAGAGAGTGTACAAATTCCAAGATTTAGATACAAGAGGAATTAGCAGGCTCAACTTAGGCCTCCATTTTTATCTCTTCAACTCAATCTGCTTTACACTGGAATACTAACTCAGATATTAATAAAAGACTACTTAATTCATCTACATTCTGTTGTTTCATGTATACTTAGTATGGGATAATTCAAGTTGGGGAGAGATGGTGGGTTATGTTTTGTGCATCCTTATATCTATGCCTATAATATCATTAAATACAATCAAAACTTCAATAAGCTGAATTAAGAGAAGAGTAAGGAAGTGGCTTGATATTTGAATACCCAGGCAGACCACATAGGAACAGCTCATATGTTTGTATTTGAAGCTTTCTCTAGCCTTCCAAAGTTCTCTTTACTGGGTGACACTATTTCCAATATCTGGATAGAATCTCCCACACCTAACCAGCAGTCTACTGTGTATGAAATTGATGTCTGAGATAGTAAATTTTTTCTCCTTCTAGCTAAGGAAATTTGAAAAAAATCCAGCAAAGTAAAAGACAGTGAAGAGTAATGAATGCATGTTCACGAGGAATAAATACATTTAGTTCAATATAGAAGTAACTCACAAACACAAAGGGAACTGGCTGGTAATCTTGGGATTGTTGGCTTGAAAAGCTATCCCTTGCTTTTCTTCCCATGTATCTACTTTCCTAGTTAAAGAGAAAATTAATTTGATCAAGATTCCAGAGTGATGATTCAAGGCAGTCTAAAAACATAATTCTCCAACTTACAACCCTCAACCAACAAAACTATATCCGCTTCAGTGGCCTTGCCTTCTTCTTCCTCATGGTTTTTCCTTTCCTTTTCTTCTACTGTTATCATTTTCTCTTTCTTCTTTCCTTTCTCACTCCTCCTTTCCCTTTTCTCTCTCTTCCCTTTCTAAATTTTCTCTTTCCTTTTCTTCTTTACTCACCCCTTCTTCCCCATCTTCAATCTTTTTTATTTTCTTCCACTTACTTCCTGCCTTCTTTGTTTTTCTTTCTCCTATTTACTCTTCTTCTGCTCACTCTATTCCTTTAGAAAAATCACTCATTTTGCTCCTGCTGAACCAACATTTTAGTCCTGTCTGAAGAGGAAAGTCTGTCTTTCAAAAAAAATCAAGACATGCATGTAAATCATATATCCTTCACTAGTTTCAGTCAGTGAAATTTACCTGAAGCAAATGCTAATGAATTTTAGGATATTAATATAAGAAGTATTATGTTTCCATGTGAACAATTTTCTAGCATCTGTTAGAGATGAAATATCTCTAGAAACTCTCACCAGTTTAATAAAAGAGTAGAAATGAATAGAAATTGCACCTTTAGCTGAAAACTTATGTAACATAGAAGAACTGCAAAACTCACTCTGGATTATGTTTCTATATAACAATGGATGTCATTAAACCATAAATAAACTATAGTCATTGAAGTATATCTTATTCTTTTTAAAAATAATAGTCCCTAATTATGACCTAAAATGGTTGTAAAACTGAGGTATTTTTATCCATACATTGGTTTTACTAATCTTTCTTTTTAAAATATAGTATTTCATGTAGAGAGCTTGGCCAAGATAGTAAAGTAGGAAGGCCTTAAACCCACCTCCTCTCAGGGGCATACCAAAATTACAATTATTTACAGAGCAACTATTGATGAGAAAGACCAGAACCTAGCAGAAAAGGTCTTCCACAACTGAAGATATAAAGAATGAACCACAAGGATACAGGTAAGAGGGGCAGAGTTTCTGTATACTCAAGGCCCATATCCCCAGGTGGGACACCAACAAATGAGAAGATAATTACAACTGCAGATGTTATCCCCAAGAACCAACAGGTCAGAGCCCCACATCAAGCTCAGCAGCCTGGAGGTCCTGCCTAGGGAAGATGAGCTCCCAGAATGTTTGGCTTTAAAGGCCAGTGGGTCTTAAATTTCAGAAGAGCCAGAGTGTTGTGGGAAATAGAGACTCCACCCTTAAAGTGCACACACAAAATCTCATAAGTTCCAAGACCCAAGGAAGAAGCGATAATTTGAAAGGAACTTAGGTCAGGCACAGCTGCTGATCTTAGAGAATCTTCCAGAGGCAGGAAGCAACTAGAGCTCACCCTGGGAACATAGACACTTATGGCAGCCATTTTGGGAGCTCCTTCTACCATGTGGAGACAGGTACTGGCAAGTGCCATTTTGGAATGTCCCTTTTAGCTTATTAACACTGGGACCTGGTCCCACCCACCAGCCTGTTGGCACCAGTACTAGGACATTACATAATGATCAAGGGGTTAATCCAAGAAGAAGATACAACTATTGTAAATATATATGCTCCCAATATAGGAGCACCTAAATATATAGCAAATATTAACAGACATAAAGAAATAAATTGACAGTAACACAATAGTAGGGAAATTTAACACTCCATTTATATTAGTGAACAGATCATTGAGACAGAAAATTAATAAGAAAACACTGGTCTGAAATGACACATTATACCAAATGGACTTAATAGATACATATATAGAACATTCCATCCAAAAGCAGCAGAATACACATTCTTTTCAAGGGCACATGAAACATTCTCCAGGATAGATCACAGACTAGACCACAAAACAAGTCTCAGTAAATTTAAGAAAAGTGAAATCATATCAAGCATCTTTTCCAACCACAATACTATGAGACTAGAAATCAACTACAAGAAAAAAAAAAACTATAAAAACTACAAACATGTGGAAGATGAACAATATGCTACTAAATAACTAGTGGATCACTGAAGAAAAATCAAAGAAGAAATAAAAAATACCTGGAGACAAATGAAAATGAAAACACAATGATCCAAAATATATGGGATTCAGCAAAAACCATTCTAAGAGGGCAGATTATAGAGATAAAAGCCTACCTCAGGAAACAAGAAAAATCTCAAATAAACAATCTAGCATTACACCTAACAGAACTAATTCCTAGAAATGTGTAATTTCCAAGATTGGACTAAGAAGAAATAGAAAATATAAATGGATCAATTGCCAGTAATGAACTTGAAGCAGTAATGTAATTAAAAACTCCCAACAAACAAAAGTCCAAGACCAGATGGCTTCACAGGTGAACTATAACAAATTTAGAGAAGAGTTAACACCTACCCTTCTCAAACTATTCCAAAAATTACAGAGGAAAGGACACTTCTGAAATCACTCTGTCATGCCAGAATCACCCTGATACCAAAACCAGACAAAGTAATCACAAAATAAAAAATAAAAATAATAAATAAATAAATAACTGGCTGATATCACTTCAGAGCATAGATGCAAAAATCCTCAAAAAAAATTAGCAAATCGAATTCAACAGTACACTAAAAGAATCATAAACCATGATCAAGTGGAGTTTATCCCAGAGATGCAAGGAAGTTTCAATATCCATAAATCAATCAATATGATACACCACATTAACAAACTGAAGAATAAAAATCATATGATCATCTCAATAGATGTATAAAAAGCTTTTACAAAATTCAACATCAATTTATGATATAAACTGTCAACAAAGTGAGTGTAGAGGGAACACACCTCAACATAATAAAGGTCATATAAGTCCACAGATGATATCACACTCAATGGTGAAAAGCTGAAAGCATTTTCTCTAAGATAAGAAACAAGATAAGGATGCCCACTTTTGTCAATTTTATTCAACATAGCGTTAGAAGTCCTAGCCATAGCAATCAACAAGAAAAAGAAATAAAAGGGATCCAAATTGTAAAGGAAGAAGGAAAACTGTCATTGTTTGCAGATGACATGACACTATACATAAAAAATCTTAATGACACCACCAAAAATCTACTAAAGCTCATTTATGAATTTGACAAAGTTGTAGAATACAAAATTAATATACAGAAATCTGTTGCATTTCTACACACTAACAAAAAACTATCAGTAAGATAAATTAAGAAATCAATCCCATTTACCATCCAATCAAAAAGAATAAATCTAGCTTCAAAAATTAATATTGTTGAAATGACCACAGTACCCTTGGCAATCTACAGATTCAATGCAATCCCTTTCAAAATACCAATGGAATTTTTAATGGAACTAGAATAAATAAGTTAAAATTTTTATGGAAACACAAAACACCCAGAATAGCCAAAGCAATCTTGGGAAAGAAGAATAGAACTGGAGGTATCACACTCCCTGACTTCAGACTATAATACAAAGATACAGTCATGAAAATAGTATGATACTGGGAGGGAAAAAAAAAAAACAGATACATAGGCCAATGGAACAGAATAGAGAGCCCAGAAGTAAATCTTCACACTTATGGTGAATTAATCTATGACAAAAGAGGCAAGAATATAAAATGTGGAAAATCTTGCCTCTTCAATAACTGAGGTTGGGAAAACTGGAGAGCTATAATTAAAATAATGTAACTAGAACATTTTCTCACACCATATAAAAAATAAACTCAAAATGGATCAAGAACATATGTCTAAGATTAGAAAACATAAAACTCCTAGAAGAGAAGATAGGTAGTAAACTCTTTGACATCGGTGTTAGTAATATTTTGGATATGTCTCCTCAGGCATGGGAAACTAGAGCAACAAGTTGGATACCCCAAACTAAAATCCTTTTGCACAGTGAAGGAAGCAGTCATGATAAGTAAAGGTCACTTACTGAATTGGAGAAGTTATTTGCAAATGATATCCAAAAAGATCTCATAAAGGGTTAATATCCAAAATACACAAAGAACTCATACAACTAAAATAAAATAAATAAATAAATAAACAAACAACCCAAATAAAAACTGGTCAGGGTATCTGAATAGACAGTTTTCCAAAGAAAACATACAGATTACCAACAAGCATTAAAAGATGCTCAACATTGCTAATCATCAGAGAAATACAAGTCAAAATCACAGTGAGATATCACCTCACACCTGTCCGAATGACTATCACCAAAAAGACAGCAAATTCAAATGATGGTGAGGATGTGAAGAAAAGATAACCCTTGTACACTGTTGGTGGGAATGTAAATTAGTACAGCCACTATTTAAAACAGTATGGAGAGGTTCCTCAAAAAACTAAAATAGACTAAACTAAATAAACTAAACTAGAATATTATATAATCCAGCAATTCCACTCTGGGATATATATTCCAAGAAAATCAAACCACTGATTTGAAAGGATGCATACATCCCAATATTCACAGCAGCATTATTTACAATAGCCAAGATATAGAAGCTATCTAAGTGTCCATCAACATACGAATGGATAAAGAAGATGTGGCATGTATGTGTATATATATATATATATATATATATATATATATATATATATATATATATATATATATATATAATGGAATATTACTCATCTATAAAAAAGAATTGAATTATACCTTTTACAACAACATGGATGAACCTGGAGGGTGTCATACTTAGTGAAATAAATCAAATACTGTATGATATCACTTATATTGGAATCTAAAAAGTAAAACAACTAATTGAACATAACAAAACAGAAACAGACTCACAGATACAGAGAACAAACTAGTGGTTACCAATGCGTAGAAGGAAGAGGGAGAGGAAAGTTAGGGGTAGGGGATTAAGAGTTACAAGCTATTATGGATAAAATAAATAAGCTACAAAGATCTATTGTACTACACAGGGAATATAGCCAATGTTTTACAATATCTTTAAATGGTGTATAATCTATAAAAATTTTGAATCACTATGTTGTACACTTGAAACTAATATAATGTTGTAAATCAACTATACCTCAATAAAAAAATAAAAACAAAAAGTAAACCAAATATTTCAATGAAAAATCTGAGATAATTTCCTAAACATCCAAGCCTATGTACATTTTTAAAGAAGAATAACATTTGGAAAAACAAGTTACCAAAAAGTCAAAAATACAATGCCCTGTGAACCAAGGACTCAGGCTTTGATTTTCATTTTTTGTCTAATAATAATAACCAGAATTGGTTTAAGTATTGCCAGTTATGAGTGCAAGTCTAGGTGATTTGTTTAGCTGTAGAGTCCATTGATATAACTGTTGCCTCCAAATTTAACTAAATATGTATTATTTATTTTCATAAAAATTTTAAACTGATGCTAAAAGAAAATTAGGATAGTTTCAGTATCTCAAATTTACCATGTGAGTTAGTGACTCTTAAATGATTCTGGCAATTTTAGATTAAGCACTTCATTACCTAGTAACCATTCCCTGTACAGATGATAATAACCCAAGTTCTACCAGAACACTTAACAATCTTCATTGCTTTTCTATGTGGCTTCTAGGCCCTTTTGTTTTGATTATACTATCAAACATTTACACTTACAAAGATGTCATAAGAAAAGAACAAAGAAAATGTAAAAAAAGAATTTGTAGGCAAACAACTCCTAACCACTTCTCTGTCTCTGCCACAGTTTTTGTGCAAGAAAGTGTTGCTGGAATAAGAATGTATGTAAGTTCCAATGAGGAAGGACCTATTTGTGAATTCCAGACATAGCTATATTCACCATTTATGCCAGAATAAAGTGCTACTTAATTCTATCTAGCAGCTGAATCAAGTGACAAGACATAGATGTTTCAATTGTAAATATAGTTATGAAAGCACAACATAATCTTATGAATCACAAGCAGCAATATTTACAAATGACAGTGTAAATCAATGGAAAAACATCTTACTGATTGTTTTTCCTATCTGCCTTCTTTTCACTCTTTCTGTGTGTCTTTGCTTTTCCTTCCTGTCAGTTTCATCTGTTTTATTTGTGTTGCTCTCATTCTTTATCATTTCAACCCTCTTTCCTTTCTTTAAAACTCTTACCTTTTAGATGAAAGAATAAATATATTAACAAAATAGATTCTTTTATTTTCTGAACTTGAAAAATAGAAGAGTGTAAAAATCTAGGAACTGTTCATTTGTATTACTAAATTCTTCCTTTATTTACACATATGAGGAGCTAGAAGTACAGAACCTGCCAAATATTTAACATGTTAATTTATTTCCATATGAGTATCTTCCTCAGCTGATTTTTTTCCCTTCTAATGGATCTATGACCTTCAATGGATTTTTTTCTCCTACTCAGTGGTATAAAATACAATCACATTTATGCAAAGGTATAAAGTACAACTATAAGGCATTAAGTCTTGCTATATCTCTTGTATTTGACGAGTACACCTGTGCAATACACTGTCATTGATTTTTAGTGGAATTGAAAAACTTTATAAAGCTGATTTCTTATGTTATTGATCCCAGTTCATGATAATATAAAAAAATTCCGTCCACAATTTCCTGAATCTCATATTTTAAAAATAAAAGTCTTTAAACAGCCCTCCCCAATATATTTCTATTAACATTATATTTAATTATTTCAGTTTGTTAGAAATTCAATATTACTTGTAAAATCTAATAAATTATTAGAATTTTTAAATGAATACAATTATTAGAATTTGACAATTTAATATGAAATATAATATGAATAAAATTTATTCATGAGATTTCAATACATTTATATTTTGATGCAGTCTATATTTTCCCATCAAAATTTTAAAGAGTATTTCTAGTATTTCATACTAGAATTCCCATACTTTGGTCATGTTTTCATCATTACATCTATTAGTATTTAACAGTAGAATACTTACAATATTCTAGGTAATCTGTTAAGGAGCTTACATTCATTTTATCTAATCCTCACAGTAATTCTCTGACATAGATACTATTATTTCCACTTACAACTGAGAAATCTGAGCCTCTGTAAAACTAAGCAACTTGATAAAATTCACAGAATAATAATTTGAATCTGATTCTGTTTGACTCAAAACTATATTCCTCTTTACCTCCTTGATTTTGCATCTTGTAGCAACTTGATTATGACTTAGATGTGTTTCATTATTCCTAAATCAATCACTGACAAGTAAAATCAAACTGCTATAATTATTTTATCCAGTAGTTTTCACCCAGGGGAAATTTTGCCTCCAAGAGTACATTTGGAAAATGTGGTTAGGACAGTTTTGTTGTCACAATTAGCTGGGGCTGGGAAAGTGGCTACTAGTAGTCAGTGGATAAAGGACAGGGATGTTGCTAAACATCCTACAGTGCATAATCCCCTTAACAAAGAATTGCCTGGCCTACATTGTTAATAAAACTACTGCTGAAAAATCCTGTGTGTGGGTTTTGATAAATGTCTAGTCATATCTCCTTCCTAATTAAGCACTCCTTGACTCCCCCTCAATACCACAATATATTCAAAATGCAGATTATATTAGAGAGAAAGTCTTCAGAAACAGGAGTCAAAGGGACTGAAAAAACAAGCTTGGACTATTGATTTTTCCAAAGCTATACATTAATCAACAGTAATCTTATTTTCCACCTTGCCTTCTCAGAGACACCTGTAGAAATCTATGTAATCTTTCACAAATTATATTAATTTCATGGTGTTTTTGTGGGTAAAATATATTCCTCATAGGACTAGTCACAGGCAGTAGCATGTGACTTTCTAGCCTAATTCACAATATGCCCTTAAATTACAAGAAAGTGGAGGTGATGTGACCTTCTCTAGGAACTAAGGGCAGGGCAGGGCAGAATCACAATCCTCCTGCTGGTCATTGCTGCTTCATCATTTTTTCTGTCTCGACCAGAGATTCCTTTTTCACTGTCAGTTCATTCTCTGATGAACTCTCTGTTTAGTTTTCTGATATCCTTATATGTATATCACATCTCTGTATTATTGTCTTGATACACTGCAATAACAAAAGCTTACATCATGGATATTATGATGAAATCCTTTGTCTGGGGATTAACACCAAAACCATCTTCAGAGGGAAACCACAAAGCAAAGCATTCAGATATGTAGTCTATACTTACCAACAGGAAGATCTCAGAATTCTATCCCTGAAACACAAGCAAAATTAGTATACAAAAAGACCTCTCCACCTGTAATCACAGTATAACACAATCAAAAACGAGTTATGTTGTTACTTCTGAAAGAGTTCTAAGAGCTATACAAATAGGGTTTCACAACCTGATTTCCTAGCATTTTACATCAACACTTCAACACAATTACCAAACATAGAACTAATAGAATAAGTGATTGTGGTTATTCCAGTAGAAAAGTGATGCAGTATTTAACCAACTACACTTATGTGTTCGATCATTAAAATCATAAACTATAGTGGTAATTTTAAACTGGTTGCATTTCCAAGAAATATAATTTAAAAAAGGATTTAAAAAATAACTTTTGACTAAAACAATTTCAAATCGTATTTTACTAATGTGATTTTAAAATGTTTTAAATAAGCTAATGTTTACTATCAATCACTAAAGAAATATAGATTAAAGTCATACCACTAACAATGTTGTTTATTCTAACATTAAAAAAATTACAAATAGTAATGCCTTGCTCACACTGTTTCTTTTCTCCACATTCTCAAATCTAAATTTGTATCTGAAATTCTTAACTGTTCTCTTTATCTCTACTACTCACTTGGTTTGAAAGGTCTATAAAAGTATACTTCATTTTATTGTGCTTTGTATATACTTTATTTTTTACAAATTGTTTTCTGTTATTCTGTGCCAAACAAGCCTATAGGTACAATTTTTCCAATAGTGTTTGCTTACTTCATTTCTCTGTGTCACATTTTGTTAATTCTCCTAATATTTAACTTTTTTCATTATTGTTATATTTGTTTATTGATCTGTGATCAGTGATCTTTTTTTAATTGAAGTATAGTTGATTTACAATGTTGCGTTAGTTTCAGGTGTACAGCAAAGTGATTCAGTTATAGGCACATATATATCTATTCTTTTTTCAGATTCTTTTCCCTTACAGGTTATTACAAAATATTGAGTATAGTTCCCTGTACTATATAGTAGGTCCTTGTTGGTTATCTATTTTATATATAGTAATGTGTATATGTTAATCACAAATTCCTAATTTATTCCTCTCCCCTCCTTTCCCTTTTGGTAACCATAAGTTTGTTTTCTATATGTGTGTCTATTGCTATTTAGTATGTAAGTTTATTTGTATCTTTTTTTTTACATTCCATATGTAAGCAATATCATGTGATATTTTTCTTTCTCTGTCCGGCTTACTTCACTTAATATGCTAATCTCTAGGTCCATCCATGTTGCTGCAAATGGCATTATTTCATTCTTTTTATGGCTGAGTAATATTCCATTGTGCAAATATACGACATCTTCTTTATCCATTCCTCTATCAGTGGACATTTAGGTTGCTCCCATGTCTCAGCTATTATAATATAAATAGTGTTGCAATAAACATTGGGGTGCATGTATCTTTTAAAATTATGGTTTTCTCCAGATATATGCTCAGGAATGGGATTGCAGGATCATATGGTAACTCTATTTTTAGTTTTTTGAGGCTCGTGCATACTGTTCATAGTGGCTGTACCAATTTACATTCACCAACAGTGTAGAGGTTTCCTTTTTCTCCTCACCCTTTCCAGCATTTGTAGACTTTTTGATGATGGACATTCTGACTGGTGATAACTCATTGTAGTTTTGATTTTCATTTCTCTAATAATTAGAGATGTTGAGCATCTTTCCATATGCATTTTGTCCATCTCTATGTCTTCTTTACAGAAATGTCTATTTAGGTCTTCTGCCCATTTTGTTGATTGGGTTGTTGTTGTTGTTGTTTTGATATTGAGTTGTGTGAGCTATTTGTATATTTGGAGATTAATCCCTTGTTAATCGCATTGTTTGAAAATCTTTTCTCTCATTCTGAATGTTGTTTTTTTCATTTTGTTTATGGTTTCCTTTGCTGTGCAAAAGCTTTTAAGCTTAATTAGGTCCCAATTATTTATTTTTGTTTTATTACCATTACTCTAGAAGATGGATCCAAAAAGATATTGCTGCTATTTATGTCAGAGTGTGCTGCCTATGTTTCCCTCTAGGAGTTTTAGAGTATCCAGCTTTACATTTAGGTCTTTAGTCCATTTGGAGTTTATTTTTATGTATGGTATTAGAAAGTGTTCTAATTTTATTCTTTTACATGTAGCTGTCCAGTTTTCCCAACACCACTTATTGAAGAGACTGTTTTTTCTCCATTGTATACTCTTACTTCCTTTGTCATAGATTAATTGAATGTAGATGTGTGGGTTTATTCCTGGCCCTTCTACCTGTTCCATTGATCTATATTTCTATTTGGCCTGTATATTTCTATTTATGACCTTTGGAAATGGAAGAATAAGGCAATGAGACAAGGAAGGCAGGAGGCCTACAAAAACTAGAAAATAACAAGGAAACCCATTCTTCCCTAGAGCTACCAGAAGGGAACACAGCCAGGCTGACAACTTGAGTTTGGCCCAGTGAGACCCATGTTCACCTTCTGACCTACAGAACTATCTGGTATTCAAGCCTATATGTGGTCAAATGTTTAAAGATCTTGTATGGAAGATGGTGAAGTAGAAGGACCTTGAGCTTACCTCCTCTTAGGAGAACACCAAAATAACAATTAATTACTGAACAACCATTGATAATAAAGACTGGAACCTACCAAAAAAGATACAGGCTACATCCAAAGACAAAGAAGAAGCCACAACAAGACAGTAGGAGAGGCACACTTGCAATATAATCAAATTCCATACCCCCTGGGTGGACAACCCACAAACTGGAGAATAATTATATTGCAGAAATTCTCCCACAGGAATGAGAGTTCTGGCTGGTGGAAGCTCATTCTATACCCTAAAGAAGCAACAGAATGAACAACTGAGAACTAAATGGCATCATATAAACCAAGTGGAAAAAAATAATACTACAATGGTTCAGAAACTTAAACTGCCATTGGAATAAAAACCTAGAAAATTATACAGACGTGTATGCTAAACCTAAATAAAGTGTTTACCTGCTGAAATAAAAAACTAAATAATACCCAAAGTCTCCAACACAATAGACAAAATGACCATTTTGTCAACTTACAATTGAAAGTTACCCATCATACAAAGAAAAAAATCAAGAAAATTACAATATGAATAAGAAAAAAAATCAACACCAAGATAAACCAGATATTGGAATTACCAGACAAGGATGTTTAAACAACCATCAAATGATGCAACAAGCAATTACCAATTCACTTGAAAGAAAAACAACAGAAAGAAAATCTCAGCAAATAAGTAGAAGTTCTAAAAATAAACCAAAGAGATTATATATTTGAAAAATACAATAACAGAAAGGAAAAAAGAAGAACCTCACTGTAAGGACTCTAGAGTGGAGATGATGGTGTATATAATCAATAAACTTGAAGCAAATCAATACAGTTGATCTCATCTGAAGTACAGACAAAATGTAGACTGAAAATAAATATACAAATAAACAGAGTCTCATATCATTGGAGTCCCAGAAGATGAAAAAGAGAGTGGGTCCAAAAGAGTATTCAAAGAAATGTTATTTAGACATTTCCCAAATTTGACAAAAGAGATACACAAATACCAGAAGCTGAGAGAACACCAAATAGGTCAAACAAACAAACAAATCCATGTCAAAACTTATAATTAAACTTTTGACACTAAAGACAATTTACAAACCTTAAAAACATCTAGAGAGAAACAACTTACATACAAGGCACAATAATACAAATGAAAACAGATTTTTTTAATCTTAAACCATGGAGGCCAGAAGGAAGAAGATCAGCATATTTCAAGAAATGAAAGAAAAAAACATGGCACTTGTGAATTCTGTACCTGGTAAAACTATCTATCAGGAAAGAAAGGGGAATAAAGACATTCTCAGGCAAGATAATATTAAATGAATTTTTCACTATCAGACCTAACTTTAAGGCTGGAAAAATGAAGTCATTGAAGGAGAGACAAAATGATAAAGAAGTAATCTTGACACAAAAGGAAAGAGAAAAACATTAGAAATAGCAATAATATGAATAAACACTATAGATTATCTTCCTCCTTGTAAGTTTCTAAAAATCTTAGGTGATGATTGCAAAAAAAAAATAAAACCGTCTAATACTACAAACAAACATTGTTTCAAAAATAAAATATGATCAGATTCCTTTTGAGAGAAATCAGGAAACTAGTTGAGAGGCTCTTGTTCTCTAGGGAAGTGTAAAATCAGCCACATAGAAGCCAGCAGAGAAATTCAAAGTACCATCTCACTAGAATCCTACCCCCAGTGCAGCATTATATATGATCAGCAGGAAATCCCCCAGATCCCAGTTTCTCTCTGGGGATACAAAAAGTTGGACCACACATCCTATGTTCCAAATTTTTCAGGGGCTTCCCAGAAAACTGGCTCTTGTCTTGACTGTCTCAGAGCATGAATAGGACCTGGTATACACTAGTTTTCTTAAACCAGTGACAACAAAGATGACAGTTAGGGCTGGCTGTAGTCACAGACTATCTCCCTGGCTCACTACAGATCAAGCAGATGAAAAATCCCAGCTGCTTTCTTCTCCTTGGAGAGGGAAGAAGCTGACTCTGCATGCGATGCCCAAAATTTTCTGTCTTATCATCAACCAAGAGATTTTTAAAGAGAGAGTCATTGTAAATATTATTTATAACAAGGAAAATATATACAACCCTTTGTAACAAAACAACATTCAAGCGTTATTTATTTATACCCAGATGCCAAAAAGTCGGGGTTATTTTCCTTCAGCATCATGATACTCTTTCTTCAGCAGAAATCTGAAGTTCCTTTTAGTTTTTATCAGGAAGAGAAACAGGACTGAATGTCTGCAACCTGGCCAAATGGTAAAGGTGAATTGAAATCCTACTATTTGGGGGGACCCAATGCATGAAAGAGGGAGAAACGTTTATGAGGGAATAATGAAGAATCAGCATTCCTCTAGGAAGATGCTCCTCTATCTGAGAAAAGGTGAAAGTCTCCAAGAAGTACAAGTGAGGTACAAGTGGAACAAGCTGCATAAACAAGAAGTGCCTCTCCTTAACCTTCTCCAAAAGTTAGCTTTGTATAAAGCATAGTTTGCAATAAATAACTACTTTCTATCCTTAATTATTTCTTGTGTGTTGGTTTGACTAACAAGACAATGTTCATTTTTTGATGTAAGACTATGTTAACAACTTAGCCTCTAGATATTATGAGCATATTAAGTTGTTTCATGAGAAACACAATTTTAAATTTTATAGCCCTTGGTGAGGTAGTGAATCCTTGACAGTAGAGGTATTTGTTTACAGACAATGGAAGTTAACATGGATTTGTGGAAGAAAAAAATGTACATTTGTGTAAACTGTAAACAATCCAGAGATATAAACTTCAGAGTAATTTGAATAGGGATAATTTAATACAAATAAATATTAACTATCTCAGTAGAGTAACTATAAAGAGATTTTTTTAAAAACCTCAAAAAATACCTTAGGACTGAGGAGGAGTAACCAATGAAGGGCAATATGGGTGGGGATCCTCCTACAAGGCTATAAATCACACCTCATTTGAGAAGTTGTAGTTACACCTTACTTGATGGTGGAGTGGTTCACTGTGTGCCCATGCCAAAACTAGTCAACAGTCACTAGGCAAGGAGGAAACACCCATCTGGAGTGTAGGCAAACCAAGGTTGGCAAGACAGCATGCAGAGGGAGATGGCACATTGAGAGCATACATGCCAGTAGTGTCTAGCCTGGGATATACAGTGTCCACATTGTGAGAGCCCTAAGAAATAGCCTCTGGGTTGCAGGCAGATGGAGGCTGAGAGACAGGCACAGAAAGATTGATGTGTCAGAAGCTTACTCATTGGCAGCATGGCACTAGGTCTGGAGTGCACAGTGTCCACCTCCAGATGATTTCAATAAGGTGGTTAGTGGTGGGGTATCAGCGGTCCAAGCTTGCAAAGAGACTGTGTAGCCTGTTTGTATGGTTGGAGCAGAGTGTCTCTGATAGCAGAGAAGACTCTTTTTCTTACAATAGCTTTTCCAGCACCTCAGCTGACACTGTACTTCCTGCAAAGGCAAAATGCTCAAAGGTCCCAGTCCATTACTACAAAGCAGGTAATGAAAAGATTTGGAGCTGAGAGCTAATACATTGATAGCTGGCACAAAATTAAAATGCAGTTTACCTTTTACTAGATGTGATCTTTTGACTGCGTAAAGGATGTTGCAAAAAAATGAAATGAGATAGATTATGAAAAGTGATTCTCACAGGGCAATGTACATAATGTTTTTCTTCTTTAATCAAATATTGGACTGTATGTTAATCAATAACAATACTCTGATAGCAAAAACAGACAAAGACGTTTCAAGAAAAGAAAACTACGAATCAATACCACTCACAAATATATATGCAAAGTCCTAAAAAATGGAAATCAAATTCAACGATACATAAAAAGCACAGTATATTATGGTCAAGTGAGGTCTATCCAAGGAAGATGGATTTAACACTAGAAAAAACAATCAATAAAAATTTACTAATAATACAAAACTTAAAAGAAAAATGATCCTCTTAATAAACACAGACAAACAGCATTTAATAAAATACATGATTTTTGCTTTATAAAAACTCTCAGCAAACTACAATAGAAGGGAACTTCCTGACCATGATAAAGGACATCTATAAAAAAGCTCCATCTCACACCACACTTAGTGCCAAGAGACTGAATATTACTAGGACTGGGAACAAGAAAGGAAGCCTGTATTCATCACCTTTATTCAACATTGTGTTAGAGTTTTTAGCCAGTGCAATCAGGCAAGAGAAAGAAATAAAACGCATGCAGAGTGGAAAGAAGTAAAATTTGTTTTTATTCACAGATGTCATTATATTCTACATAGAAAATTCAATAAACTCTCCAAAAGAACTTACTAGAACAAAACTCTCCAAAAGAACTTACTTACTCTCCAAAAGAACTTACTAGAACAAAAAAGTGAATTTAGCAAGGTGGTAGGTTTCTAGAACAATATAAATAATTCAACTTTATTTCTAAATATTAGCAACAATTAGGAATTAAACTGTAAAAATAATTCAATTTAAAGAGCATTAAAATATGATATGTCCTTTAAAAGATTTACATATGAATACTCAAAGCAGCTTTTTTGTAATAGCAGAACTAAGAAACAACCCAAATGTCTATTAACAAGTAAACAGATAGACAAAAAGTGGTATGGCCAAACAATGTAATACTATTCAGCAATGAAAAAAATTGAAATACTGATATGTTACCATATTAATGAATCTTAAAATATGCTGAGTTAAAACAGTAGATACATAGAGCACATATGGTATGATTCAATTTATAAATATTCTAGAAAATGCAAACTAATACTTAATACCAGAAAGCAGATAAGTGGTTGTTTGGGAATAGTGATAGTGGAAGGATGTGATTATAAAGTGCCACAAGGAAACTTTTGGGAGGAGTTATGTGGTCATTACCCTGACTGTGGCCATAATTTCACTGGTGTAAATATATATCAAAGTTATCAAATTCTGTACATTAAATATGTGTGGCTTAATGTGTGTCAATTGTGCTTTAATAAAACTGTTAAAAAGAAGTTACAGAGAGGACAAATAAAGATGTGAAAAGATGTGCCACATCAAGGGAAAGAACAAGTTACCAATACACACCTAACAGAATGTTGCCAGAATACTGACAACACCAAATGCTGCTCAAGATGTGGAGCAACAGGAACTCTCATTCATTTCTGGTGGGAGTGAAAAATGGTTCAGCCACTTTGGAAGACTGTTTGTCAGTTTTTTTATGAAACTGAACATACTCATAATGCAATCCATCAGTTGTACTCCTTGGTATCTTCCCAAAGGAGTTGAAAACTTATGTCCACACAAAAACATGTACATAGAGGTTTATAGCAGTTTTATTCATGATTGCCAAAATTTGGAAGGAACTAAGAAGTCCTTGTAGGCGATGGATAAATAAATGATGGTATATCAAAACATGGAATATTATTCATCACTAATAAGACATGGAGGAAAAAACACATGTTACTAAGTGAAAGAAGCCAGTATGAAAATGCTACGTACTGTAAGATTTCAACTACATGACATTCTGGAAAATGGAGACAGTAGAAATTATAGCAACTGCTGGGGGTTGTGGAGGAGGGAGGTTGAGGGAGCAATAAGTAGAACACAGAGGATTTCTTAGGGCATTGAAAATACTCTATATAATCTATATAATATTATAATGACAGATATATATCATTATTTATTTGTGCAAATCCATATATTGTACAACACCAAGAGTGAATCCTAAAGTAAACTATGGACTTTGAGTGATTATGATGTGTTATTGTAGGTTTATACTTGGTTTAAAAAAAGTACGACTCTGGTGAATGATGTTGATAATGGGAAAGTTCTACGCATGTGTGGGAGCAGGGTGTATACAGGAAATCTTTGTACCTTACTCTCGATATTATTGTAAACCTAAAAGTTCTCTTAAAAAATTTGTCTCTAAATTTATTTTCAGAACACAAAACAAAAACAAATAAGACTAAGAATCTTTGTATCTCCCAGAAATACTCTTCAAGCCAATCCATTGATATTTACTTTGAGAAACCATTTCTATATTTCCTAGGTAAAGTCCTTTTACAGATGTTTTACTGTACTGCATTTGTCTGTATCCTGCTCTCCCCAGTGCAACTCTTGCTCTCCCTAGACTATGTTTTCTTATAGCACACAGAGTGATAAAATCAATTACATCACTCGTCTGCTTCAAAATTGTCAGTGACTTTCTTTAGCTAATGACTTAGAATAAAATCAAATCCCTTATCATTGACTATAGTAATCTACAGATAAGCTCCTACCTACTTTCTGAGCTCATCTCCTATATTTTTGCTGTATATATTAGTATCCAACTTTCTTTTGGATCTTCAAATACTCCAAGTCTACAATGCTTACATTATCTTTAATGATACTATCTTCCCAAAAGCACTGGAAATGAATGAATTACATTAAATAGAAATTCTCTAATTTTATTATTTATGTGTATCTTTTTTTTGATCCTAACTTTACAAAAATACTTTTTGTCTTTATATTTATAGCCTTAGCAGTATATCTACAAAATATTACTAATAGATGCTTGAATGAATAAATATATCATCACTAGCATTTAATTTGTCATTTGTTATTCTTAAAACTCTTTAGTATCCTGAGAATTACCTTCTTGCTGCAATGATAGCAGGAATTTCCAAAAGCAAAACCAAGATTTCACCTTCATTTCTTGGTAACCTAAAATTCAACTTCACAATTTCCTCAAACTTAAGTCTTTCTTCTGAATTGATATTTTTATTGGCTAATAGTTGTCATAGTTTCCACATCATCCTCATTCTGTATCTCTAATATATTCATTTTTATGTTTTCAGGGATCCATTTTAAAACATCTTTAGAATTGGATGTTATGTCTTTTACATATAGTAACATCTCAACTATATCTAGAAATATGAATCAGCATATGTCTTTTTATTCCATTAAGACATCTTTAAAAATAAAATAGAAAATAATGGCCTTTTATTATTCCAACTTTTTGGCTAACATGAACTCAATTCTATTTTCTTCTTTCTTTCCAACTTACAGCAGCCTTTTCTGGCCTCACTGTATTTTTCTTCACTTTTCTTCCTGCCAACAAAAGGGTTGCTGTGATTCTTAATGGCATTCTTAATTTACTTTAAGAATTATTTTTCTGTGATGCAGTAGGCATGCAAATTGCACTATTGGAAAAGCTGCCATCTCTCTTTTCCAAGTTAACCTGCTTGCTAACTATCAAAATCCAGGGATGGGGAAAGTTGCAAATTTCTCAACTAGGATCCACATCAACTGTGGCTTCCTTTATTTTGAGACCTTATTACAATTATAACTCTGTCTCTGACCAAGATCAGCCTGATACCTATATTTTCACAATAGATATTTATGTCTGATCTGTAATTATTGTGTACCATGCTCATTGGTCTGCAGTTATAACACCTCAATATCTTCCTTCTGACTTCTCTGCCAACTAAAGTTGATGTTTACCAGTCTGTTTTGGTCAATGACTTACAAGTCTATTTAATTCAATTCTATTTGTTATAGCAAATATTTGATAAAGTGTTCAGTTATACTAAAAGAAGGGTTTAATTAACATTTATATACTCTTCATCTGTCTTAAATTTATTAATATTTCCATATTTTGGTCTATTTTTCTGAAATATTTTAAATTAACTTTTAGACTTCATAATTACCTTTAAATATTTTATTATATTTTCCTAAAAAGTAATGAAAATTGAAAATTTTTCTTACATAAACACACTTTCATTATCATGCAAATTATAATGAATATTAGTTATTATAATTTAATTAAAACTTCCTACTCATATTTCTCCAAATTCCCTTAGATTATCACAACTGATTTGCCTTTTGTTGTGCTTCTTGAGTCACAACTAATCTAAAAGAGACCCACAGTTTTCATGACAATGATTTGTTGAAAACTAGGTCAGTATTTTCCTACAGAAAGTTCCAACTTCTGAATCTTGGTGACTGCTTTCTCATGGTGTCATTTCATTTGTTCCTCTATCTTCTGTACTTTCTGTAAGTTGGAATTAATTCTGAAGACTTCATTAGTTTCAGGTTAAACATTTTGGACAAGAATAGTTAATAGGTGATTCTATACAGTTTATTTTGTATTATAGAATAGACATAATGGTTGACGGTTCTACATCGCTTATATTGATGAGTGGGTTTAAGTGGTGGCTGTTTTTATTAATATATATATATTTATATTATATAAAATATAAACCTTTTGCAATTTTTTATATTTACGTATTTTAAAACATTAGGCAAGTTGTAAGAACAAAACAAATAACACACATTTAAACCTTTTACCTAGATTCACCAATTGATTATATTCTGTCTATTTTTGTTTTATCATTCTCTCTCTTTTTTTATACATGCGCACACATACATATGCACACACATATATATTTATAACTTTTATTTGAGCCATTCAAGAGTAAGTTGGAATATTACACCACTTTACCCCTAAGTAATTTATTGTGTATTTACTAAGAACAGGACATTTTCTTCCATATTATACAATGATTAAAATTCATAAATCTAGAGTTACAGATGTAGAAAACAAACTTATAGTTACCAGGGTGTAATGGAGGGAGGAATAAACTGAAAGATTGGGAATGACATATACACACTACTATATATATTAATAAAATAGATAATTAAAAAGGACCTACTGTATAGCACAGGGAACTCTACTCAATACTTTGTAAAGGTCTATATGGAAAAAGAATCTAAAAAAGAGTGAATATTTGTATATGTATAACTGATTCAATTTACTGTACACCTGAAACTAACACAACATTGTAAATCAACTATACTCCAATAAAAATTTTTAAGAAATTAAAACAATATTATTAGTATTTATTCCAGATACTATATTCAACATTTGTCAATTATTTCTATGATGCTCTTTGCAAATATATTTTCCCAGTCCAGAATCTAATCAGGTATTGCATTTAGTTGTGATGGCTTTTTATTCTCTTTTAGTCTAGTTTCTAGTATTTCTTTATCTTGGTATTTTTGAAAAGTCCTAGCCAGTTATTTTGTAGACTGTCCCTTAAGCTGGGTTGGTTTGTTTTCTCATAACTGTGTAAAATTTAGGGAAGTCAGATTCACTCTTGAGGATCATGGATTGTTTTAAGGCTGAAGTGAAACACATGTTAGAAGTTACTTGGCACACTTTATTTCTTCTTCTCTATTTTATGAAAGATATTGCTAATAAACAAAGACTCTGCTTTCTATTAATCCAGATTTGAAATCAGGATTCTGAAAACAACACTTCCAACAACTAAAAGAATTCAAAGGAAATACTTATTTGACTCTTTCTTAAGACTCTTTCTTCTATTCAATTTATATGGTTAATTTTATGTGATTGACTATTTCAGCTTATTCTACAGCCACTGAATATACAAGATGTCAAACCCACAAGAAAAGTGGTATTGAAGTAGGAATTACTTAAATGGCATAATTGAGAAATATTATTTTTCATAGGATATAAAGAAGCTCTGGAGTCTAAGTGAACTAGATTTTTATCCTGGTTAGGATTGTCATTGTGGTAAAACTACTTATTTATTTTGAATCTCAATATTTTCATCTATAAAAGAAATAGCATTACCTATCTTATAAGGTTAATGTAAGGAATAGAAATTTTGGCTACAAACCTAAACTTTTGCAGGCATTGGACAATTAAGAACTATTATTATTACTTTTATTACTTGCTAGACTATGCTCCAGGATTTTTTACTTTGAATCCTATACCTACATTTGCTACTGTGACTGAGAAATTATGTTAAGAAAACCATATCAGAAAGCACATAGGAAACATCCATGCACAAATAGCTATGGAAAAAATGTTGCAGGAAATCAGAATGGTGTAGTATGGAAAACACAAAACTGACTGTATATCTATCCCAAATTCTCTTACTCCCCACAGTTTCTGGTAAGCAATCACAATGTGTGAAGTGTTCAATGTTACTTCTGTCTCAAATCAATAGTCCTATTTCTCCTTTTATTTTCAACAACTCAGTATTGTTTGCCCTGTCAAATGAACCCCTCATGATCTGCACCCTCTCAAACACACTGACCATGTTGATTTCCTAATCTTGAGCTGTGTATAGAAAAAGAAAAAGAAAAAAAAAACTCGTGATTTGCTAATATTCAGGAGCTTCAACTTTTTTATTTCCTAATGTCTATTTGCTTCATACCAAGATAACCAAACTTTACTGATCTTAAAATCAATCAAGAAATCTCATATCTATTAAGGGCTCTAATAATTCACAAAGCTCTGTCACAGATGCTCTATTTGATTCTCAAAAATGGTTCTCTGAGGTAGTCAAGGGAAAAATTACTGTATACATTTTAATGTACACATTGATCCCCAACCCAGGAAACCTCAATGACTAGTCTAAAGTAACACAGCTGGAGAGGGTGTGGAGAAAAGGGAACACTCTTGCACTGCTGGTGGGAATGTGAATTGGTACAGCCACTATGGAGAAAAGTATGGAGGTTCCTTAAAAAACTACAAATAGAACTATCATATGACCCAGCAATCCCACTACTGCGCATATACCCTGAGAAAACCATAATTCAAAAAAGTCATGTACCAAAATATTCATTGCAGCTCTATTTACAATAGCCAGGAGATGGAAACAACCTAAGTGTCTATCATCAGATGAATGGATAAAGAAGATGTGGCACATATATACAATGGAATATTACTCAGCCATAAAAGAAATGAAATTGAGCTATTTGTAATGAGGTAGATGGACCTAGAGTCTGTCATACAGAGTGAAGTAAGTCAGAAAGAGAAAGACAAATACCATATGCGAACACATATATATGGAATCTAAGGGAAAAAAATGTCATGAAGAACCTACGGGTAAGACAGGAATAAAAGCACCGACTTACTAGAGAATGGACTTGAAGATATAGGGAGGGGGAAGGGTAGGCTGTGACAAAATGAGAGAGTGGCATGGACATATATACACTACCAAACGTAAAATAGATAGCTAGTGGGAAGCAACCGTATAGCACAGGGATATCAGCTCAGTGCTTTGTGACCAGTAGAGGGGTGGGATAGGGAGGGTGAGAGGGAGGGAGATGCAAGAGGGAAGAGATATGGGAACATATGTATATGTATAACTGATTCACTTTGTTATAAAGCAGAAACTAACACACCATTGTAAAGCAATTATACTCTAATAAAGATGTTAAAAAATAAATAAATAAAAATAAAGTAACACAGCTAATAAGTTGACCAAGACACAAACTGGTTTCCTCTGTTCCATTCTCTTTGCTATTTCTACTATATAAGTTTGCTCATCTGCTTTATCATTGATGTTGGGGTTCCTACAGTCCTAAAAATATTTTGGTGTCCATAATGATATTAAATCTCTCAATGATAGTAGATTCAAGCCAGCCACACCATTTGTGGAATACAATGAACACTTGGGCTTCCTTCCTCCCAATCATTCTGTTCCTAGTAAGATTACATATTAGATAAATATTGTGATTTTTATTAATCAGCTATTTCCTCTGTCTGAATATTTGAACTCATTTCATAGGGTACTCTATCCTCCGTTTAAGATCATTTGGAGTATAGAAAAGTACTAACGACAGAAAAGGAAATTATCAGTTAAGACAGAAATTGGCTCCAAATATTTTAATCAAGTAGTAAGTAATGTCTCTTATTTACCCTCACCCATCATCTAAGTCATCATATCAAGTCCTGTGGCCTTTAATACCAATTCTGTGATAATAATACACCAAAATATATAGTTTACCCCCAAATCCAACAAATCCTGACTTGTATGCTCAATTGCATACATGGCATCTCTAACTGTATGTTTAAATGATGTCTCAAAATTAACATTCCTTGACACCAAGCTCCTGAAATACGTCTCCTTCCAAAACTATCTTTCTCTTCCCACATTTGTCTACATCTAAATAAATGTCAATTCCATTTTTCTATCTACTCAGGCCAAACATCTTGGAGTCCTTCTTAACTCCAAGCTCATAGCCCATATTCAATTTACAAACAAATTCTGTTTATCCTAACATCAAAATATTTAGGTCCTAAATCTACTTCTCAATGACACCAATACAACCCAGATGCAAATCATCTCACACTTTGTGACAACAATCTTCTAAGATGTCTCCCTACTTCAACCCTTGCCCTCACTATTAGTTAATTTTCAACCCCAAACCAAATTGATTCTTTTAAAACAAAAATCTGATCATGTCAATTCTATATTCAAAAACCCCCAGTGGCTTCTCCTTTTACTCAGAGCAAAAGTCCTAATGACCATGGCCTCGATGGTCCTCATAATCTGTTCCCATCCCCAGTATTTCCGTGATCTTACCTCCTACAATTTTTATTCTGCTTAATTCTGTTCTGTCCATCAAAAATACTAAGCAAATTCTTACCTCAGGACACTTGAACTTGCTGTTCTTTTTGCAGAGACTGTCCCTTTCTCCTGATACACTCAAGATTCACTTTCTAACTTCCATTGAATCCCTGTTCAAATATCATCTTGTCTGTGAAGCCTTTCTTAATTATCCTGTGTAATGGCTAATCTCACTGCCTCAATTCTCCCTATTCTTATTATCTAATCCTGCTTACCTTCACAGCACTTTCACTACCCAATAAACAATATATTTTACTTATATGTTGACCTGTGGTCTGTTTCTACCGACAGCTTTCTTAAAGCTCCATGAAGGAAGAATATTTGTTCTTCAATGTATTCCCAAGAACTAGAACATTTTCTAGCACATAGTAGGCACTCAATAAATATGGTTGAATAAATTAATGAAATATCATTCTTTTCATTACAAATTTTACCATTGAGAAAACAAACCAGAGATAGTAGGTAAACTATTCAAGAGGGTATAGGATGGTGACAGTGAGAGTGACAGGGCTTACAAAAAAGAAAGAAAACCCTAACTTGAAATGAATGAGGCTGAGTTTTCCCCAAGCTGAAAAGAACTGCTTAGGTAGATTCCATTGGTGAAGGTCAGTGGTTAAATATCTATTCTCATCACTTCTATTGAGCTTTTATGAGCTGTGCTAAATTGACATTGAGTGGTACAATAGTAATAAAAATGTTATTTGAGTTTAGTATGCTATAGTTGAATATTAAAGCAAATAATAGTTGTTAAATTCCAAATCAGAAAATGCTTACTCAGAGCTGACCACTGTTCAGAGAATTTATTAATTTAACATTATTTAAACTTGAGGCCATGCTGTCAAATGAGAAGGGTATATTTAGGCTAATGATTTAGAATTTTATATGGGAAAATTTTAAAGCAGGAGGCCACACATGCTTTCTTCTGAAAATAGAAAAATTTTAATTTCATAGATCTTATGATTTTTGCTAGGAAAGAATGTCTATAACAGCCTACATAATGAAGTTCTCAGACTGTATAGGTATTTCAGATAAGCAATTGCATTCACTTCCTGACAAAATTTACTAGACAAAGACACAGTGACAGCCAAGTAATTCCTGAATAATCAGCTAAGTATGTCAGTCATTTGTAGACCATGGTTAAATTGCCAGTGACCTTTGGTGTGAAGTATTAATTTAAAAGAATAGAAAAAAAAAAGCAGCTATAGATGCAAGAGTCAAAAGTATTTTATTCAGTAAAAACTCACTAACCCTTGGATTTAGCAGCTATATAACTGAAAATAGAACTATCATATGATCCAGGAATTCCAGTCCTGGGTATACATCCCAAGAAAATGAAAACTATAATTCAAAAAAACATATGCACCCCAATATTCATAGCAGCAT
Organism: Grampus griseus; assembly: GCF_964374135.1. Lineage (NCBI taxonomy): Eukaryota > Metazoa > Chordata > Mammalia > Artiodactyla > Delphinidae > Grampus > Grampus griseus. The sequence goes on from NC_139002.1 coordinate 42,821,269, forward strand.
TATTTACAATTGTCAAGATATGGAAGCAAACTAAGTGTCTATAAACAGATGAATGGATAAAGAAGATGTGACAAATGTAATAGAATATTACTCAGTCTTGAAAAATAATGTAATTATGCTATTTGCAACAACATGGATGGATGGACCTGAAACATATTGTGCTTAGTGAAATAAGTCATACACAGAAAGACAATATTGTATGTTATCACTTACATGTGGGATCTAAAAAATAAAATGAATGAATATAACAAAACAGAAACAGACTCACAAATACAAGGAATAAACTAGTGGTTACCAGTGGGAAGAGAGAAAGGGGGAGGGGTGCAATAGGGGTAGGGCATTGAGAGATACAAACTATTATGTATAAAATTAAAAAGCTACAAGGATGTATTGTACAATGCAGGGAATACCACAAATATTTTATAATAACTTTAAATGCAGTGTAACCTATACAATTTTCTTGTACACCTGAAACAAATATAATATTATAAATCAACTTTACTTCAATAAAAAATTTAAAATAAAAACAAAAAACAGAGTAGTGTTTGCCACTGTTCAGCAATCCTGGTAAAAAGACATGACTCTCCTTGAAGAGAAAAGTAAAGGGACCTGCAGAGTTTTGTGGTCCAGAAGGGAGTCAAATTCTGGCAACAATAAAAATATAAAAATATTCTCTTCATAATTAAATAAACTGGTTTTCAAGTTCATGAAGAAAAATAAACAAAAATAGCCAGGGGTAAAAAGTATGATGGAGAATTATTCTTATAAGATACTGAAATGTATTACAAAGTTATAAGAAATAAAAGTGTGGCTTTTTAACAAAAATATATATTTACTGAGCTTAAATGTTCTTGCATTATACAGATACTTAGTCATATAAACTTGACTCATGTCCACAAAAATAATCTATAAACAAAGGAGCAAAACTGCTGGAAAATCCCTGCAAGCCATGGATCCTTATTGAAAATGTTCAGTGGGATGATGAAACTGTCTTAAAACACCATACTGCAACCAAATGCAAATATTTAAAGAAGTAATAAAGGGTTAAAGTGATAAGGAATAAAACTAATGAATTAGTATGTAAACGGAACTGAAGAGAAAGTCTAGGACAAACCCAAGTATATGAGGATATTTAGTTTTTTAGAAGATATTTTAAGTCAGTGAAAATAATGTGAATTAATCAACAAATGGCATTCAAACAATTGGATAGTCATATAGAAAAAAATAAGGTTGAATCCATTTCTCACAATTTCAACAGTATAAATTCCACTGTGAATCAAAAAGTTTAAATGGAAAAAATATATAAAAGTACAAGATGACATAATTAAATGCATTTTACTACTCTGAAATTGGGAAGACCTTTCTAAATGTTACACAATATCTGGAGGAAAGATTGATAAATTACATAAATATCAAATACATCCTGAAAACAGAAATCACCATACTAAAATAACTAAAACACTCTGGAAAATACTTATATCTTAGATATTTACACTCCTATATTATACTTTACATGATGCACACATACATACAAACATACACACACACACTTTATATATAGTGGTAAACAAAAATGTTGTTTACTTTTACATGTACCTGTCCACTTTTCCCAGCACCACTTATTGAAGAGGCTGTCCTTTCTCCACTGTACATTCCTGCCTCCTTTATCAAAGATAAGGTGACCATATGTGCGTAGGTTTATCTCTGGGCTTTCTATCCTGTTCCATTGATCTATCTTTCTGTTTTTGTGCCAGTACCATACTGTCTTGATTACTGTAGCTTTGTAGTATAGTCTGAAGTCAGGGAGCCTGATTCCTCCAGCTCCATTTTTTGTTCTCAAGATTGCTTTTGCTATTCGGGGTCTTTTGTGTTTCCATACAAATTGTGAATTTTTTTTGTTCTACTTCTATGAAAAATGCCAGTGGTAGTTTGATAGGGATTGCACTGAATCTGTAGATTGCTTTGGGTAGTAGAGTCATTTTCACAATGTTGATTCTTCCAATCCAAGGCATGGTATATCTCTCCATCTATTTGTATCATCTTTAATTTCTTTCATCAGTGTCTTATAATTTTCTGCATACAGGTCTTTTGTCTCCTTAGGTAGGTTTACTCCTAGATACTTTATTCTTTTTGACCCAGCTCCCAGAGAAATGGAAATAAAAACAAAAATAAACAAATGGGACCTAATGAAACTTCAAAGCTTTTGCACAGCAAAGGAAATCATAAACAAGACCAAAAGACAGCCCTTAGAATGGGAGAAAGTATTTGTCAATGAAGTAACTGACAAAGGATTAATCTCCACAATTTACAAGCAGCTCATGCAGCTCAATAACAAAAAAGCAAGCAACCCAATCCAAAAATGGGCAGAAGACCTAAATAGACATTTCTCCAAAGAAGATATACAGACTGCCAACAAACACATGAAAGAATGGTCAACAACATTAATCATTAGAGAAATGCAAATCAAAACTACAATGAGATATCATCTCACACCAGTCAGAATGGCCATGATCAAAAAAATCAAAAACAATAAACGCTGGAGAGGGTGTGGAGAAAAGGGAACACTCTTGCACTGTTGGTGGCAATGTGAATTGGTACAGCCACTATGGAGAACTGTATGGAGGTTCCATAAAAAACTACAAATAGAACTACCATATGACCTAGCAATCCCACTACTGGGCATATACCCTGAGAAAACCATAATACAAAAAGAGTCATGTACCAAAATGTTCATTGCAGCTCTATTTACAATAGCCAGGAGATGGAAACAACCTAAGTGTCCATCATCAGATGAATGGATAAAGAAGATGTGACACATATATACAATGGAATATTACTCAGCCATAAAAAGAAACGAAATTGAGCTATTTGTAATGAGGTGGATAGACTTAGAGTCTGTCATACAGAGTGAAGTAAGTCAGAAAGAGAAAGACAAATACCGTATGCTAACACATATATATGGAATTTAAGAAAAAAAATGTTAAGAAGAACCTAGGGGTAAGGCAGGAATAAAGGCACAGACCTACTAGAGAATGGACTTGAGGATATGGGGAGAGGTAAGGGTAGGCTGTGACAAAATGAGAGAGTGGCATGGACATATATACACTACCAAACGTAAAATACATAGCTAGTGGGAAGCAACCGCATAGCACAGGGAGATCAGCTCGGTGCTTTGTGACCGCCTGGAGGGGTGGGATAGGGAGGGTTGGAGGGAGGGAGATGCAAGACGGAAGAGATATGGGAACATATGTATATGTATAACTGATTCACTTTGTTATAAAGCAGAAACTAACACACCATTGTAAAGCAATTATACTCCAATAAAGATGTAAAAAAATTTAAAAAAATAGAGAATGAAAAAAAAATGTTGTTTAATGCATAAAAATGCCTAAAAAATAAATAAAAAAGAAATCGACAAAAGAAGGAGTAAACACAAATACAGATAGCTTATCTGGAAGAAAACTTTGAAGACTTTAATGGATTGAAAGGAAGAGAATGACTTTGGTTTAGATTGAGGCATAGATAGAACATGAGAGGAAAACAGGAACCATTTCAATCCTCCTAATTAAATGGCTCCTTTTTTCTGAGTTAATAGGTTTCAGCTTACTTCACTCCCGAAGACAAGAAATCCTCAACATACCATAATCAATTTTAAGCAAAAAGGATAGTTTAGGGATATGCATTGGATTAGGAATACTACACATTAAAGAGTATTCTATTTGTATTTATAAATACAGAGAGATATACAAACTTCCTATTCTTGTATTTGCACTATTTCATGTTTGTATGTTTGAGTGTATTTTTAATACTATATATAATTTCCATATTCCCCAATAGCATAATAAAAATCTGCCAAGTCAATTTACCTAATTTAAAGCTTTTCTGACTTCACTCTTTTTTCCCCTAACAGCTATGCTCCAGCTGTCTCTGCAACAACTAAGTGGTTAAAAAAAGTCACTTTAATTCAATTAAAAATAAAATATTCCTTATTTTAAAAAGCAATAAATGATTTTTGAAACGCATATGTTTTTAATATTTTAACCATTAATTAAACTTCAATATGCATTTTTGTATTTCTAATACCGAGGCAAGTGATTTCAGGTCCTGTGGTTATGCTATTTCTCTGCTTGCTTTCACAGATGGTCAAGTGGAGGGGTTTGTGAACTGTTGCTGTTAGTGACATAAGGAGGCTGTGGCAGACACCATTTCACATCGTTCTTTATACCAGCATGGCAGGGGTGAGTTCACATGTTACTCTGATGACACTGGTACACTTTCAGAAGCTGGTGTGCTACACTCAGCTAATAGTTCTTCCTTTGCTGATACCCAGTTTTAGACTGATTAATACGACTCTTCTGGCACATAGAGATCAAGGATCTAGTATGTGAAACTAGACAGGCTCCAAAATAAGCTACTAATATTTGACCTTGCACATACTACTTAACCACACTGTATCACATTTCACCATTTTTGAAATTGTGTTAATAAGATTTTGTGTTGATTAATTATGTTTATAAATGTAAAATGCCTACCATGGTGCCTATTAATAATGTTAGATCAATAAATGTTAACTGGAGACTTCCGGGAAGATGGCGGAAGAGTAAGACGCGGAGATCACCTTCCTCTCCACAGATACATCAGAAATACATCTACGCGTGGAACAACTCCTACGGAGCACCTACTGAACGCTGGCAGAAGACCTAAGACCTCCCAAAAGGCAAGGAACCCCCCACGTACCTGGTTAGGGCAAAAGAAAAAACTAAACAGAGACAAAAGGATAGGGACGGGTCCTGCACCAGCGGGAGAGAGCTGTGAAGGAGGAAAAGTGTCCACACACTAGGAAGCCCCTTCGCGGGTGGAGACTTCGGGAGGCGGAGTGGGGGAGCTTGGGAGCCGCGGAGGAGAGCACAGCAACAGGGGTGCGGAGGGCAAAGCGGGCAGATTCCAGCGCAGAGGATCGGGCCGACCGGCACTCACCAGCCGAGAGGCTTGTCTGCTCGCCCGCCGGGGCGGGCGGGACTGGGAGCTGAGGCTCCGGCTTTTGTCGGAGCGCCGGGAGAGGACTGAGGTTGGCGGCGTGAACACAGCCTGCAGGGCGTTGGTGCGCCGCGGCTGGCCGGGAGAGAGTCCGGGGAGGGGTCTGGACCTGTCGAAGAGGCAAGAGACTTTTACGTCCCTCTTTGTTTCCTGGTGCGCGAGGAGAGGGGATTGAGAGCGCTGCTTGAGAGAGCTCCGGGGACGGGCGCGAGCCGCGGCTAGGAGTGCGGAGCCCAGAGACGGACGTGGGACGCTAGGGCCGCTGCTGCCGCCGCCAGGAGGCCTGTGTGCGAGCACAGGTCACTAGCCACACGCCCTTCCGGGGAGCCTGTGCAGCCCACCACTGCCAGGGTCCCGGGATCCAGGGACGGCTCCCCGGGAGAACGCACGGCGCGCCTCAGGCTGCAACGTCACGCCGGCCTCTGCCGCTGCAGGCCCGCCCGCACTCCGTGACCCTCCCTACCCCCCGGCCTGGGTGAGCCAGAGCCTCCGAATCAGCGGCTCCTTTAACCCCGTCCTGTCTGAGCAAAGAACAGACGGCCTCCAGCGACCTACATGCACAGGCGGGGCCAAATCCAAAGCTGAGCCCCTGGGAACTGTGAGAACAAAGAAGAGAAAGGGAAATCTCTCCCAGCAGCCTCAGAAGCAGCGGATTAAAGCTCCACAATCAACTTGATATACCCTGCATCTGTGGAATACCTGAATAGACAACGAATCATCCCAAATTAAGGAGCCCTGTGGATGAAAGGCTCTTGGTGCTGCAGCCAGGAGTCAGTGCTGTGCCTCTGAGGTGGGAGAGCCAACTTCAGGACACTGGTCCACAAGAGGCCTCCCAGCTGCACATAATATCAAACAGCAAAAATCTCCGAGAGATCTCCATCTCAACGCCAGCACCCAGCTTCACTCAACGACCAGCAAGCTACAGTGCTGGACATCCTATGCCAAACAACTAGCAAGACAGGAACACAACCCCACCCATTAGCAGAGAGGCTGCCCAAAATCATAATAAGTCTACAGACGCCCCAAAACACACCACCAGACGTGGACCTGCCCACCAGAAAGACAAGATCCAGCCTCATCCACCAGAACACAGGCACTAGTACCCTCCACCAGGAAGCCTACACAACCCACTGAACCAACCTTAGCCACTGGGGACAGACACAAAAAATAACAGGAACTACGAACCTTCAGCCTGAAAAAAAGGAGACCCCAAACACAGTAAGATAAGCAAAATGAAAAGACAGAAAAACACACAGCAGATGAAGGAGCAAGATAAAAACCCACCAGACCTAACAAATGAAGAGGAAATAGGCAGTCTACCTGAAAAAGAATTCAGAATAATGATAGTAAGGTTGATCCGAAATCTTGGAGATAGAATGGACAATAGAATGGACAAATTGCAAGAATCAGTTAACAAGGACCTAGAAGAACTAAAGATGAAACAAGCAACGATGAACAACACAATAAATGAAATTAAAAGTACTCTAGATGGGATCAATAGCAGAATAACTGAGGCAGAAGAACGGATAAGTGACCTGGAAGATAAAATAGTGGAAATGACTACTGCAGAGCAGAATAAAGAAAAAAGAATGAAAAGAACTGAGGACAGTCTCAGAGACCTCTGGGACAACATTAAACGCACCAACATTCGAATTATAGGGGTTCCAGAAGAAGAAGAGAAAAAGAAAGGGACTGAGAAAATATTTGAAGAGATTATAGTTGAAAACTTCCCTAATATGGGAAAGGAAATAGTTAATCAAATCCAGGAAGCACAGAGAGTCCCATACAGGATAAATCCAAGGAGAAATACGCCAAGACACATATTAATCAACCTGTCAAAAATTAAATACAAAGAAAACGTATTAAAAGCAGCAAGGGAAAAACAACAAATAACACACAAGGGAATCCCCATAAGGTTAACAGCTGATCTTTCAGCAGAAACTCTGCAAGCCAGAAGGGAGTGGCAGGACATATTGAAAGTGTTGAAGGAGAAAAACCTGCAACCAAGATTACTCTACCCAGCAAGGATCTCATTCAGATTTGATGGAGAAATTAAAACCTTTACAGACAAGCAAAAGCTGAGAGAGTTCAGCACCACCAAACCAGCTCTACAACAACTGCTAAAGGAACTTCTCTAGGCAAGAAACATAAAAGAAGGAAAGGACCTACAATAACGAACCCAAAACAATTAAGAAAATGGGAATAGGAACACACATATCGATAATTACCTTAAATGTAAATGGACTAAATGCTCCCACCAAAAGACACAGATTGGCTGAATGGATACAAAAACAAGACACATATATTTGCTGTCTACAAGAGACCCACTTCAGACCTAGAGACACATACAGACTGAAAGTAAGGGGATGGAAAAAGGTATTTCATGCAAATGGAAACCAAAAGAAAGCTGGAGTAGCAATTCTCATATCAGACAAAATAGACTTTAAAACAAAGACTATTAGAAGAGACAAAGAAGGACACTACATAATGATCAAGGGATCGATCCAAGACGAAGATATAACAATTGTAAATATTTATGCACCCAACATAGGTGCACCTCAATACATAAGGCAAATACTGACAACCATAAAAGGGGAAATTGACAGTAACACATTCATAGTAGGGGACTTTAACACCCCACTTTCACCAATGGACAGATCATCCAAAATGAAAATAAATAAGGAAACACAAGCTTTAAATGATACATTAAACGAGATGGAGTTAATTGATATTTATAGGACATTCCATCCAAAAACAACAGAATACACATTTTTCTCAAGTGCTCATGGAACATTCTCCAGGATAGATCATATCTTGGGTCACAAATCAAGCCTTGGTAAATTTAAGAAAATTGAAATTGTATCAAGTATCTTTTCTGACCACAACGCCATGAGACTAGATATCAATTACAGGAAAAGATCTGTAAAAAATACAAACACATGGAGGCTAAACAATACACTACTTAATAATGAAGTGATCACTGAAGAAATCAAAGAGGAAATCAAAAAATACCTAGAAACAAATGACAATGGAGACACAACGACCCAAAACCTGTGGGATGCAGCAAAAGCAGTTCTAAGGGGGAAGTTTATAGCAATACAAGCCCACCTTAAGAAGCAGGAAACATCTCGAATAAACAACCTAACCTTGCACCTCAAGCAATTAGAGAAAGAAGAACAAAAAAACCCCAAAGCTAGCAGAAGGAAAGAAATCATAAAAATCAGATCAGAAATAAATGAAAAAGAAATGAAGGAAACAATAGCAAAGATCAATAAAACTAAAAGCTGGTTCTTTGAGAAGATAAACAAAATAGATAAACCACTAGCCAGACTCATCAAGAAAAAAAGGGAGAAGACTCAGATCAATAGAATTAGAAATGAAAAAGGAGAAGTAACAACTGACACTGCAGAAATAAAAGAGATCATGAGAGATTACTACAAGCAACTCTATGCCAATAAAATGGACAATCTGGAAGAAATGGACAAATTCTTAGAAATGCACAACCTGCCAAGACTGAATCAGGAAGAAATAGACAATATGAACAGACCAATCACAAGCACTGAAATTGAAACTGTGATTAAAAATCTTCCAACAAAGAAAAGCCCAGGACCAGATGGCTTCACAGGCGAATTCTATCAAACATTTAGAGAAGAGCTAACACCTATCCTTCTCAAACTCTTCCAAAGTATAGCAGAGGGAGGAACACTCCCAAACTCCTTCTACGAGGCCACCATCACCTTGATACCAAAACCAGACAAGGATGTCACAAAGAAAGAAAACTACAGGCCAATATCACTGATGAACATAGATGCAAAAATCCTCAACAAAATACTAGCAAACAGAATCCAACAGCACATTAAAAGGATCATACACCATGATCAAGTGTGGTTTATTCCAGGAATGCAAGGATTCTTCAATATACGCAAATCTATCAATGTGATAAACCATATTAACAAACTGAAGGAGAAAAACCATATGATCATCTCAATAGATGCAGAGAAAGCTTTTGACAAAATTCAACACCCATTTATGATAAAAACTTTGCAGAAAGTAGGCATAGAGGGAACTTTCCTCAACATAATAAAGGCCATATATGACAAGCCCACAGCAAACATCATCCTCAATGGTGAAAAACTGAAAGCATTTCCACTAAGATCAGGAACAAGACAAGGTTGCCCACTCTCACCACTCTTATTCAACATAGTTTTGGAAGTTTTAGCCACAGCAATCAGAGAAGAAAAGGAAATAAAAGGAATCCAAATCGGAAAAGAAGAAGTAAAGCTGTCACTGTTTGCAGATGACATGATCCTATACATAGAGAACCCTAAAGATGCTACCAGAAAACTACTAGAGCTATTCAATGAATTTGGTAAAGTGGCAGGATACAAAATTAATGCACAGAAATCCCTGGCATTCCTATATACTAATGATGAAAAATCTGAAAGTGAAATCAAGAAAACACTCCCATTTACCATTGCAACAAAAAGAATAAAATATCTAGGAATAAACCTACCTAAGGAGACAAAAGATCTGTATGCAGAAAATTATAAGACACTGATGAAAGAAATTAAAGATGATACAAATAGATGGAGAGATATACCATGTTCTTGGATTGGAAGAATCAACATTGTGAAAATGACTCTACTACCCAAAGCAATCTATAGATTCAATGCAATCCCTATGAAACTACCACTGGCATTTTTCACAGAACTAGAACAAAAAATTTTGCAGTTTGTATGGAAACACAAAAGACCCCGAATAGCCAAAGCAATCTTGAGAACGAAAGAAGGAGCTGGAGGAATCAGGCTCCCTGACTTCAGACTATACTACAAAGCTACAGTTATCAAGACGGTATGGTACTGGCACAAAAACAGAAAGATAGATCAATGGAACAGGATAGAAAGCCCAGAGATAAACCTACGCACATATGGTCACCTTATCTTTGATAAAGGTGGCAGGAATGTACAGTGGAGAAAGGACAGCCTCTTCAATAAGTGGTGCTGGGAAAACTGGACAGGTACATGTAAAAGTATGAGATTAGATCACTCCCTAACACCATACACAAAAATAAACTCAAAAAGGATTAAAGACCTAAATGTAAGGCCAGAAACTATCAAACTCTTAGAGGAAAACATAGGCAGAACACTCTATGACATAAATCATAGCAAGGTCCTTTTTGACCCACCTCCTAGAGAAATG
>NC_139002.1:46045904-46365024 GCF_964374135.1 Grampus griseus
TACCTGGTGGAGTGAGAGAGTGGTCATTTAGGTTTCTTAAAGGTGGTAATGCTGCAGGGTCAGTGACAAGTAGGAGTGCTGGAGAGATGACATTGGAGAGTTGGGGAGGCCAGATTTTTTTGGTTTTTTTTTTGCGGTACGTGGGCCTCTCACTGTTGTGACCTCTACCATTGCGAAGCGCAGGCTCCAGACGCGCAGGCTCAGCGGCCTTACGGGCCCAGCCGCTCCGCGGCACGTGGGATCTTCCCGGACCGGGGCACGATCCCATGTCCCCTGCATCGGCAGGCGGACTTCTCAACCACTGCGCCACCAGGGAAGCCTCCGGGGGAGGCCAGATTTTAATGGGCTTTGTGTGTCATCCATACAAAGACTTAGAGCCCTGTGGTCTGGGACTTGCGTCATTTAATTGATTTATAGTCCTCTAATACTTAGTTGTTTTGAAAATTCCAGTCTTAGCTAAAAAAATCTCTGTGGGAGAGATTTGTTGCCATTTTAGAAGGAAAATGGAAAGATAGCTGAAGAAAGAGACGTATTTGGAGGAGTAGCCCCTCTCCCACCAAGGAGTATGGACTTTAGATATTGGGGATCAGTGAAGGATTACAAGGCTCATTTATCACACTGTGGCTCTGAAGTCACCCAGGGCCTCCTTGACCTACAAGATCCAGCTAAACTCGCCTCACAACTCCAATTTCACAGCCTGTCTCTCCCAGCACGTGTTCCCTGAGAACTTATTCTCTCATGGCCCATTTGTCTCTAGATTTTGTCTTCCTCCAACCCTGTGTTGCACCAAGGATGACCCCAACCAGACACGCAAGTCAATACCCAAAAGAATTCACTCACACCAAAGCACAAATGAGCATTGTAGATTTTACTAGAGATTTCTAAGAGGAGTTAGAGGAAGAATTTACAGCAGTCACACCAAAGTCCACTTTTAGACATTCTTGTTCTCTCCAAATTCCTCCTTCATGCAGTCACCAGCCCAAGGCACCTTTCCTCATTTCCTGGATTACCTGTTGAAACTTCAAATTCTTCTATTACTGAAAAGTGCATCTGTTACCCCAGTCCAGGAACAGACCTGGACTCAGATCCAGGGATTAAGATAAATTTCAAGCCCCAAGTATTTATAAAAGCTTTTCCACCCCATATCCCACAACCTTCAGGCCAAAATACAATGTTCTTCATAAGAGAAATCCTGGTGCATAATTTTTCCTATCTGGTTATAAAAGGATTAAGATAACAGTAGACTCTTTGATCCAAAAGTGTAAAGCTATACCATTGTTTGTACTGGGCAATCTCCCTTGAAGAATGAATCATCCCGTCAATCCTGGGGGGGAAAAATATGTGTCAGAACCAAGCTTAGATAGGTAGGGGGAGAGAATCTCTTTTGATCTTGTCAACGGAAAGAGTCAAGATGTTTAAGAGAAGATCCTAGGTGGTGGCCATCAATACGGCATCACCCATGGGCAACAGGTGGGAGCTTTGAAGTGAGGACTTAGGCAAAGGCTCTGGGAAGTGATGTCAGCCCTTTGGATAACTAGCTCATTGCCATTCATGGAACCTGTGTGAAATGGGAAGAGGTAAAATCCCTGAGACCTATCCAGTTCAAGTGGAATCAGAGCCTGTGCTTTGGAAGTTGCATCATTTAAATGATTTATACTCTCTGTTCACCCCTTTTACTCTTCCGTAACATTCAGTTTTTTTTTGAAAGTTCCAGTCTTAGCTGAAGAATCTGTGAAAGTGACTCATTGCCATTTTAAGGGGAAAATAGAAAGATGTTTGAAGAAAGATAGAAAGATGTTGGGAGAGCAGCACCTTTCCTGCCCAGGAAGGTGGGGAGCCATTGAAGAATGGAGGCAGTGGGCTTCCCTGGTGGTGCAGTGGTTAAGAATCCGCCTGCCAATGCAGGGGACACGGGTTCGAGCCCTGGTCCGGGAAGATCCCACGTGCCACAGAGCAACAAAGCCTGTGTGCCACAGCTACTGAGCCTGTGCTCTAGAGCCCGTGAGCCACATCTACTGAGCCCGCGTGCTACAACTACTGAAGCCCCCGCGCCTAGAGCCCGTGCTCCGCAACAAGAGAAGCCATGACAATAAGCCGTGCACCGCAACGAAGAGTAGCCCTCGCTCGCCGCAACTAGAGAAAGCCCGCGCACAGCAATGAAGACCCAACACAGCCAAAAATAAAAACAAATAATTAAAAAAAAAAAAAAGAATGGCGGCAGCAAGCAAACTGAGAAAATCCAAAGAGGAAGAGAATGCTTGGAACCCAGAGGGACAGAAGAAGAGTTTCTAGGTCCAACTCCCATCCTCCACCTGGAGATTCTCTTTCCAGGCTAAATTTTGGAGGATTTGAGTTTTATTTTATTGGGAGAACATAACAGTAAACTTCTTTATCAAAATATGGTTGCTACAGCTGGGCCAGGCTCCCTCCTATTTCTGACCCATAGTAAAGATAGGCCTTCATGTCAGTGAAGTTCTGGAAACTTGTGTGCCCAACACCCACCTTCAACCCCAGCCATATACCTGCTGCCTCAAGATCTGCCTGAGGATGGGGATGGGAGAAGGATGTTGAGATGCATCCTCTAGCTCAGAGGTTTCAAAATAATTTTTTCTAGCATTGGAATTCTGTCCTGAGTAAAATTTTACTTTCAACTCCAAAATAGAAAACATAAAATTAGATTGCTCTGGTTGAATTGCAACAGGGGGTCGGGATGCCATCCCTTATGTTGCTGCCCCTTTCCCCAACTCATGCCAATACTCCAAGTTTCCTCCTGGGAACTCTAGAGATTGAAGGGGTTCAGTATGAAGGCCACCCTTCTAGATAGTCATCTTCAGAGCCCTTGCCTCATGAGTCTGGCAATTGCATGTGGATAAAAGTTCATCTCAGTCCATTTGAACATTCCCACTTTCCCCTGGAAACACTTGTATGTGCTATAGGGGAAGTACAGGGTGCATTTGATCCGTGAGGTTATGTACCTGTGCTGGCATCTGCTGAGGTGTCCAACAGCTCTTTGGGTTCTCAATCATCTATCCATACAGGTTGCCTTTGAATCATTCTTCATTCACACCTGAAAGCTTCTTTTGGGTCTGTGGCAGTCTTGGCCTCTCAGGAATGATTCTACAACTCCAGTGCCACAGAAGGACACAGGAAACTGAGTCTTTCTACAGGCTACACATAACAAGCAATCATTTCTTCTCAAACAAACACCTTTCAAGATTTCTGGGCACAAGTTTTCTTTATTCCTGAAGCCAACAAGCATCCTATTGGGGTATTTGGGGCTTCAGAACAGAACACCCAACAGAGAATAACTTAAAACATAAGACTGTATGTTACTTACCATAACAAGAAGTCCGGAAGTGACAGGGAGTAAAAGGATTGACTATTTCAGCAACGTAACGAAATAATCAAGGACCCAGGTACTTTCCACTTCTCCCTCTGTCATCCTCAGCATGTGGACGGCCATCCTCAGGCTTGTTCCATGGTTGGAGGTGGCTGTCACTGTCTCAGACATCACCTTCTCACACAACTGTTCCAAAGGCAGGAAAAAAGCCTCCTATATCTTTATTTATTTTTTAAATTGGAAAGCATAACAGACAAAACAGTTTGTCAAATAAGGAGATGATTCTATTCAAGCTATTGCAATAGGGAGAATGTTCATGAATGAGAAAGTTCTCTAAGAAAGGGAAGGGGGTCTGGGATTTTAATAAAGGCAGGTCAACAAGGGGGTCATCCACAGTCTTACAAGAGTCACGAAGAAGGATAGAGATGGGTCTTCTTTTAGTACATGGGAGAGCATTGCTGGTAGCTGTTTCTTGGAACACAAAAGAGAGGAGGGATTTCAGAGAACAAAGGTGTAGGGGAATTTCTTAGCCAGCTCTGCTTTCTGAGAGCACAGGGCTCAGGTAAAGTTCAACATTTGTCAGTCTGCCCTTTTGTTCAAAATGAATGAATATCACTTGTCACTGAACAACTCAGAGGTAATTTATAAACCCCTGAATGGAGTGAAGCAGGGTCTGAGAAATAGTCTCTCGAGGACGTTTTTTTGCCTCTAGTCCTGCAAAACCAGTTCAACCATCTGCAGAGAAGTGGTGGCAAAAGTTGGTTATTTTAGAGTCCTGGAGATCAGGCATCTTAAGAGAAGTATGCTTAAAATGAAAAAAGGGAAACAGTAACATAAAAGGTTGTATTAAAGTAAAGAACCAGGAGTTGAACTCTAAGGGTAACCAGTCCAGTGGATTCCAACAGGCCAGTGGAGGAAAACATCCAGTTATGCAGCACAGCTCCTTGAGTTTCTTGAAGCTCTTGAGCTAGGATGTCAATGCTCTTGGTGGTGGTATTTTCCACAGTCAAGGTTACCCCTCATATAAGGGCATGCGTGACCCAAGTATTTCATCGGCCTTACTTAGTAATCCAGACAGTGGCTTGTCCAGAGAGAATTCGGGCTCATGCATGGTCTACTGCAATGGTGAGTCCTTCGAGCTTTATATCAAGCCATAGAGCTTCAGCTTCCAGGCCTTCTTCAGGTCCTGGGGAAAATGGCCAGCTGCAAGGCAACAGAGTCCCAGGAAGGATATGGACAGTCAGGCTATAGTTCTCAGTAATGCCACCAGGCAGAAGCCAGATAAATTGGAAAAGTTAGTTTGGAAGGTTGTAGCCAGATATTGAAGGAATCTGGAAGACTGAGAAATTGGGGAAAATTGACAGTTTGGGCAAGGAAACAGGATCTGGTTCAGTTTGCAGGTAAGGTACCAAAACTGGTTTCTCTAAGCAGAAGAAGGAAGTCAATTAATCTCTACCTGACAAGACAGAGTTTGCATATTCATCATCTACAATTTATAGAGAGGTGTAAAATAGCTCAAAGACAATGAAAATCTCATAAATAAACCCAACAAATGTAGCCAGCTCTGACCGCAATTAAATCCCCTTTCAGGAACCTTCTACGATTTTCTATATCTGTTGCACCCCCTTTATCACAACTTCTCAAAGTGATAAAAACAGAAACACATTCATTAACAGACCCAAATATGTACATATACCCTCTCCATAGCATATAAAAATAGGAAGCAAAAGTATACAATCTTAAATTATACTTAGTGACACTTTTTCAGTATTGTATCTTCTTAGAAATGATCTTAGTATCTAATGAATATCTATTAATTAACTCAGTTTAGTATCAGTCCAAGGTTTTAAGTTACCTAAAGATCTTGGAAATTATCTTCAAGCTGATGTAATTTCAATTACTGTTGAAATAAAGTTTGTCAGAATAATGATCCGATATGGTTAAACAAAATTTTAAATTTAGAAAAATTCTATATATTTAGTAGAAGTAATGCTAACCTGCTCTATCAGTAACTCTGGATAAGCTTAGGAAGAAGATATTTATGTAAAGTAAAGAACGTATGTTTGTATCATGCTTAACTTTAACTCAGAGAAAACAGAGCTATTTTATTAAACTGAAATTACTGACCTAGTCTTGTTTGCCAAAGATTCACCTACATCTTGAGAACTTGAATTTTTAAAAAAATTCTGAGTTTTTTTCTATAAGAATACCTTTTCTTTTCCACATTGAAAGTATTTCAGGCTCACTTTCCTTTATTCCTGAGAATTTTAGGAATATTCAATTTATGTAATGAGCTTTTTTGTCTCTAAGCCAGTCAGAATACAGTGAACTCCTTTAAGATATTTTATAATATAGTTTGGGAATACCACCCAGAGATGGGAAAGTACAACACAATCAGATAATGAGAGGTTTTCTGAGGCCTTTCTGAATTACAGACATATAAACATACAGAGAGAGAGAGAGCCACTTACAACTTCAATTCTAAATTTCAGCCATAGGTTAAACGTGGTCCTCCTTTTTATTCTCAGTCTTCTTTCCCATATTGCACTTTGAAATCCTCCCATTCTTCAAAGCTCATTCTAAATGCACCTCTCCCTTGAAACCTTACCTTAACCCTCAGGAAGGTGGAATTTCTTCCACAACCATTGCTCCTCTCTGATCACTTGAATCAATCAACCTGAAAATGCAGTTATTTATGTATATTCCTCATCTTCTCTTTAAATCCAAACTCAGGGATGGCAGAGACTAGATTATCTTTCTTTCAACAAGCATTTATTTTATACCTACTGTGTTTCAGGCACTGTCCTAGATACCTTTTAGACAACGAGTGACAAAAAGTTGGGATCCCTGCTTTCATGGGGCTTCCAGTTTGGAATTTGATATACTTTTATATTCTCTTTTTGTATTCTTCACAGCATTTGCAGTGGTTTGTTGAATAAATTAATAAATGAATATCTTCAGGCTTAGATTCACCCTGATACTGAAAGGGAAGAAAAAAGAATTTTTTTCTGAGGACCTATTGTGTACCCTGAGCTCTTAGGCACTTTGAACAAATTATCTACTTTAATCCTACTAATATCCAGAGTCTGAGCTGAGTGCTTTATATACCTATTTCTAATCTTTACAGCAACCTTGTAAGGTAGATGATTTTACAAAGGAAAAAACTGAGCCTGAGTGAGGTTATCCCACTTGTCCTGAGTCATGATGCTAGTAGGTATCAGTATAGGGATTCGAACCCAGGTCTGTCTGACTCCAAAGCCCCGAGTCAGACTGCTTAGTATAGTTAAACTGCCTTGGAGAAAACTTAGGTCATATATCCCAGAGAACAAGTCACAGGTAAGTCTTGACTTAGGGAGCCTGTGCACCTCGGGCACTAAACGGCAGGCTGGCCCACACCAGTGGCTTGAAGACCCTTTCAGCCCTCCAAGTGAGAGCCAAGGTCAGCAAGTGGTGGCCTGCTTTGTGCAGGTGGGGCTGAGGTTCCCAGGGGCAGAGGGCTCTCTCACCTGGAATTGCACTCAGCCAGGTAGTCAGGAGTCAGGGGCTACCGGGGAACAAGAGCTGTTCATGCCAGAAACACACGCCTCCCGCTGAGGCCAAAAGTCACATTCCTTGTTTTAAGATCAGTACTCGGAGCTGGACCTTTCACAGAAGAGATGCTGTATGTGAATGAGCTCAGTGATAACCAGTACCAAACGCATTTTAACCCCTCAGGTTTGCAACAAGTGACTACAGTCAGTCTAACCCATGTAATGTTGGGAAAGAGGGGAATAAGGGTTGCTGCCTTAACCTGAGGGATGCAGCAGCTCCCTCACCTCCTGTAGAAAACCAGGAGCAGTAGCAAGAACAGAGAGCTTTTAGGACACATTTTAGGCTTTACAGACATAATCACATTTATTTACCACAGTTGCCTCACGAGGTGGGCATGGTTATTATCCTTGTCAAGTTACCAGCGAGGAAACAGGCACAGAGAGATTTAAGTCTCTTGACCTATATCACAAGTCAGTGGAAGCAGCAGGATATGAAACCATATTGTTTGAGTCCAAAGACGGTGCCTTTAACCACTACATGATATGGCACCTCCAGGCAAAAATACCACAGAGGGTTATTATGGTAACGGCCACCCATGAATCATACTTCATGTGTCCACACCACTTTGCAACTTCATTGTTGCCTCTCATCAAGAGGTGGAATCTAGTGCTCCACCTTTTTTTTAATTTTTCTTTTAAAATCTGGGCTAATCCTGTGACTTGCTTTGACCAATAATTATGGCTGAAGTGACACTGTGGGAGTTCCCGAGCCTAGACCTCGGGAGGCTTTGCAGCTTACACTCGTATCACTTACCCTCTTGGAATTTTGAGACCGCCATGTTAGGAGAAAGTGCAGGCTATCTTCCTGGAGCATGAGAGGTCATGTGGAGCAGAACGAAGGCTCTCCAGCCCACAGCCAGCCCAGTTGGCAGTTGAGTAAACCCTTTTGGATGTTCCAGCTTCAGCTGGCTCCCCCTGCCTGCAGCTGCACCTGTGAGCCCAGGTGAAACCAGTAGGACCTCCCAGTCAATCCACCGAATCAGAAATAAGAAACCATTGTTGTAAGCCACTAGATTTTGAGGTGATTTATAATGTAGCAATATGTAACTGAAGTAGGTAGGTTTTAAATTCATTGTCTATCTTGGACTCCCTGCTTTTTGGCAATCTAGGGTTACATGATAGGGAATGATGGGAAATTTGAGCTAGAGGAATGGCAGACAGCATCTAATTAAACCCTTTTATTTATTTATTTTTTTATGTTATTATTTATAAATTACAAACAAGGCATATTGATCATCACTTGAATATGTTGTTTTTTGACATTTTATGTAATCTGTGAATGATATAGTCAGGCTTTGATAATGTCTGAAAAAACAATGTTTCTTTAATTAAGGTTTTCAGACGAATTTTCTTGCATTTTGCTATGGCCTTGCTGCTTTTGTCCTGTGTCTTTTTGAAAAATTAATTAATTAAAGAGCTTTGTTGGAGTATAATTGCTTTACAGTGGTGGGCAAGTTTCTGCTCTATAACAAAGTGAATCAGCTGTACATATATATATATATATATATCCCTATATCCCCTCCCTCTTGCGTCTCCCTCCCACCCTCCCTATCCCACCCCTCTAGGTGGTCACAAAGCACTGAGCTGATCTCCCTGTGCTATGCAGCTGCTTCCCACTAGCTATCTGTTTTACATTTGGTAGTATATATAAGTCCATGCCACTCTCTCACTTCGTCCCAGCTTACCCTTGCCCCTCCCCGTGTCCTCAAGTCCAGTCTCTACTTCTGCATCTTTATTCCTGTCCTGCCCCTAGGTTCAACCCTTTTATTTTATAGAGGAAGACACTTGTCCCATAGAGGAGAAGTGACTTGTCCCAAATGACAGTTTTTACAGCCTGAGACAAGACTAAACCTGTCTTCAGAGCCCCACATCTAGAATTCTCTTTGCTACGCGACATTGCCCAACTACACTGCAGTAAGAGAGTGTAAAAGCTATTTCTGACTAATTTCAAGGATAAACACTAAAACCTGTTTATAGTACGTAGCCTTAAATCTATAGTCTTCAATTGTTGTGACATCCATGCAAGGAGATCCATGTGCCAAGTACCCATAAAATGCCAGGAAGGAAGCAATTACTGGAAACAAGACAGTGAATTATCATAATTGAGTATATATATTGTCTCTGGTGGATCTGTGCACTTACGGATGTGCCAGCTCCCTGGTAGACCAGTTGGTCTCACCTTGGCTGCACCTTGGAATCTTCTGAGGAGTTTTAAAGACCATCTGAGGTTGGCCCAGGCATCAAGAGTTTTAAAATTGGCCCAGGGTGAATCTAGTGAGCAACTGGGGCTGAGAACCCCTGCTCTGGACCGTGAATTCCTGGAGGGGCAGAATTTTTATCTTTGCACCCCTCCAGAGTGCCATTCCAGAGAACAATTGTTGATTGAAACTGGGGACACATGGCTGAAAGTACTTACAGAGAGCGGCTATGGCAGAGTGGAAATTACATGGGCTTTGACGTCAAAAATATGTCTTTGCCTCTCAAGTTTGCTATTTAGTAGCTGTGTAACCTTGGATACAACAGGGTGTCTGAGCCATCTATAAAATGGATATAAAGATGATACTGACTTCCCAGGGATGTTATGAAATTCAGCTGAGATTGTTTAGCTTTAAAAAACTCCTTGATAACAATAAAGACCTTGTTAAGTATTGTTATTTCTATTCAGAAAGGAAATAGACAAGCTTTTTTTTAAATGGTAAAAGCAATGAAAGATGATTATAAGAATTTAAGCAATATGGAGAGTTATTTTAAAAAATCAAGTACAAATTACCTATAATTCCTCTGTAAGTACACTTAAGCATTTTGTTATTTCTCCTTCCACATGTTTTTCTTGCTGTCTCTATGTGTGCCTGCACACATTCAAACACATGCACAAAAACATGGTTGAAAAAATACAGGACTGTATTGTGTCCATTTTCCTTGTTAGTACCTTGAGTTCTTCATATCCATGAATAGCAGTTGTGATGTTTTTCTAACCTAGGGATTTGAAAGCAATTGAAGGAGGTAATATGGTTATGATGAAATGGAAACAAGAGCAAAGCCAGCGCAGATTTGCAGAAAAAATTACACATTTGGGGTGCCTAATGACTGCTGAAAATTATTTGCAAGGTTTCACTGTGGCTTACCCATTTTCTCCCCTGAGAAGACTGATGTCTCCCACAAAAGCTTGGGAATTGACATAGATGGTCCTTACCCAAGAGCCTTAGTCACAGCCCCCAAATCCTTTTGGCCAGCAACCTTTATTTACACATGGCTTCAAAGGTAGTGAGGAAGGGAATGGAAGGAAGAACAAAAGTGCTTATTCAAGTAACTATTAATTTGAGGAAAGCAAGTTTCATACCCGAGCCAACCTAGAGTTGATTCAAAAGTCAACAGTTAAAAGAGCCAGAGCAAACAGGTCAAATCTCTGAGGGTGATACTGTCTGGCAAGGGATCCAGCTTTGGGAAGGACCTGAAGACGACTGAACTCTTTCTAGCTCAAGCCTCCTTTCTTTCTGGACATAATTCCTCATAGCATCAGAGCCTCCATGCGCCTGTTGACTGGGGGTCTTGCACATAAGGAGGCTGTGTTTACAGAATCAATGAGGAACAGAGGAAGGGTGGCTGTAAATCTAAACAACAGGCCCCTTTTAAGGTTGCTCCCAGTACAAGCATGAGTGTGAGTGTGGCGTCATCAAAATAAGGGCTTTGCCAGAGCGATGTCTTGTTCTGCCCAGGAACCACTGCTCAGAACAGCCTTGGAATTTTTCTTTGCAAACTTTCTTTAGAGGCCCACAAGGAAAATCTATTTCATTTTTTATAGTACCTTCTGATTTTTTTTTTTTTGGCATGTGGACTTGTTTAGAATAAAAAGAACTAGATTTGGAGTTGGAGAAACCTGTGTTATTAATTCCAGTTAATCTACTTATTAGCTGTGTGTCCTTGGATAAGTCACACATCCTCTATATTTCTTGATTTCCTTATCCATAAGGTGGGAAGCATGATCCTTACCTATCTCCCATCATTCATCACATGGGAAATTACCATGATGCAGTGGTAGCCTCTAAGGTCACTACCAGGCAAACTGGTACACCCTACCAGAGGTCATGGAACAGAAAGGCTCACTAAGCGAATTAGGATGTCGAATCACGTGGACTATAAAATCAATGTAAAACACATAGTGGAGGCAAGAGGAAAGAGATGAGCACTCTGAGGTAGGGTGTGATCAGGGTGGAAGGACACACCGAATCCTGGGGTGGGCAGTGTTCATTTGCCCTGTCTCTTTCTCTGCCACATCAGCCTTCCCCGCTGGTGGTTTGGTTACAGGACCAGAGTTGAGATTTGAGCTAAGGGGCTCGCAAACGGAAACTGCCCTGGCCAAGAAGACACACTTAAACTATTGGAGAGACAGGACAAGTACACCAGGCTAATAGCTGTAGCTTGCAGCTCACCTGCTAAGCAGCCATGAGTTTCAGCCATGAGCTTGCAGAGGACGCATGAGCCAGAATGGGTGTCAATCAGTGTGTGGCTGAATTATGGCCTCATGAATATTGATTGCTCATGTATATGTAGTACACCCAGAATATTAGCTCCTCATAGGACTCATGCATATTTATATATCACTTCTATGTAATATATAAGTGCCTCATGAATATTTAGTGCCTTATAAATATTAGGTATCTCTTGATCCTTCCATCCCTTTCTATGTTAAATACACACATGCCATATTTTCTAACATATTTTATGAATTTCATTTATCTAATTTTTTTCTTTTTGTCTGTTGCAGAATTGAGTATTTTCAAACCAAACAACAAATACACATTACAACATTCTGTCAAAAGGCTCAAGTGAGAAAACACCTTGTAAGATGTAAAGTCCTACATAATTTTAAGGGATTATTATTATTCCTGTTATTTTGATTATGGCCATTTATAAAAATCAAATCTATCTTGAAATTGTAAAGAGGAAGCAGTTTAACCCAATGACTAGGAGCTGTGAACTCTGCTAATAACTGTCTTTGCTCGTCTTTGGGAAATTGTACAACCTCCCTGAGACTGTTTTCTCATCTGTAAAATGGGAATAACAATAGCAACTTCATAAGGCTTTTGTGAAAATCAAATGAGATAATGTGTGGAAAACACTTAGGAAATTGCTTGACCCACAAGAATGATGATATCTAACTTTGATTGAATGCTGACTCTATGCCAAGCACTCACGGACTGTATGATTATATAAGTATGATTATCATGCCCATTTTACAGATGAGGATTTTTTAAAATAAATTTATTTATTATTTATTTATTTATTATTGTCTGTGTTGGGTCTTCGTTGCTGCACACGGGCTTTTGCTAGTTGTGGGGAGCGGGGCCTACTCTTCGTTGCGGCACGCGGGCTTCTCATTGTGGTGGCTTTTCTTGTTGCGGAGCACGGGCTCTAGGCAGACGGGCTTCAGTAGTTGTGGCATGCGGGCTCAGGACACGTGGCTCGTGGCTTTAGTTGCTCCACAGCATGTGGGATCTTCCCAGACCAGGGATTGAACCCGTGTCCCCTGCATTGGCAGGCAGATTCTTTTTTTTTTCCATCAGAATTTTAAAGTATTGTGGGTTTTTTTGTCTTTTTTTTTAACATCTTTATTGGAGTATAATTGCTTTACAATGGTATGTTAGTTTCTGCTTTATAACAAAGCGAATCAGTTATACATATACATATGTTCCCATATCTCTTCCCTCTTGCGTCTCCCTCCCTCCCTATCCCACCCCTCCAGGCGGTCACAAAGCACCGAGCTGATCTCCCTGTGCTATGCGGCTGCTTCCCACTAGCTATCTATTTTACGTTTGGTAGTGTATATAAGTCCATGCCTCTCTCTCGCTTTGTCACAGCTTACCCTTCCCCCTCCCCATATCCTCAAGTCCATTCTCTAGTAGGTCTGTGTCTTTATTCCTGTCTTACCCCTAGGTTCTTCATGACATTTTCTTTTTCTTAAATTCCATATATATGTGTTAGTATACGGTATTTGTCTTTCTCTTTCTGACTTACTTCACTCTGTATGACAGACTCTAGGTCTATCCACCTCATTACAAATAGCTCAATTTCGTTTCTTTTTATGGCTGAGTAATATTCCATTGTATATATGTGCCACATCTTCTTTATCCATTCATCCGATGATGGACACTTAGGTTGTTTCATTCTCCGGGCTATTGTAAATAGAGCTGCAATGAACATTTTGATACATGACTCTTTTTGAATTATGGTTTTCTCAGGGTATATGCCCAGTACTGGGATTGCTGGGTCATATGATAGTTCTATTTGTAGTTTTTTAAGGAACCTCCATACTGTTCTCCACAGTGGCTGTATCAATTTACATTCCCACCAACAGTGCAAGAGTGTTCCCTTTTCTCCACACCCTCTCCAGCATTTATTGTTTCTAGGTTTCTTGATGATGGCCATTGTGACTGGTGTGAGATTATATCTCATTGTAGTTTTGATTTGCATTTCTCTAATGATTAATGATGTTGAGCATTCTTTCATGTGTTTGTTGGCAGTCTGTATATCTTCTTTGGAGAAATGTCTAGTTAGGTCTTCTGCCCATTTTTGGATTGGGTTGTTTGTTTTTCTGTTATTGAGCTTCATGTGCTCCTTATAAATTTTGGAGATTAATCCTTTGTCAGTTGCTTCATTTGCAAATATTTTCTCCCATTCTGAGGGTTGTCTTTTGGTCTTGTTTATGGTTTCCATTGCTGTGCAAAAGCTTTGAAGTTTCATTAGGTCCCATTTTGTTTATTTTTGTTTTTATTTCCATTTCTCTAGGAGGTGGGTCAAAAAGGATCTTGCTGTGATTTATGTCATAGAGTGTTCTGCCTGTGTTTTCCTCTAAGAGTTTGATAGTTTCTGGCCTTGCATTTAGATCTTTAATCCATTTTGAGCTTATTTTTGTGTACTGTGTTAGGGAGTGATCTAATCTCATACTTTTACAGGTACCTGTCCAGTTTTCCCAGCACCACTTATTGAAGAGGCTGTCCTTTCTCCACTGTACATTCCTGCCTCCTTTATCAAAGATAAGGTGACCATATGTGCGTGGGTTTATCTCTGGGCTTTCTAACCTGTTCCATTGATCTATCTTTCTGTTTTTGTGCCAGTACCGTACTGTCTTGATTACTGTTGCTTTGTATTATAGTCTGAAGTCAGGGAGCCTGATTCCTCCAGCTCCATTTTTCGTTCTCAAGATTGCTTTGGCTCTTTGGGGTCTCTTGTGTTTCCGCAAATTGTGAAATTTTTTGTTCTAGTTCTGTGAAAAATGCCAGTGGTAGTTTGATAGGGATTGCACTGACTCTGTAGATTGCTTTGGGTAGTAGAGTCATTTTCACAATGTTGATTCTTCCAATCCAAGAACATGGTATATCTCTCCATCTATTTGTATCATCTTTAATTTCTTTCATCAGTGTCTTATAATTTTCTGCATACAGGTCTTTTGTCTCCTTAGGTAGGTTTATTCCTAGATATTTTATTCTTTTTGTTGCAGTGGTAAATGAGAGTGTTTTCTTGATTTCAGTTTCAGATTTTTCATCATTAGTGTATAGGAATGCCAGAGATTTCTGTGCATTAACTTTGTATCCTGCTACTTTACCAAATTCATTGATTAGCTCTACTAGTTTTCTGGTAGCATCTTTAGGATTCTCTATAGATAGTATCATGTCATCTGCAAACAGTGA
This sequence comes from Grampus griseus, assembly GCF_964374135.1. NCBI lineage: Eukaryota > Metazoa > Chordata > Mammalia > Artiodactyla > Delphinidae > Grampus > Grampus griseus. The sequence continues at coordinate 46,060,523 of NC_139002.1, forward strand.
CAGCTTTACTTCTTCTTTTCCGTTTTGGATTCCTTTTATTTCCTTTTCTTCTCTGATTGCTGTGGCTAAAACTTCCAAAACTATGTTGAATAAGAGTGGTGAGAGTGGGCAACCTTGTCTTGTTCCTGATCTTAGTGGAAATGCTTTCAGCTTTTCACCATTGAGGATGATGTTGGCTGTGGGTTTGTCATATATGGCCTTTATTATGTTGAGGAAAGTTCCCTCTATGCCTACTTTCTGCAGGGTTTTTATCATAAATGGATGTTGAATTTTGTCGAAAGCTTTCTCTGTATCTATTGAGATGATCATATGGTTTTTCTCCTTCAATTTGTTAATATGGTGTATCATGTTGACTGATTTGCATATATTGAAGAATCCTTGCATTCCTGGAATAAACCCCACTTGATCATGGTGTATGATCCTTTTAATGTGCTGTTGGATTCTGTTTGCTAGTATTTTGTTGAGGGTTTTTGCATCTATGTTCATCAGTGATATTGGCCTGTAGTTTTCTTTCTTTGTGATATCCTTGTCTGGTTTTGGTGTCAGGGTGATGGTGGCCTTGTAGAATGCGTTTGGGAGTGTTCTTCCCTCTGCTATATTTTGGAAGAGTTTGAGAAGGATAGGTGTTAGCTCTTCTCTAAATGTTTGATAGAATTCGCCTGTGAAGCCATCTGGTCCTGGGCTTTTGTTTGTTGGAAGATTTTTAATCACAGTTTCAATTTCAGTGCTTGTGAGTGGTCTGTTCATATTTTCTATTTCTTCCTGATTCAGTTTTGGCAGGTTGTGCATTTCTAAGAATTTGTCCATTTTTTCCAGGTTTTCCATTTTATTGGCATAGAGTTGCTTGTAGTAATCTCATGATCTTTTGTATTTCTGCAGTGTCAGTTGTTACTTCTCCTTTTTCATTGCTAATTCTATTGATTTGAGTCTTCTCCCTTTTTTTCTTGATGAGTCTGGCTAATGGTTTATCAATTTCGTTTATCTTCTCAAAGAACCAGCTTTTAGTTTTATTGATCTTTGCTATCGTTTCCTTCATTTCTTTTTCATTTATTTCTGCTCTGATCTTTATGATTTCTTTCCTTCTGCTAACTTTGGGGGTTTTTTGTTCTTCTTTCTCTAATTGCTTTAGGTGCAAGGTTAGGTTGTTTATTTGAGATGATTCCTATTTCTTAAGGTAGGCTTGTATTGCTATAAACTTCCCTCTTAGAACTGCTTTTGCTGCATCCCATAGATTTTGGGTCGTAATGTCTCCATTGTCATTTGTTTCTAGATATTTTTTGATTTCCTCTTTGATTTCTTCAGTGATCACTTCGTTATTAAGTAGTGTATTGTTTAGCCTCCATGTGTTTGTATTTTTTACAGATCTTTTCGTGTAATTGATATCTAGTCTCATAGCGTTGTGGTCAGAAAAGATACTTGATACAATTTCAATTTTCTTAAATTTACCAAGGCTTAATTTGTGACTGAAGATATGATCTATCCTGGAGAATGTTCCATGAGCACTTGAGAAAAATGTGTATTCTGTTGTTTTTGGATGGAATGTCCTTTAAATATCAATTAAGTCCATCTTGTTTAATGTGTCATTTAAAGCTTGTGTTTCCTTATTTATTTTCATTTTGGATGATCTGTCCATTGGTGAAAGTGGGGTGTTAAAGTCCCCTACTATGAATGTGTTCCTGTCAATTTCCCGTTTTATGGCTGTTAGCATTTGCCTTATGTATTGAAGTGCTCCTATGTTGGGTGCATAAATATTTACAATTGTTATATCTTCTTCTTCGATTGATCCCTTGATCACTATGTAGTGTCCTTCTTTGTCTCTTCTAATAGTCTTTCTTTTAAAGTCTATTTTGTCTGATATGAGAATTGCTACTCCAGCTTTCTTTTGTTTTCCATTTGCATGAAATATCTTTTTCCATCCCCTTACTTTCAGTCTGTATGTGTCTCTAGGTCTGAAGTGGGTCTCTTGTAGACAGCAAATATATGGGTCTTGCTTTTGTACCCATTCAGCCAATCTGTGTCTTTTGGTGGGAGCATTTAGTCCATTTACATTTAAGGTAATTATCGATATGTATGTTCCTATTCCAATTTTCTTAATTGTTTTGGGTTCGTTATTGTAGGTCTTTTCCTTCTCTTGTGTTTCTTGCCTAGAGAAGTTCCTTTAGCAGTTGTTGTAGAGCTGGTTTGGTGGTGCTGAACTCTCTCAGCTTTTGCTTGTCTGTAAAGCTTTTAATTTCTCCATCAAATCTGAATGAGATCCTTGCTGGGTAGAGTAATCTTGGTTGCAGGTTTTTCTCCTTCATCACGTTAAATATGTCCTGCCAGTTCCTTCTGGCTTGCAGAGTTTCTGCTGAACGATCAGCTTTTAACGTTATGGGGATTCCCTTGTGTGTTATTTGTTGTTTTTCCCTTGCTGCTTTTAATATGTTTTCTTTGTATTTAATTTTTGACAGCTTGATTAATATGTGTCTTGGTGTATTTCTCCTTGGATTTATCTTGTATGGGACTCTCTGTGCTTCCTGGACTTGATTAACTATTTCCTTTCCCATATTAGGGAAGTTTTCAACTATAATCTCTTCAAATATGTTCTCAGTCCCTTTCTTTTTCTCTTCTTCTTCTGAAACCCCTATAATTCGAATGTTGGTGCATTTAATGTTGTCCCAGAGGTCTCTGAGACTGTCCTCAGTTCTTTTCATTCTTTTTTCTTTATCCTGCTCTGCAGTAGTTATTTCCACTATTTTATCTTCCAGGTCACTTATCCGTTCTTCTGCCTCAGTTATTGTGCTATTGATCCCATCTAGAGTATTTTTAATTTCATTTATTGTGTTGTTCATCATTGTTTGTTTCATCTTTAGTTCTTCTAGGTCCTTGTTAAATCTTTCTTGCATTTTGTCTATTCTATTTCCAAGATTTTGGATCATCTTTACTATCATTATTCTGAATTCTTTTTCAGGTAGACTGCCTATTTCCTCTTCATTTGTTAGGTCTGGTGGGTTTTTATCTTGCTCCTTCATCTGCTGTGTGTTTTTCTGTCTTCTCAGTTTGCTTATCTTACTGTGTTTGGGTCTCCTTTTTGCAGGCTGCAGGTTTTTAGTTCCCGTTGTTTTTGGTGTCTGCCCCCAGTGGCTAAGGTTGGTTCAGTGGGTTGTGTAGGTTTCCTGGTGGAGGGGGCTAGTGCCTGTGTTCTGGTGGATGAGGCTGGATCTTGTCTTTCTGGTGGGAAGGTCTGCGTCTGGTGGTGTGTTTTAGGGTGTCTGTGGACTTATTATGATTTTAGGCAGCCTCTCTGCTAATGAGTGGGGTTGTGTTCCTGTCTTGCTAGTTGTTTGGCATAGGATGCCCAGCACTGTAGCTTGCTGGTCATTGAGTGAAGCTGGGTGCTGGTGTTGAGATGAAGATCTCTGGGAGATTTTCGCCGTTTGATATTATGTGGAGCTGGGAGGTCTCTTGTGGACCAGTGTCCTGACGTTGGCTCTCCCACCTCAGAGGCACAGCACTGACTTCTGGCTGCAGCACCAAGAGCCTTTCATCCACACGGCTCAGAATAAAAGGGAGAAAAAGTAGAAAGAAAGAATTAGTAGGTAAAGAAAGAAAGAAAGGAGGGAGGGAGGAAGGAAGGAAGGAGGGAAGGAAGGAAAAAAGAAAGAAATAAGATAAAGTAAAATAAAATAAAGTAAGATAAAATATAATAAAGTTATTATAATAAAAATAATTATTAAGGGAGAAAAAAAGAAAAAAAAAACCTGACGGATAGAACCCTAGGACAAATGGTGGAAGCAAAGCTATACAGACAAAATCTCGCACAGAAGCATACACATACACACTCACAAAAAGAGGAAAAGGGGAAAAAATCATAAATCTTGCTCTCAAAGTCCACCTCCTCAATTTGGGATGACTCGTTGTCTATTCATGTATTCCACAGATGCAGGGCACATCAAGTTGATTGTGGAGCTTTAATCCGCTGCTTCTGAGGCTCCTGGGAGGGATTTCCCTTTCTCTTCTTTGTTCTCACAGCTCCCAGGGGCTCAGCTTTGGATTTGGCCCCGCCTCTGCGTGTAGGGTGCCGGAGGGCGTCCGTTCTTCGCTCAGACAGGACGGGGTTAAAGGAGCCGCTCATTGGGGGCTCTGGCTCACTCAGGCCGGGGGGGAGGGAGGGGCACTGCGTGCGGGGCGGGCCTGCGGCGGCAGAGGCCGGCGTGACGTTGCCCCAGCCTGAGGCGCCCCGTGCGTTCTCCCGGGGGAGTTGTCTCTGGATCTCGGGACCCTGGCAGTGGCGGGCTGCACAGGCTCTCTGGAAGAGGGTGTGGATAGTGACCTGTGCTCGCACACAGGCTTCTTGGTGGCGGCAGCATCTACCTTAGCGTCTCATGCCCGTCTCTGGGGTCCGCACTGATAGCCGCGGCTCGCGCCCGTCTCTGGAGCTCCTTTAAGCAGCGCACTTAATCCCGTCTCCTCGCGCACCAGAAAACAAAGAGGGAAGACAAAGTCTCTTGCCTTTTCGGCAGCTCCAGACTTTTCCCCGGAACCCCCCCTGGCCGGTGCTCCGACTGAAGCCCGAGCCTCAACTCCCAGCCCCGCCTGCCCCGGCGGGTGAGCCGACAAACCTCTCGGTCTGGTGAGTGTCGGTCAGCCCTGATGCTCTGTGCGGGCATCTCTCCGCTTTGCCCTCCGCACCCCTGTTGCTGTGCTCTCCTCGGCGGCTCCGAAGCTTTCCCCCTCCACCACCCGCAATCTCTGCCCGCGAAGGGGCTTCCTAGTGTGTGGAAATCTTTCCTCCTTCACAGCTCCCTCCCACTGGTGCAGGTCCCATCCCTATTCTTTTGTCTCTGTTTTTTCTTTTGCCCTACCCAGGTATGTGGGGGGGTTTCTTGCCTTTTGGGAGGTCTGAGGTCTTCTGCCAGCGTTCAGTAGGTGTTCTGTAGGAGTTGTTCCACGTGTAGATGTATTTCTGGTGTATCTGTGGGGAGGAAGGTGATGTCCGCGTCTTACTCTTCCACAATCTTCCCCCAGGCAGATTCTTAAGCACTGTGCCACCAGGGAAGTCCCACAGATGAGGATTTTTAAGGCAAAATGAGAATTCAAATCCAGGCAACCTGACTACAAGCCCACACTCTTTACCATTTTGCAACACTAACTCTTAACACAGCAAGTATTCAATACATGTCTTGTCAACATATTAGTAAGATTGTCCACTAGAGCAGATACTCAGTATCACATGCCACTGGTGATGATATTTTGAATTGACTCTCTCAATGGCAATTCTATCTTCCATCTAGTTAGAGAAGTTGAAAAACTATACATGACATTTTCTAGAATACTTTGCAGCTAGGGTTATAAATGTAAACTGTGCTTTGCGATCAGATGCACTTGTGAATAACATGGAAGGCAGAAAGAAGTGAGGGGAAGCCACCCTCCTGCTGCTAAGGCTGCTGGCAAACAAGGTGTGGTGGACAGACTCTCAGGTGGCCCCGTGATCTCTCCTCCTGGCATTCACACCCTTGTGTAATCCTCTCCCCTGAAGTGTGGGTGGTGGGACCTGTAACTTGCTTCCAACCAATAGGATGTGGCAAGGTGATGGGATTACATGTACATGATTATGTTGTATGAGATTGTAGCATCCATCTTGCTAGGAGATGCTCTCTCTCTTACTAGCTTTGAAGAAGCTAGTGGCCATGTGGTAAGGGGTTGAGGATGCCCTCTGCCTAATACTAATTTGTAAGAAACTGAGGCCCTGCAAAAAAATGAATGCCGTCAACAATCATGTGAGCTTGGAAGCAGTTTCTTCCCCAGGCAGGACTCAGATGAGGCTGCAGCCCCAGTTGATATCATGACGGCAGCTTCATGAGACACTGAGTCAGAGGATCCATGTAAGCTACGCCTGGGTTCCTGACCTACAGTAACTATGATATAATAAATATGTTTTGTTTTCAGCCCCTAGGTTTGTGGTAAAATTATCATGCAGCAGTAGAAAGCTAACACATGAGGTTACAAATCCTGGAGATGATTTGGCCATTGTGGCAGCACATGTGATGGCAGCAGCCTCCCGACGTAAGCATGGCAGCTATGGTGGATGGATGCCCTTGAACTCAGTAGTCCAGTGCTGGGTTCTTGACATCCACTCTTCCAGCCTTTTTGGCAATTTAATTTCCCTAGTTCCTTGCATTAAATCACGTTCTTTTTGAATTAGTCAAAATGATTTCTATTTTCTGTACAGAATCTCAGTTCATATTATTACCCCACTTCAAAATCATGGCCTAACTATCCCAATATTTAATTCTTTCATCACCCAGAAAACATTTTAGGGGAGAACAGAATAGTTTCCTTTCAAAACGTCCAGGGAGAAAGGAAGTGATAATCATTGAGCAAGTGTAAGCTTTGAATAGCCACAACAACCCTTAAAGGAAGATTATGTTAATCTCATTTTATGGAGGAGAAAACTGAAGTTCAGACCCTACATGCCTACCTATTGTGGATAGCACACCTGGGATGTAATTCTTGGTCGAATGGACACGAGACTGCACATTCTTTCTGCTGAATCATGTTGTTAAGAATATCCTGGGTTCTTGTATGTCCTTTCACTCATTCATTCCTCAAATTTATATTGCATATCTGTTGTGTATTGAGTGCTGTGATAAGCCTGAGGTGCATACAGGGCCTTACCTGGTGGAGCTCACAGTCCACTGGGGCAGATCAGTGAGAAAATAGAGCATTACAAAGCAGTGCATCAAGTCCCATGAGGGAGGCCAGCTCAGAATGCTGAGGGGACAGTGAGGACGGCCATCAAATGACCTGACCTGGGTCAGAGCCCCAGGAGGAAGGGACAGTGGCCTGGAATAACCTTCCTTGCAGGCTTTTCATGGGTCACCGACACAGCTGTGGGAACCCCACAGCAATGGTGCCAGGCAGGGACACTAGCAGAAGGGTTCATATGACTTGGTGAGACCTCAGGCAGCCTTGACCGGGCACAGAGCTGACCCTGGCGGTGCTCTGTGCACGTGACTGAGCCAATTGCGGTCCCTGGAGACCCCATCCTTGTTCTCCAAGACTGACTGGCTCTCAAGCTCCAGCCAGCCACAGGCTTGTTTCATTTCGTTGTTTGCGTTTTGGAACAAATGTACGTCCCATTAATCGTGGTTTTCAAAAATTAAATTAAAAGCCTTTGATTGAGTCTAAAGATAGATCTGGCTCACTTTCATCAAAGCTTACCCAGCTCTCCTGTCAGGAGAGAGAACAAGGTTTGCGAGTTTAAATCTCAGACAGACCTTAGATTAGTTCGGATGCCCAAATATCTCAGCTGTAACAGCCCGTGGGCAATTTTGTTGAACCCTTATGTGGCTCAATTTCCCCATCAGAAAAATAGGTTAACAGTGGTCTACCTGAGAGTGCGACTGTTTATGTGGCGACTAAATAAACGAATGCGAATGTTCCTGTCCCTGGTGTGCTGGTCCTTGACAATGCTCCTTCCATGTCCTTCCCCTGCTTGGCTCTGCGTGGTGTGGGCTGCGCCTGCATTTCCCAGCTCCCGTACCAGCTGGCACCTCTCTGGGTGTAGTCAATGGGAGGTGCTGGTGGGAGGAAGAGAGAAGAGGGGTATTTCTCCTCCCTCCCTCTTGGGGTAGAACCTCCAGAGCAGTTGTTTCGCCTTTGCAGCAGCTTCCGGCTGAGGTTAACCCCTGGACCGCCGCATCACCCCTATGGTTTCTCCCATCTTCTGTCTTCTCCATAGCCATTTCCTGGTGTTAGATTCTCTCTGTTTTAAATACTTAGGGAGGTTCTGTTTTCTGGTTGGACACTTGACTGCTGCCATGAGTGACATGCATTTGCCCCACGGGGTCTGTTTTCTCAATGAATGATTAGGCAAGATACGAGGTGAAAGGGGCGGGGAGCAAAGCTTAAAACACAGAAAATGTTGGTTATAGATGATGGGGTGTCTTTACCTCAATGTCTGGTGAATAGGTGTTCAATAAACGTGGCAGTGATAGGAGGATCGTTCCCATTCTGCTTACGGAGAGTATAGTGAGAAACACGCCTTTGACTGGAAGAGAAGGGCAGAAAGATCTGCCACTTCTGTTGGCACCTGGAGGCCCCCCCAGTGCCCTGGAGCCTGGTTCTCAGTGCTGGGAAGAGCTGGCCTGGCTTCTCAGCACCCAGGCTGTCACCACGGGGTTGCTTGGAAGAACTGATGCCCCTAATGAGGAACGGATTTTTCCGGCCCCACAGTCAGGGGTGAGAGTGCCTCTCACCCTAAGAACAGAGGGAGAATGTTTCAAGAGTATTTGCCACAGCTATTCAACTAAGATATTTTCACATGCCTGCTGCTGGCTTCCCGGCCCCGCACCAATCTGTTGTTTACGTTCCAGGGCCACTTTACTTTCATTCCCAACACAACACGAGTCAGAGGTATCCGGAATGGGCCCCACGCAGAGGCAGAAAGAGTTTGACACAGTCTGTGCCACCGGGAAGGAGACCAGACGGTCACTGGACTGAGCGCACCGGAGGGAGGACAGGAGGTGAGTTTCATGCCAGGACGATGCCTGGTACACTGGGAATGAGGGGATACAAACACGGTCCTGTGATGCAGGCTGTGAAATTAGCCTCCTTCTCTGGTACCCTAACACCACTGATCGCCTGAGCCATGACTGTGCCAGGCACCTCGCATACACTATTGCTAATCCTCACAACCACCCTGTGAGGCAGAGTTATGAAGTCCCGTTGACAGATGGGGACACTGAGGCTCAGAGAGGTTAAGTGATTTGTGCAAAGCTGCACAGCTGGTCAGTGTCAGAATTGGGATTCAGAGCCACATCTTTCAGGTTCCAAACTCTGCATTATTTCAGCAATTCTGTGCTGCCTCCCTGACACCTTTGTGGCAGAAGTTTAAGAATACTGTGGGCTGCCACACCACATATTCCGCAGCTGCCTTCACCAAATGCCTGCGTGGATCCCAGTTGGCAAAACAAGAGGGGGAATGCCTCTGAGCCCAGTGGAATCCACTGCAATCGATCCCCAGGGTCTCTCCTGCAACTCCAAAGCTAAACAGCAGCCGTTACCTGGGAAACCAGAAGCCATCTGAGAGGGCAGGGGCCGCTAGAGAGAGAAGGTTCACTTGGTTACACCTCCCATCACCCTGAGATTAGGGGACATAAAAAGAGATGGCGCCTGTGAGTTCCTCAGTGGCTGGCACGAGAACCAGGCTTTTGTTTTGCAGACCAGTTACCGCTTGCAGGGAGTAACCACTAAACCAAGAGAAGCCTAAATAACAAAGCAGCAGCCAGAGATTACCTATTAAATGAACCTTGTTCCCAATCTTATGTCTATGATCTGACCCTCCCAGGCGTTACCAAGGCAATCACGTTTACGTGTAATACCCAAGTCTCTAGGGCACTGAGCCTCAACCTGTTTGAAGGTAGGAAGAACAGTCTTTGACAGAAACCCTCAGAAACATCTCTGAGAAGCCCCAGGGTTGCTGCTGTATCCAAGAATCAGCGCTGATGGTTGTTTGCCAAACATTGCAGCTGCTACCCAAGGCGGGATGCTGCCACGCCCCTTGTGAGTTAGTACTTCTCCCCTTCACGGTGCCCCTCCTGACCCCGCTTTTTGGAGGATTCCACCCATTCTTTCAAGTCCGAGCTCCCAATTCTGCCTCAGGAATGTTTTTCAGGACCGCCCTCACCCTACTAGTCACTCCACGGCCTTGAATTCCCCACACCTGGGCACGTGCTTGTTTTGTTATTCTGTGCATGGATGACCAAGTTGTGTCTCACATAATGTGGAATGCAGAGCTGTGCACATAGGTTCCTGATGAATGAATGTGTCCAGATACCCATGACGTAAACTCCAAAAACGTTCAGTGTGGACATACACACCATTCAGTCTTGTATTTATTTAGGGCCACTGCCCAAGCACCTTTAGCCAGGCCCTGCAGGTACAAAATGGACCGAATGCGGCCCTTGTCTCAAGGGTTTGTGTGTTCCAACTTGTTTAGATCCCTCCTGCTGTTTGATTTTTTTGCGGGGGAAGGGAGTACATTGGCACATTTTTTCTTTTTTTCTGCCCCCAAATAAATGATAAATAATTATCTAACTCTGCAAGCAAATAGCAAATTTCTGAGGAAGAGAAATCATCAATGAAAACACAAATCCTTAGTGAATAACATAATATTTATCCAATTATAGCACACTTACTACATTCTGAGCCATTTAGAAACAGCGTCGCACTCATTCCTCCATGCAGCTCTTCAAGTGCACTACTATTTCTGCTTTAATGATGGAAAAAAAGGAAGCAAGTGGCTTGCTCGAGATCCCTTTAAATGTGATGCCAGGTTTCAAACCCAGGTTTGTGTAGTAAGCAAGGCTGTGTCCTCAGCTGCTGTTCTATGTCACTGCCCCATCCCTGACAGTCCTTCTGTGTCCAGGGTCATAGATAATGAAATGAACAGTGATGAGTCACTGAGAGCAGGCAGCAGACCTGAGGTGATTGATAAATTTGATATCAGTAAGTGGGGTCGGAGCTTACAGAACAGTGTTAGAATCTTATTGCACAAAACCCCGAGCTCTCAGGGAGCCATGCAAAAAGCCAGGGCGCTTCATTGTTCTCAGAGCAGAGTTTGGTGTCTTGACCTGCCTTCCCACCTGTTTACTGTGGGGCCTTCTCTCCTTCAAGGGTGTTTCTCTAGAGGCAGTCCAGAGAATTCAGATTTAAAAAGACTGTCCCCAGGGCTTGTCTGCCTGACTCATTGTGTTCTTTCTCACTGGTGAGTCACCAGCCTGTGACTCAGTTTTCACATCTTACTCAGGGCTCAGAGTTTGGCTGTTGGGATCCTGGGGATGGACTTACATGGAGGTGACGTAAGGTTAGTGATGTGCTGGTGAGCCAGGGATCCTGGGCTCTGCTTCTTTCCTTTTGCTCATAGGAGCACCTTTTAACCTGTCAGAGGTGCTCATGGATTGGCCAAGACCAAGGTCACTGCAGTGGCCTCACCAGTGAGGTCAGCTTCCAGTTCTGATGCTGCTGTGTGGACTCCTAGTGTGGATCCTCCACTCGGTGGGTGGAGGTCAGCGTGACAGTGGTCTGTCAGCGTGAGACAACACCCCGTAGAGGAAGAAACCCTCCGTGTGAAGAAACATGGATTCACTTCATACCTGTTCTTTCTTAACTACGCTGTTCAAAACACTTCAGTTTTTAATCCGGGCTACAACCCGACCCCATAGTTCCTCCAGGTAAACTCTAGGATAGAAAGAATTCACCTGGGTTGTGTGCAAGGAGCTCAGAAAGTTAGGTGATGGAAATGACTGGGTCTTCAAGAGGTCCCTGCCTCTGCATCCAAGCAGGCCATTGCTTGGTTGAGCATTCTTGGAGATGCCATACCCAGAACAGGCTGCTACAGTGATGGGACGTTAACAAGGTGTTGGAAGGGGATTCTTGCCACTGGTTCACCTGAGATCCCCCTATGATGAACATGAAGACTCCAAAATGAGTATGATAACACACCACAGGATGCAGATTTCCCAGGGGGAAGGGATCAGGTATCTTCACTCTTCATCCAGCTCAAGGATAGGAAAAAGGGTCAGAGAGAGTGGAACAGGAAGACGATTAGAGAAGACATTCCTTTGGGGGGCAGCTGTTCCTGTTCTCTCCCTTCAGGGGAGGGGTGCACGTGCTGCAGGAGAACACCAAAAACTATTCCTTACAGAAGGGAGACACAGAGAACCAGTGCCATAGTCATGCCCAAGAAAGCCAACCGTGACTGGCCCCTGGCTCCTTCCCCCAAGAGGCAGAGGATGAGAGAGGGGTGACTTGCTATGTAGGTTCAAGAGCCAGAAGAGAGTGCCGCAGGGCTTTGGACTGAACCCCCAGAGTTTTTCAGGGTAAGAGATGCCATTGTTTCCTGTGCACAAGATGTGGGCCATACCAAACAGACAACAATTGTGTGGTTGGGTCATTTAGATCTTGTCTGAAAGTGCCTTCGGGAGGAGTGAAGGGATTTGGGCAGGAAGACAAGACATGCTACTCCCCATTGCCTCAAGTGCCTTCAGGAACGGAATCGCATCTGTCAGGGTCAAGGGAACTATAGGACAGAGGTCTCAGAAGGGATCTTGGAAGAACTCACGGCATGACCCCAGGAGAAGAGTCTTGCTGTGGTCCAACCAGAGATGCTTTCTTTGGCCAAAGGCCAGGCTCAAATCAAAGCTGTCCTATCTCTTTACCTTTCCTCTTGCTCATGGCTTTGACCTGAAATAGCAGAGAGGGAGAGTGGGGTGGGGAAGAACCAGGACAGGGGGAGTCAGTGATAAAGCTTCATTTTCTAATGTGCCATGAGTCATGCTTGTTCAACATACTAGTTACACAAACCAGAAAAGGTGTTACCTGTTTTTTGTTTATTTTTTTAATTAATAATAAACATCTTCACCTTTCTCTTGGAGTCTGCCCACATCCCTACCTTCCATCCCTTCTCTCTGTATCTCATAATATTTTGTATAAGCCTCTGTGATAGTATACCACCTTGTACTATAACTGATTATTTACCAGTATCCATCATATAAAAGGTGCATTCTTTGTGGGCAGCAACTGTATCTTATTCATAGCAATAGTCCCTGTAAAGCAGCATCATGATGTGCTATGGTTGGTTTGCAGTCAATTCTTATTACGTGAATGATTAAATGAACGTAAGCATGTTGATAGAAAGAACTTGGCAAAAGGGAGGTATACTTATTTAGATCTTTTGGACCTCCTCAAGTCTCACCAGCTGCGCTGTGCCCATTGTTTCTACTTGTAGCTCCAATCATGTTCCCTGAAGACCCGGGTAGCTCTGTGCCCATTTGGATTTTTGAGGGAAATCCCAATTATCCCCATAAGACAGAATGTCCCTAAGGAGGGATGGAGACATTGAAGAGAGCAAGATCTCCATCAGGGAAAATAAAGAATGGGAGTTGAGCCACGCCTGCCTGATTTCAACAGAACCCTCTGTTGTACAGGGAACAGAGGAGAAATTGTTCGTCCACATCTCATTGCTCATGGAAATATTCTGACTGCAAAGTCAGTGTCAGCTTTGATTTCCTGCTCTGGGAGGAGGCTTGGTCAAAAGGCACAAAGTTGGCCTGTGAAGTGTCAGAGGAATTGTGAGTTTGGGTGAGAGGAGACCCTCACACTCCATCTTTGTTTGGTGGTGGAAGTTCTAGCACTGGGGTGGTCAAGCCAGCACAGCCCAGCCCTCGCCTGAGGCTCTTCTGAGAACTCCAGCCCAGCTTGGAAGCACCACAAGATCACAGGCGGAAGTGTGAAGGTCAGACCAGGCCTGAGGGTCAGTGTCCCGGTCCTGCGCTTGCTTCCTTGGAGGGAAGGAGCACAGAGAGGGTCTGGAGTGATGGGAATCTGAGGAACCGAGGGCTGGAGAACCAGAGGCAGACTTCACCCAACCATTCCGGGTCCCCTTAAAGAGGACACCAACTAAAATAACCTGGGAAAGGCACTTACAGAGCAAAAGCACAGCCAGTTGCTGTCTCAAGGCTAATTTTAAGAATGTCCTTTTCTGTTGAAATTTCATCACCATGACTCATTGCACCACAGGCCAAGATTCTGAAGCTCTGAGTCAGACTGGGCCCTGAGAGCCAAAGCTCAATGGGAGTTTTACCTAAATAAAGCCTGCAAGTGGGCCTGCTGTGATAGATGTCTTAGAAATTTGCTAATTCAGCAGTGCACACACCCTTGCACCTCTGCCGTTCACACAGTTGCCCAAAAGTTCCTGGGGCTGTTGGTGTGACAAGGTGTCTCTTAGGTGTGAGATCTTTCTTTAGCTTGAATCTTCAGTTAGTTTGTTACCATATCTTCTCTGCCAGTGTGGTTCCTTTTCTGTAATCTGGTCAGTGCTACTATTGGTGCTTTTTTGATACTTGTAGCCAGAACAGGTGTGATGATTAAGCACAAATTCCAGAAAGGATCCAGGGTCCCCTTCTCTAAATGCCAATCAAAGGGAATGGCATTTAAATTGGGATTTTTGAAAGTCAGAGCTGGAAGGGGCCTCAGCTCGTGTCATCCACCCTCCGTGTCATTATATAGACACCCAAGTAATGCAAGACTCAGAGGTGCCAACAACTTGCCCAAGGTGACACAGCCAGTTAGGAAGAGAATCCAGACAAGAGGCCAGGGTCTGCTCACATCTTAATCTCTAGACTAAACTATCTCTGCTTTTATTTACTCTGTATCCAGATAAAGTCCTAGACTCTACAAAGCCCACATCTGGGCTCTGGGGGAGGAGAGGACGTATAGGAAAGCGGAGGCAATGCTCAGGGCTGACCACCTGCCTTGGTGTCCCTCGAGCTCCAGGCCAGTGACCTGAGAAGATGCTGCCTGTAACCATGGTGGCAGGAGGCCTGGAGAGCAGCCCTGGAGGGGAAGCTGGGACTGGTCGGGAGTGGGCCGGAGGCAGAGACCCAGTCTTTACTCAGGGATGGTGGCAGCGGAAGGTTAACCAAAGCCACATGAGACATGAAACTCGGCCTCGGGAATCTTTGGCTTCTCGGCTGTCCTTGGGACACACGGCGGGTGTCGCCCTTATTGGGAATGAGGGGGTGGGGGGCGTGTAGTCAGGGCCTAAAGTCAGGGCTCTGTCAGGAACCCCGCCTCCATCCCTCTGGCTCTGTGCCCCTGCCCTGATCTCTTCCTCTTTCTGTCTCTCCATGTCTCTTTCTGTATCTCTCTCCTTTTACACTCACTTTCTCTTGACATCTCTGCTCTTTCTGCGTGTCTGTTCTGTCTTCCCCTCTCTCTGTTCTACTCGCTATAGTTCGCATGTGACCCAGAATTGTCGCCCCCGTATTAAGTGCATCTCACCAATCTTCAGCTCAGCTTCCGTAGCTCAGTGGCTGTGATATTTCTAGATTCTAAAATCATAAGAAAGGAGCCAGATTGGCCCAGATCACACTTTAAAGCCTGACGGCACAAGCCGTAGGCTGCTGGCCACCCCCTGAATTAGCTGCCCTTGTGTCAGATGTCCAAGCCTTGTGTGATCAGCTGTGGCCACAACTGCGGGGTCTCTAGGCTGCAGTCAGTTAGCAGGGAGTGAGAGAGAATAGACTATGGAAGGTTCTTGACCTGAAGAGTATCTGTCTATACATTCCAGCTGTGTCATTTCCAGGACATGTGACTTTGAGCAAGGCTTCATACTTCTCTGAACCTTAGTTTCCCTATCCATAAAATGAGGGAAATAATACCTACTTCCCAAGGTTGTTAGGAAGACCAGATAAATATGATACAAGCCACGCCAGGCACATGGCAAATGCCCAATAAATTGTTGCTATTGTCAGCTAGTATTGATTTAAGAGAGCCAGAGTCTTGGGTATGCACAGGACATTCTGTCCTGTGGCCTTTTGAACTTCTCCCTCTTTTGTCTTTCTCCATTTGGAATTTTTTTCCTTTCCCCTCTTGATGTTTGTTAATTTCTCCCTTACTGTCAGTGCTGTAACCCAATGCTTGAGGATTTCACAACAGGATGCACTGGAGCCAATGTTTTGCATTTGGATATGACTTACATGCTCTGCCTTGCTGTTGTCAATAACATTAAAGGGGTGGAAGGTGTGGTTTACTGTACCGAATAACGCTGTGATCTGGTTTTTCGAAAATTGCTCCAACAAAGGAATGAAGTTGTCTATGACGACACTGCTGGCTTTTACAACATAAACATGAAGCTCTGTGTTGTCGTTTGGCACACTCCCAAAATTTCCCTCAAGAAGCTCAGGCCAAGTGGAGAGTCAACTCCAGAATGCAGAGGTATATTTTAATAAAAAGCAAAAATTACTCCGGATGCCAGAAATTGTTATAAACAAATACTTTGCCAAACATACACAGCCTTCTCTCTCTCCCCATCAGTCCCCTGTCTGTACACACTGCAGAGTCATTACCTGGAAAGCTGAATGCGTGAGCTGTGTTCTGGAGAATATCAGTGTAAATGCTGGTCTGGCGGGGGAGGTAGGTTACTGGAATCTTGGGAAGTTAGAGACAAATGGGGGAAGGGGCCAACAGATGGATACCAAGTCCTAACAGCCATGGTGAAGGCAGGCCTGTTCTAGGTTAGAGCAGTGAGATGCGTTGCAAAAACAGAGGGAGAGGGACTTCCCTGGTGGCGCAGTGGTTAAGAATCCGCCTTCCAATGCAGGGGATGTGGGTTCAATCCGTGGTCAGGGAAGTAGAGCCCATGCGCATGCCGCAACTAAGAGTTCGCATGCCACAACTAAGGAGCCCGCGAGCCGTAACTAAGGAGCACATGTGCCACAACTGAAGGAGCCTGAGAGCCGCAATTAAGGAGCTCCCATGCCGCAACTAAGACCCGGCGCAACCAAAATAAATAAATAAAATTAAAAAAAAAACCCAAAACAAAGGGAGAATCTGTGGTGAAAACTAGGTCATTCCAAAAATTTCAGTAAAACCTGCAGGACCTGGGCTGACTTCATGAGCATGTGAGCTGTGAGGTTGCACAGGGTCCCACACTCAACAGGGTCCCGTGCTTGCCTCAGTGCTCTGCTGTTGATATATTGAAATTCTTAAGATTTTTTTTTTCTTGGCTGCACAGCATGGCACGCAGGATCTTAATTCCCCAACTAGGGATTGAACCCGTGCCCCCTGCAGTGGAAGTATGGAGTCTTAACCACTGGACAGCCAGGGAAGTCCCTGAAATTCTTAAGAATTTTTGAACACGAGACCCTATATTTCAACTTTGCACTGGGCCTTGAAATTTATACTGCTGGTCCTGGCCAGGGAGAATTGAACCAAAGACTCATTTCCAGAAATACAAGCTGGCAAGAAGAACAAGGGAAGGATGAAGTAGTGATGCCCCCTGGTTATCAGGGCAGGGAGCAGGGACAGTCATCAAGTGATTTTAGAACTAATAGAACCAGGCAGAGGTCAGTGACCCAGCTTGAGTAGGCAAGGACCGTGGCAGCAACTGATACCCCAGTAGGGCTATGTCTTGAAGTGTGCTGCGGGTGACAAGGCACACAAAGCCCTGGGCTGAGTCAGGAGAGGTGCCTGCGTATCAGGTGTCAATCCTTATCCAATCAAGTGTGGCCACAGCAGGGTCTCCTGGCCACAGCCAATCAACAGAGAGGAAGAGTAGTACAGGCAAAGGAGAGCTGTCCATAGACAGACCTACATGTAGATGCCAGCTTTGCCACCTACAGGTGTTGTGACTTCGGGCAAGGCTCCTTACTTCTCTGAGCCTTAGTTTCTTCATCTGTAAAACGAGGGAAACAATACCTATTCACAGCTGATGAGAAGATTAGATGAGATACAGTATGTAAAGTTTCTACCACTTTGCCTGCGCATGTAAATAATCAACAGTTGCTATTATAGCCTACTGTTAATTTAGGAGAACCAGAGTTAAGAAAAGTAGGTTCTAATCCCACTGGCTGTGACCTTGGGCCAACCACTTTACATGTCTGAATCTCAGTTTCCTCATAAGTAACAGGGAAATAAAAAACCCAACACCTGAGGCAGTGCCTTGCACATAGTAGGCACTCACTAAATACATATTAAGTGTCCCGCCACACTGCAATAAAAGATAAGAGCTAATTGCAAAGCTGCAAAGGGCTTTGCAACTGTATTATCTTTTTGTTGACTTTAGAAAATCGGATTTATTACTTTGGGGGGTTGGGATCAAATAAGGTTGAGATCACCTCACTCTCAAAATAAAATAACTTTGTGAGTGCTTGCCTGCTTTGGGATTTGGGTCAATCTTTTGTTACTGGCATCAGCACATAGCTAACTAATCCAAATGTAACCGAACTGAGCTGGGAGTCTTTGCATTGCTTTTCCCCCCCAAGTTTTTCTTTCTACAATAACAAGGAAATGCTATTATCACATGGGTTACCACAAAGCAAAAAGTATAATCAATGACAAGACATTCAATCTGCATGCACCTACATCAAATGGATTCAGAGAATGTCATTCCTATTCATTACAGCTCATGAAGCATGAAGAGTATTTATAGAGGATGAAAAGTCTCATTCATTAGCCTCAGAGATGCCAAGAGGGGAAATGACTTATGTACAAATGACACAAAGCACATATTTTTCTTGTTCTGAGTTTACATATCCCATATGGGATCAAAGGAAACCCAATGTCACCATACTAAGCGCCTTGGATGAGAAGAGTTTCGGGCTTCAAGGATAGAATAACAACCTGAGCACTGAGAGGCCAAAGGTCAGCTTCACCAAACTGTAGTGACCTTGAGATTGAAAGGATTCTTAAGGCATTACATACTTTCTGCCTCCAGTGATGGAATAATATGATTAAAAATTGCTACTGAGGCCTGTCTGGCTAAGTCTCCACCAAAAATCTGTGTTCTTCCTTTCACTGTATAGAGTTGTAGCTTTGCAATCAGGGGCTAAGTTTCCCTGGCCTCTAGCATTAAGTGTGACTGTGTCGATAAGTTCTGAACGATGGAATGTATTGGAAGTGTGTATATATCTTCTTTGGAGAACTATGCATATAAATCCTTGGCTCATTACTATTTGGATTATTTGTCATTTTCTTGTTGAGTATAATAGTTCTTTATATATTCTGGTAATAGTTCTCTATATATATTACTCTTCCCTTATCAGATATATGATATATGATATATATATGATCAGATATATGATTTGCAAATATTTTCTCCCATTCTGTGGGATACTTTCTTGATAGTATCCTGTGAAGCACAAAGTTTTTAATTGATAAAGTCCATTTTTTCTATTTTTTTCTTTGTTGTTTGTGCTTTTGGTGCCATAGGTAAGAAACAATTGCCTAATTCAAGGCTACAAAGATGTACACCTATGTTTTCTTCTAAGACTTTCATAATTTGGACTCTTACATTTTCAACTTTGAGCCATTTGAGTTTATTTTTGTATATGGTGTGAGGTAGGAGCCCAAGTTTATTTTGCATGTGGATACCCGGTTGTTCCAGCACCATTTGTTGAAAAAACTGTTCTTTCCTTATTGAGTATTTTGGCACCTTTGTCAAAATCAATTAATCAGGTTTATTTCTGGACTCTCAATTCTATTTAATTGATCTATATATCTACCTTATGACAGTCCATGCCATCTTGATGGCTATAGCTTTGCAGTAAGTTCTGAAATCAGGAGTGTGAGTCCTTCAACTTTATTCTTCAAGATTGCTTTGCCTTTTCTGGATCCTGGCATTTCCATTTGACTATTAGGATTAGTTTGTCAATTTCTGTAAAAAAGACAGCTAGAATTTTTTTTTTTTAGGATTGTGTTGACTCTGTAAATCAGTTTGGAGAGTACTGACATTTTAACAATATAAAGTCTTCCAATACATGAACATGGGATGTCTTTACATTTATTTACACCTTTTTAAAATTCTTTCAACAGTTTGGTAGTTTTTAGTGCATATTCTTCCACTTTTAAAATCAAATTTATTCTTAAGTATCAATATTTTATTCTTTTTGATGCTATTATAAATGGAATTGTTCTCTTAATTTAATTTTCAGATCATTCATTGCTGGTATTTAGAAATACAATAGATTTTTGTATGTTGATCTTGTAACCTGCAACCTTGCTGTACTTGTTTATTGTCTCTAATAGGGTGTTTTTTTTTTTTTGTAGTTTCCTCAGGATTTTCTATAACCAAGTTCATTTTATTATGAATGAAGATAGTTTTACTTCTTCCTTTCTAATCTGGATGCACTTTATTTGTTTTCCTTGCTTAATTATCATGGCTAGAACTTCCAGTGCAACATTGAATGAAAGTGGCAAGATAGGACATCCTTGTCTTGTTCTTGTTCTTAGAGAGAAAGATTTCAGTCTTTCATTATTAAGTCTGATGGTAGCTGTAGGATTTTCATAAGATGTCCATCATCAGGCTGAGGAAGTTCCCTTCTATTTTCAGTTTGTTGAATATTTTTTCATGAAAGGATGTTGGGTTTTCACAAGTGCTCTTTCTGCATCAATGAAATGCACACGTGGTTTTTGGTCTTTATTCTATTAATATGATGCATGACATTGTTCAATTTTTGTATGTTGAACCAAACTTGGATTTTTGGGATAAATACCAGTTGGTCATGGTGTATGATGTCCTTTATATATCTCTGGATTCAGTTTGCTAATATTTTGTTAAGGATTCTTGCATCTATATTCATAAGGGATATTGGTTGGTAATTTTCTTTTCTTGTGATACCTTTGGTTTTGATATCATAGAATAAGTCAAGTGTCTCCTATTTTTTGGTAAGAGTTTGTGAAGAATTTGTGTTAATTCTTCTTTAAAGAAGTTTTGGCACCAATGAATCTATTCTGTTTGGACTTTTCTTTGATTACTATATCAACCTCTTTATTTGATATAGGTCTATTAAGATTTTTTTGGTTTTTGAGTCAGTAGTTTGTGGCTTTCTGGGAGTTTGTTCATTTTATCAAAGGTTATCTAACTTGTTGGCATACAGAATGTGTTGCTCATAATATTGCCTTCCAATCCTTTCTCTTTCTGTAAGGTTGGTAGTGATAGGCCCTCTTTCATTCCTACTTTATTAATTTGGATTCTCTCTCTCTCTCTGTCTCTCTCCTTCTCTCCCTCCTTGGTCAATCTAGCGAAAGCCTTACCAATTTTATTAATCATTCCAAACAAACAGTTTTTGGTTTTGTTGATTTTCTATTAGTTTTCTACTCTCTATTTAATTTGTTTCCACTCTGATATTTATTATTCCCTTGTTTTAGGTATAATTTGTTCTTTTTCTCTAGTTTCTTAAGGTAGAGTTTAGGCTATTGACTTGAGGTCTTTCTTCTTTTCTTAATATAGGAATTTACAGCCTTCACAAATTCTTGCAGCAGCCTTATAGAGGCGTTAAGATTACCCCCCATTTTCAATGTAGAAGCTGAAAGTTAAAGGGGTTAAATAACTTATGTAAGGCGATACAGCTGGTCAGTAGCAGAGTTGGAATTATAATGTCAGTCCTCTAAATGGGAAATGAGGATTAGAATTCAAACTCACCGTACTTACCTCTCTGCCACATTGCTTCTAGAAGCATTCAAATGTTCCCAGAGAACTGGAGCACTCACATTTATGCCAGACTGTCTTATACTATTCTGTAATCATTGTAACCATTGTATGTGTATGTGTGTGTTTGACAGTCTCTGTAATCAGTGTGTGTGTGTGTGTGTGTGTGTGTGTGTGTTTGACAGTCTCTGTAATCAGTGTATGTGTGTGTGTGTTTGTATGCGTGTGTTTTGAAAGCTCAAGGAAAACACATCTTCCTTGAGGGCAGCGAGTATTCTGTGAACTTCTGTATCTGTAGCATTCAGAACAGTAGTTTAACATTTGTACACAGTACTAGAGTCTACCCAGTACCTTTTCTCATCTATTGTGCTATTTTACATTCACCAAAATCCTATAGGTAGGTGATACTCCGGGACCCAGAAAGTCAGAATTGTTAGTATGGCCCAGGTCACAGTATTACTAATAAGTGTATTACAGACATAAAATGGCATGCCTGATTCTAGATTTTGTGCTCTTTCTGTTTTACATATTTATTGCTATGGTGAAATGCAGTAGGTGAAATGGAGTGCTTTAAAAATAGAGTTTCATTCATTTATTCATATATTCCAAAAATATTTGTTGAGCCTCTGTTCTGTGTCAGGCATTGTGCAAAACACTGATGAGAAGTGGTGAGCAAAATTAGATGTAGTCCCGGGCTTCCCTGGTGGCGCAGTTGTTGGGAGTCTGCCTGCCGATGCAGGGGACACTGGTTCGTGCCCCGGTCCGGGAAGATCCCACATGCCGCGGAGCGGCTGGGCCCATGAGCCATGGCCGCTGGGCCTGCGCGTCCGGAGCCTGTGCTCCGCAACGGTAGAGTCCACAACAGTGAGAGGCCCGCGTACCGCAAAAAAAAAATTAGATGTAGTCCCTTTACTTGTGGGAGGGACAGATGTTAATCAAGTGGTTACACAAATACACGTAAAATTAGAATTGTGATAAATGGTAGAAGGTGGACTTGCCTCATTATGAGTAAATAATGAGGTGATCTGACTGGTAAGATAGGCCAGGCGAGGCTTCTCTGGGAAGTACTACTTCACTGAGATCTGAAGTTAATAGGAGCTAAATGAAGAACAAGTAAAGAGCATTCCACACAGAAATAATAGTCTGTGCAAATGTCCTGTGGCAGCCTCAGCTCTCTGAGAAGTCTAAGGATTTTGTTTACTCCATTTAAAACGTATTAGTCAAAACAATATGATACCCATAGAGGAATTTTAACAAACTTTGCTCTATGGGTATTGTATTGATTTGCAAGACCCAGAAAACATTTGTTTACCAAACATTTACTTTTCCATTTCCATGTAAATTGCCTTCCTCCCTAACATCCTCTTTTGTCTTTAGCTGAAGATGATATTTCAGGTGAGGGTTTCAGCCATTAGGGTGGGTTACTCAGTTTTCCTGGGTTTCTCCCATGTATACATGTTATTAAACTTCTGTTTGATTTTTCCCCTTTAAAAAAAAAAGATATCTCACAACTGAACAGGAAAATGATGCAGTGTAAAAAAAAGACAAGTTAACCCTAGCTTCTTCAAGCCCTAATTTATCTATCTCTTTGCTTATAAGCATCCGCATCAGAAGATAAAGAAGAGAACAAAAAAGGAAGTGATATTACTGTATATACGTAAACCCATGCAGTTGATCAAGAAGAGTGTTTGTTGAGTATTTCAGGGAACTGAGAATGCTAGTCTCTTCTTTGGGATGGTTGTTAGTCCTTAGAAGAATAAGCATCATCATTCCTTTGGGGGCCTGTAAGGTCTATGAACCTGTAGGAGCCTTTAGAGCCACGAGGGCAGTCTGCAAGGTCTTCTTTCCCGGCAGAGTAAGCTGCTTTGCTCTAGAGTGTCAGGCACGTTCCCACACGTATTCATGCATTAATCAATTCAAGTTCTGGATTAAAGGCAGTGAATCACCTTGAGGATTGACTGTGGTGTTGGTGCTTGCAGGAGTTTAAACGGCCAATTTGGAATCCAACACCGTGTTGAATTTAGAGGGAAAAATATTCACATCTAAGAATCATGTTTCTCCCTCCCACCGAAGCAGGATTAATCATTATTAACAAGGAGGAGACCTATGGTGACTGGGAGGGAAGGGATGTCTGGGAGAAATTGTGATTTGCTAATTTATTTATTACCTGCACTTCTCTCTGATTTCCTTCTTTGTCTAGGGATTTTGTTTGGCATTGTGTGTGCTTAGTCATTTTGTCATGCGTCAGTCAAAGACACTACAGATCCAAGCACTGATGGGAACTGGGGCTACACAGAAGCCTAGGAAACAGGTCCTTCCTTGTAAGGAGTGGCCAGCAGAGAATCTGATCCCAAGAAGTGCTTAATAAATATCTATTGAAATGAATAGGACTGGATAAAATTAAATGTGCTCATTGTTTGGGGGAGAGTAAAGAGTAAAAAAAAAGAAAGTAGTTATCCTATAATAGAGCAGCTTTTTTTCCCTTAGAGATGCAGGGTTATATAGAGATTAAGCGTTCTAGATTTAGAGAGATTGACATGAAATCCAGGCTCAAATCCTAGCTCTGTCACTAATTACCAGTGTGACTTTGAGCAAACTGCTTAATAGCTATGTGTCAGTTTCCTCATCTGTCCAATGAGGTTAAGGCTAGTGCTTACCTCAAAGTGTTAAAAAATTACAAGAGATAATATATGTAAAGCATTTAGTAAGATGCCTGATACTTATATTCAATATTAAGGACATTTTGAGTTGCAAAGGATTCACAAGGGCTCAAGGAACACAGAAAAGTGGAAGAGTAGGAAGTTCTCCATTTGAGTGGCTGAATATCAGGATGTGATTTGGAGTGGACATGAGGACGGATGGATGGATTGGTGGCAGGATAATGGCAGCACAGGAGAGGGGTTAGCCCAGGGTCTGTTGTTCCATCTGGCCTCAGCAGAAGCTGCTTGCATGTCCTACTGGCTTTCGTGTCGTCCATAGGATGGGCAGGATGTGGCAAGGCACTGATGTGAGGACCTATCTTTCTTTACATTTCTGCACAACCCAACGTGCATGATTCTGGCACAGTAAAGCCTCAGCATGCCAGGGTTTGGGGATTTGAGGAGGGAAGCAGGATAGTCAGGGAAGGCATTGGCAGTGGTGGAGACATTCAGGTGTCTTGGAGCAATGGACATCAGCAAGGAGGTTAACGCAGTAGGACAGTTTTGGACTTGTTCTTAAGTTCTGGTGAGATCTAGGGACTCCACCAAAATAAGAGGGATCTTTGAGAAAGAATTGAGATCCTGCAGGTGGGGCTGTGAGCTTGCAAAACTTGGGTACTAGTGAGAATTTATTCCTTCTCTCAGTTTGGTGGGACTTGAAGACATTTGGGTTATACTAAGTTTTAAGTATTCACAATTATTTCTTCCCTTTAAAGCTTTTGCTGTGAATTTTCATCATCTTATTCACCACTTTCAGTGATCATTCCGGAAGGAAGAAAACTAAGTGTCTGTCGGGGTGGACAAACTTTTCCTCTTCCAACTTGGGTCCAGTGATTGGGGCCTGCAAATTAACTGACCATAGGCAAATTAACAGGAGAAAAGACAAGGTTTATTTACAGGGGGTTAATTGCAGCTGTATTTTTGGGAGGCTCTGCTTTAGTTAGATATGAGGCATTCAGGTAAGATTTCTTTCTACGTCTTTTTAGCTCAAATGTTTTCACTTTAAAATAATCTTTATACTAACGCTGGGGTCTGAGCAGTTCCCTACTTGGCTTACCAGACGTTGTGCTAAATTTAGTCACATACTGTTAGTTTTCAGGTTATTCTATGAGATGTCTCTTTTTTTCAAACAAACGAAAAATTGGAAGATCACACAGGTCAAATGACTTACCCACTATTTATTCAAATGATGACGAATGATGTTCAGTGTGTGACACGCTCCCATGAGCTACACACTTCTTGCCTACTGTCTATGACACGACCCCCTCTTTTTCTTTTTTTTCTTTCTGGCCACGCCTCGCAGCATGCGGGGTCTTATTTCCCCAACCAAGGATGGAACCCAAGCTCCCTGCGTTGGAAGCACAGAGTCTTAACCACTGGACTGTCAGGGAAGTCCTGACAACCCGTCTCTTTTGACTGAAGAAAGCATATTAGTAAACAATGTGTGACAGTGATGTTATTATAAGGAGACACTTTTATCCACTGTAATGTATTTTTAAAGAAAATAACTAGCGGGCTTCCCTGGTGGCGCAGTGGTTGAGAGTCCGCCTGCCGATGCAGGGGACGCGGGTTCGTGCCCCGGTCCGGGAAGATCCCACATGCCGCGGAGCGGCTGGGCCCGTGAGCCATGGCCGCTGAGCCTGCGCGTCCGGAGCCTGTGCTCCGCGACGGGAGAGGCCACAACAGTGAGAGGCCCGCGTACCGCAAAAAAAAAAAAAAAGAAAGAAAATAAC
Organism: Grampus griseus; assembly: GCF_964374135.1. Classification (NCBI taxonomy): domain Eukaryota; kingdom Metazoa; phylum Chordata; class Mammalia; order Artiodactyla; family Delphinidae; genus Grampus; species Grampus griseus. The sequence continues at coordinate 46,085,929 of NC_139002.1, forward strand.
TAGCAAACATTATTTACCTATTTATTATTTCTAATAGATTACTTGTGATGATTTCCACAGACTATAATCCACTTCTACATCATAATACCTCAACTGAGAATGCTGCCCTGCCCTGTGCCATTTCCCAAGGTGTGTAGTAAAATGCTGAGACCCACTAAGTTATCCACCCCATGATCTTGACCAAACTCCCAGGTATTGTTTAGAAAATATCCTCCACAGCCAGTGGACTGGCAGGCATCCTTTGTCAACTGATACCATATTCACGTTTCAGGCCCAAGGGTGGGTGGCCTCCCACAGTGGATGGCACACGGCTACCTCGATTGATGAATCCTCTCTGAGCAAAGGTCCTTAAAGTCCGTTAAGTTGAAAAAACCCAACTCTCCGTACATTACTGCCCAGAGTACAAGAGAAATAGATTTAATGCGCACATCCAATTTATTTCTGCCCTAGAGCTATCCCAAGGAAAAGAACGCACTGCCTGAAAATGTGTGTTCTCAACCCTGGGATTTCCCTTTCTGGGTTCCTTTATCCTCACAGTGAGTGAGGAGCAGTGTAGAGTCTTCCTCCAATTTTCTCTTCGATTTCCCACCCTTGGCTCTCTTGGTCTCTTTCTCCCTCCCATCTTTTCTGAAAACATGGAAGAAGTGTATCCATCGTTGCATGTAATACACGAATCTATTCTTGCCGCCTTATGTGTCTGTTGCCCAACTAAAGGAAAACACCTTGAAGGCAAACACTGTAATTTTCATCTCTACCTTCAGTATGCAATAGTATTCAAGAATAAATTATGCTGAATAAATAACCAAAATAGCTTTCTTTCCTCGTTGTATGAACAATCTCTCATTGCAGGCAAGGGCTTATTTATAAATAAGTCATATAGTAATAATAGCAGACGTATATTAAGAACTAACCATTTACCGAGCACTGATCTAAGAGTTTTTTATACATTGAGGAATCCTGGATTCCCAAGCCTCATACATGTCAGCCAAATTCTAGTTAATTTTGTCTATGAGAAAAGATGTGGAGGTTACGGGAAACACAGGGAGTTAACCACAACATCTGTTATCAAGCAACTTCAACCTTGACATGGAAGTCGGAAGGAAAAAAATGTCCAAGGATTTTATTTAAAATAAAAATTATATATATTTAAGATAGATATACAACATGATGACATGATATACATATATACAGTGAGGTAATTACTACAGTCAAGCTAATTAACATATGTATATATGTGTGTGTGTATGTATATATACTTATATACATACACATACACTCCTCACATAGTTACTGTTTTTCTGTGTGTGATGAAAGCACCTAATATCTACTCTAAGCATATTTCCAGTATCCAACACAATGTTATTAACTATAGTTATCATGCTGTACCTTAGATTTCTAGATTTATTCATCCCACATAGCTGTAACTTTGTACTCTTTGACCAACATCTCCCCATTTTCCCCTACCCCCTTACCCCACCCCTGGCAGCAATGATTCTATACTCTGTTTCTCTATTTGATCTTTTTTTTTTAAAGATTCCATGTATAAGTGAGATCACACAATATTTGTCTTTCTCTGTCTGCTTATTTCACTTAGTATGATGTCCTCCAGTTTCACCCATGTTGTTGTAAATGACGGGATTTCCTTCTTTCTCATGGCTGAATAATATCCCCTGTGGTATATATAGACCACATCTTTATTCACTCATCCATCGATGCCCAAGCATGTTTTTTTGTTTGTTTGTTTTGTTTTTTGTAGTACGTGGGCCTCTCACTGCTGCGGCCTCTCCTGCTGCGGAGCACAGGCTCCGGACGTGCAGACTCAGTGGCCATGGCCCACGGGCCCAGCCGCTCTGCGGCATGTGGGATCCTCCTGGACCGGGGCACGAACCCGTGTCCCCTGCATCGGCAGGCAGACCCCCAACCACTAAGCCACCAGGGAAGCCCCCAAGCATGTTTTTAAGAGTCTGGCTTCACTACTGAGATCTGATTGCCTTGTTCTAGGAAGACATTTCAACTCTACAGATTCTGTGATCTCCCTCACTGTCTCCCCCATGAATTGTTGAAATATTGAACCAATAAAGAGGCTTTAGTATCTAAATCAAACACATGGCAAAGCATGTCTTATGAATGGTTTTAACTCATCAACGTCACAACGCCCTCATGAGGCAAGTACTATCATTATCCCCATTTTACAAGTAAGAGAACTAAGAAGCAAGGAGGTGTTATTACTTGCTCAAGGATACAAATCCGTAATTTCAGACGCTGTGCTTTCAACCACATTACACTTTTTAACCTATTACACTTCCAAGTTGGTTCCACTTACATACGTTGCAAAAATAACTGCTAACTAGATTGATTAAGCAAAGGATTGTTCTTATTATGTTTCTCAGGCAGATAGGGTTATGCCCAAAATCCTTAAAAATTTTAACTCTCATCAAAAATCTTGCTTTCGAAAGTACAGTGGGTATCATAAAATGTGCAACATTTAGAGTGAACCCTAATGTCAACTATGGACCTGGGTGATAATCATGTGTCAGTGTAGGTTCATTGATTGTAACGAATGCACCCCTCTGGTGGGAGATGTTGATAGTGAGAGTGGCTGGAGGTATGGGGGAGGGGATGTATAGGCAATATCTGCATCTTCCCCTCAGTTTTGCTATTAATTTAAAACTGCTCTAAAAAATAAAGTATTTTTTAAAGTGAAAAAAAAAAAAAAAACGTACAGTGGGTATAATAATGGATTCTCCAAAGAGAGACCAAGCTCTGACCACAACAGTTGATCCCTTTAGTTCTCCCATCCTTTTCCTTTCCCACAGTTTCTCTTCAGCCCCATCAGGAGCTCAAGTCCTGTGACGGCTCCTCAAGGCTTCACTCTTGTTTAGATCAGACCTGAACCCCCAGAGCGAATCACTAGCAGCGCTCTTGCTGTCCCCTCCACATCCCAAAAGGCTTATCATTTTGCTGTCCACATCTTCATAAACCCCAGGCTTCAGCTTGCTCCTATGTTTCACCTTCTCGGCTCTCCACCTAGCTCTCGAAGTGCTACTGGAGAGAAGCCCTTGACCACGCCGGTTGGTGCTATGACAGATCCACAGCCTCTGAAGCTAGCTGGGCCTCAGTAACACTCTGCAATGCTTTCCTGTGTTCCTGCTTTCTCACAAGAAATATCCAAACTCCACTCTGAAGTTTCTAGTTCTGTTCTTACTTAGTTGGGTGACTTGGACAAATCATTTAAAAGCTTTATATTTTACTGTCTTCATCTGTAAGAAGATTGATTTCGATCAGTATTTTTCAAACTTCATTCAAATGCATGAACATGGTATGTCCTTTCTATTATTTGGGTTTTCTTTGGATTACCATCTTACATTGTGTATTTAAAGATTTCTAAGTGAGCAGTTCAATAAAATGCAGATTTTCTGCAATATTTTGTGTTTTCAGTGTATCACTATTGCACAGTTTCCATTAAATTCCCATAAATTTCCATTTGTTTCAAAGTATTTTGTATTTTTTGATACTATTGTAAATGTACATTGCAAAACATATGTTTGAATTTTATCTTTCAACTGTTTGTTGCTGATATATAGAAATACAATTAATTTTTGTATATTGACTCTGTGGCCTTTTGCTAAATTTACTTATTAGTTCTAGTAGGTTTTTGCAGTTTCCTTAGTCTTTTGTGTTTTCTTGTCTTTCTTTTTTTTAGAACTAGATGCATTTTACTAAACAGCTCACTTAGAAATCCTTAAATATACAACTTAAGATGGTGTACGTTGGGTTTTAAAAGACACTTCCACCACTTCATCACTCAGGAACTAATGAAACCCAGTACAATACCAGTTAGTCTGAGTTTTTTTGTTGTTTTCTGAGAGTTATGTTTTATTCAGCAGGGAACTTTTAAGACTTCAAGCCTGGGAAGCAGCATCTCCAGTAACCCTGAGAGAACTGCTCCGAGGAGGTGAGGTGGAGTGATAGGATATATGGGAGTTTTGTAACAAAGGGCAGGTAGTCGGGAACATCAAAAGATTACTGTTAATTAAAGAAAACCAGATATGTCAAGCTAAAGAATTTAGTGCTTTTCTATGCATGGGAAAGATGCAAGAGTTTGCGCTCACTGAAATCATTCCTTTGATGTGCATCTCAGCTCTCTGGGGCCAGTATCTTGTGTTTTCCCATGCTGAGTTTCCTCAAGGCTCACCTTAGGGAGAGGCTGCAGTCTGATGGCTGCTAGATGGCAGGTATTCTTTCCCTTCTGAGTTTCCTCAGGGCTCACCAGCTCATTAGTCTGAGTTCTGATGTGTGCAGCTTTCTCTTCTAGAATTGTCCAAGTTAGCTTGCCTGCTCCTCTGTTGGTGGAGTACCCGTCCTTGCCACTTGCCAGTCTGAGATGCTGTGTCTTGCCTTCAGTACTCTGCACTGTGATGGTGGCCAGCTGGATCTTCACCTTTCATTCGGGGATTGGCCTCTCTCACACCCACTCTCAGCCTCGAGAGCTGGTTGGGGTGTGTCCTCTGGCCCAGCCAGTGCTCTGCACCATGCATCACCCTCTGGTAGTCATGGAAAAGAAGAGTGTGATGGAAAGAGCAATTTTGGTGGCTGGGAGTGGAGATGAAAGAAGGATCCGGCCTTGGGCAGAAATAAGTTCCTAAAACTTACTGTGCAAACTATTAACCTCTAGGATGCAGAGTCCAGTGGCTTGTTTTCATCAGTTTTGACATCACTTATCATGGAGGTGGGGTAGGGGTGGAGGTGAGAATTGTGTTACATGGAAAATCACAGTAGAAGGGGTCACAGTAGTAAAGCAGCCATTTTTATTTGACCCCACATCTTTGCAGTTCTCTTCATTGCTCAGTAATAGGAAAGTAAAGTAACCTAAACGCTATACACATGCATTCACAGCATTGTTTCTTTTAAGATATGAAAGTATATTCAGGACTTTCATGCATCTTAATTGTTGTTCACCTGTATTAAAAGCTGGTACTTCTTCATGCCTCTGCATGGTTTTTGACCTTTCACTGTTCTATTTCCTCTTCCGCAGAATCTACCATACTCTATCATAATTCTCCATCTACTACAAGACTGTGAGTTCTGAGAGCACGTTATGCCTGACGTGGTCACAGGTTATCCCTGTATCCAGCATTGCCAGGCACAATAGGAGGGGATGATTCCTTAGGACTTTCTAGGTAAACATGTTGTCAATGAATAAAGACAGTTTTTTGGGTGTTTTTTTTGTTTGCTTCTTAACATCTTTATTGGAGTATAATTGTTTTACAATGGTATGTTAGTTTCTGTTGTATAACAAAGTGAATCAGCTATACATATACGTATATCCCTATATCCCCTCTCTTGTGTGTCTCCCTCCCACCCTCCCTATCCCACCCCTCTAGGTGGTAACAAAGCACCGAGTTGATCTCCCTGTGCTATGTGGCTGCTTCCCACTAGCTATCTATTTTACAGTTGGTAGTGTATATATGTCAGTGCCACTTTCTCACTTCATCCCAGCTTACCTTTTCCCCTCCCCGTGTCCTCAAGTCCATTCTCTACGTCTGCATCTTTATTCCTGTCCTGCCCCTAGGTTCTTCAGAACCACTTTTTTTTTTTTTTTTTTTTTAGATTCCATATATATGTGTTAGCATACAGTATTTGTTTTTCTCTTTCTGACTTACTTCACTCTGTATGACAGACTCAAGGTCCATCCACATCACTAAAAATAGCTCAATTTCGTTTCCTTTTATGGCTGAGTAATATTCCATTGTATATACGTGCCACATCTTCTTTATCCATTCATCTGTTGACGGACACTTAGGTTCCTTCCATGTCCTGGCTATTGTAAATAGTGCTGCAATGAACATTGTGGTACATGACTCTTTTTGAATTATGGTTTTCTCAGTGTATATGCCCAGTATGGAATTGCTGGGTCATATGGTAGTTCTATTTTTAATTTTTTCAGGAACCTCTATACTGTTCTCCATAGTGGCTGTATCAAATTACATCCCCACCAACAGTGCAAGAGGGTTCCCTTTTCTCCACACCCTCTCCAGCATTTATTGTTTGTAGACTTTTTGATGATGGCCATTTTGACTGGTGTGAGGTGATCCCTCATTGTAATTTTGATTTGCATTTCCCTAATGATGAGTGATGTTGAGCATCCTTTCATATGTTTGTTGGCAGTCTGTATCTCTTCTTTGGAGAAATGTCTATTTAGGTCTTCTGCCCATTTTTGGATTGGGTTGTTTGTTTATTTTTGATATTGAGCTGCATGAGCTCCTTATAAATTTTGGAGATTAATCTTTTGTCAGTTACTTCGTTTGCAAATATTTTCTCCCATTCTGAGGGTTTTCATCTTGTTTATGGTTTCCTTTGCTGTGCAAAAGCTTTTAAGTTTCATTAGGTCTCATTTGTTGATTTTTGTTTTGATTTCCATTTCTCTAGGAAGTGGGTCAAAAAGGATCTTGCTGTGATTTATGTCATAGAGTGTTCTGCCTATGTTTTCCTTCAAGAGTTTTATAGTGTCTGGCCTTATATTTAGGTCTTTAATCCATTTTGAGTTTATCTTTGTGTATGGTGTTAGAGAGTGTTCTAATTTCATTCTTTTACATGTAGCTGTCCAGTTTTCCCAGCACCACTTCCTGAAGAGGCTGTCTTTTCTCCATTGTATATTCTGGCCTCCTTTATCAAAGATAAGGTGACCATATATGCATGGGTTTATCTCTGGGCTTTCTATCCTGTTCCATTGATCAATATTTCTGTTTTTGTGCCAGTACCATACTGTCTTGATTCCTATAGCTTTGTAGTATAGTCTGAAGTCAGGGAGCCTGATTCCTCCAGCTCCGTTTTTCTTTCTCAAGATTGCTTTGGCTCTTCGGGGTCTTTTGTGTTTCCATACAAATTGTGAAATTTTTTGTTCTAGTTCTGTGGAAAATGCCAGTGGTAGTTTGATAGGGATTGCATTGACTGTGTAGATTGCTTTGGGTAGTAGAGTCATTTTCACAATGTTGATTCTTGCAATCCAAGAATATGGTATATCTCTCCATCTGTTTGTATCACCTTTAATTTCTTTCATCAGTGTCTTATAGTTTTCTGCATACAGGTCTTTTGTCTCCTTAGGTAGGTTTATTCCTAGGTGTTTTATTCTTTTTGTTGCAATGGTAAATGGGAGTGTTTCCTTAATTTCTCTTTCAGATTTTTCATCATTAGTATATAGGAATGTAAGAGATTTCTGTACATTAATTTTGTATCCTGCAACTCTACCAAATTCATTGATTAGCTCTAGTAGTTTAGGATTATCTATGTATAGTATCATTTCATCTGCAAACAGTGACAATTTTACGTCTTCTTTTCCAGTTTGGATTCCTTTTATTTCTTTTGTTTCTTTGGTTGCTGTGGCTAAAACTTCCAAAACTATGTTGAATAATAGCGGTGAGAGTGGGCAACCTTGTATTGACAGTTTTTTTACAACTATTTTTTAATTGAAGTATAGTTAATTTACAATGTTGTATTAGTTTCAGACGTACAGCAAAGTGAGTCAGTTATACATATATATATCTATTCTTTTTCATATTCTTTTCTATTATAAGTTATTACAAGATGTTGAATATACTTCCCTGTGCTATACATTAGGTCCTTGTTGTTTATCTATTTTATATATAGTAGTGTGTAATATTAATCCCAAACTCCTAATTTATCTTCTCCCCCCACTGCCCCCAGTCATTATCCCCTTGGTAACCATAAGTTTGTTCCCTATGTCTGTGACTCTATTTTGAATAAAGATAGTTTTACTTTGTTCTTTCCAATCTTTATGACTTTTATTTTTTCCTTGCCTTATGACACTGGCTAGTACCTTCTGAACAATGCTGAATAGAGGTGATAAGAGCAGACAGCTTTACTTTGCTTTCATTGCAGGGAGAGAGCACTCAGCATTTTATCATTAATAATTACGTTAAATGTAGGTTTTCTCATAGATGCCTTTTATTATATTCAGGTAGTTCCTCTTTCTGTTTTGCTAAGTATTTTAAAAATAAATGGGTGCTGAATTTTGTCAGCTGTCTTTTGGCATTCATTTCCTTGGCCACATAGTTTTTCTCCTTTATTTTTTTAAAAAAATAAATTTATTTATTTATTTTTGGCTACATTGGGTCTTCTTTGCTGTGCATGGGCTTTCTATATTTGCGGCGAGCGGGGGCTACTCTTTGTTGTGGTGCACGTGCTCTCATTGCAGTGGCTTCTCTTATTGTGGAGCATGGGCTCTAGGGGCGTGAGCTTCAGTAGCTGTGGCACATGGGCTCAGTAGTTGTGGCTTGCGGCTCTAGAGCACAGCCTCAGTAGTTGTGGCACACGGGCTTAGTTGTTCCGTGGCATGTGGGATCTTCCCAGACCAGGGCTCGAACCCATGTCCCCTGCACTGGCAGGCAGATTATTAATCACTGCTCCACCAGGGAAGTCCCTCCTTTATTTTCTTAATACATTAATTATATTGATTGATTGTTGAATGTTGAACTATCCTTGCACTTCTGAGATAAACCCCATTTGGTCACAATGTATTACCATTTTTATACATTGCTGTGTCTTATTTGGGAGTATTTTGTTAGAAATGTTTTCACCTATGTTCATGAGCGATATTGATTTTCTGATTTTTTTAATGTAAGATCTTTTTGATATCAAGGCTGCCATGAATGGTTAGTTACTAACCATTTAATGATGCTTAACTATATTAGGTCTGTCTAGTTGCAAGTAACAAAAAGTAACTTGAGCTAGCTTACGCAGCTAGCTCAGATTCCAAGGTCATACATGAGACACGTAACCTAGCCTCTGGAAGGAACTGGAATCACAAGGCACTGAGCCTTCTACCTCCCTGTTACTCTCCCTATTCCTCAGCTTCATTCCTCCCACTTTGCAGACTTTCTCCCTCTGCTTCTCTGATTCATATGGCACTTCCTAAGCTTATTAATAATAAATAAATAAACAAATAACGTACATAAGGCCTAGAAAGGTTCAGGAACTTCTTTCATGCATCACTAGTCAAATGCATGCACAGTTATAAGGTAATAAACTAGTCTTAGTCTGAGAAAAAGGAAAAATGATTGAATCAATGGATCAAAGCAAAAATTTCATTAGTATAGCTACACTCACTAAGTACATACTATATGTTAGACCTTAGGTAAGCTTCATCTTATAAGATCTTCACCACACCCTTATGGATAGAAAGTTGTATTATCTCCACAGATGAAGAAAGTGAGGCTTAGGTGAAATAAGTTTACATAGTCGTCTCTGAATGATAAATTTCAGAGTCAATATTGCTGCATCTAAAATGCATTGCAGACCTCTGGGTAGGACACAAATCCTTTGAAACAAAAAAGAAGAAAGCAGAATGTAAAAACTATTAACCTTCATATTGTGTATGAGTTTGTATTTATTGCATTCATGGCAATATAAAGATGATTGCCAGCAATATGCTACAGGAAGATTTGTATCTAATAGTGCTCCTGCATAGTCAAAAGGAGAAGATCAGTATATATTACAGTAAAGAAGCTTTTGTATTCTCAATAGCAAACTGAGCACTGCTCTAGCAGAAGAATATAAGAAAGAAAAAGGAAAATAACTTTGGTGCTAAAGAGGAATTTTAAATTAGAAAAAGAACCCAGCCAATAACAATAATTACTCCTTTATCAAGAATTTACCAAGTGCTAGGGGCTCTGCTACATGCTTTACTTTTATTGGTTTATTTGCTAGTCACAACAACCCCCAAAGTAGGTATTATTAGCCCCACTTAGAGATTGAAAATCTGAGTTTCAGGAACTTTCCCAGGAATCACAGCAAGAAAGCAACCGATCCAAGGTTCTAGCTTGTGTGGTGGCAGAAGTTACCAGAACACTGATGGGCTCTTTGCTTTTGGATTGCTTATGGCCCGTTCATTATGGTTATTTTGAAAAAACAAAACAGAACACTGGCAACTTCTCAGAATTCTTTGCTGTCTTCCAGAATACGACAACATCGTGATTCCAGAAGCTCTGAGATGCTCTCATTAGCTCTCAACCCTAGAAATTGCTGCATTTCCTTGACCACAGAAAAAAACAGCTTCTCTAGCCTAGAGGCCCAGAACTCATAACCTTCTCCAGTTTTCTAGAAGCGCTGAAGACTAGAATGTAAATAGTCCTTCAGTGTGAAACAGAGCAGGGCAAATAGAAGCGTCCCCAGGCTGGAATGTTGGCTCAACACACGGATCTCTAACAGCAAACACAGCAAAGCAAACATGGTGTTGAGACGAGGAAAAGGGGATGAGTCTGAGGAAAGTCTGCCAGTCACACCCAGGTATTCATCTGCCTGAACCTCTGGTTCCCTGGAGAGGGGCAGCTTGGAACCCCGGAAGCCCAGCTTTGCCTCCTTCAAGCACTTGCTGCACTGATTTTGGCCTAGCCTACAATTTGAGCAGCGAAAGCCGCTTGGAGAGGCCTTTGTTTGGTCATATTACAATTTGGCATCCAAGATGAAAACATCTAAAATGTTGACATTGATCCTGGGTGGGTTAAAAAAATAAAGACGAATATCAAATCAAAGCGCTCCTAACTGCTGTGGTCCACAGGCAACGCTCAGAGTAACTTGCTCTAGACTAGTGAAAACCCAGACTACTGAAACCTGGACAAATGGAAACCTGGGGACTCTTTGCTCAGGGGACTTTCTTGGGTAAAGTCTGCCTCCAATAAAGGCTCTGAGATGGGGGGAGGAAATCCTCTCCCCTCATTCACCAATACACATTACCTCCGTGACCTTCACACCCACCTAAGCTAATAAATGTGTTCATGCACAGATAGCTTCTTCAATGATTGTTAATTAATTGCACTAAAATTTTGAGGGTAGCCAGTTGATCATTGAGTTAGAACCCTCAATCCTCATGGTTTTCTGTCTGCTAAAATAGGAAAACACATCACCCATGAACAGGTCAAATGCATTGGTAGGCAAGTCTGGAAAAAAGCCTTTCAGGTGAATGGCCAATATTACAAAAAGGCAAATTCTGTAGGATACAACGAGACAAGGTGAAGATTAATATACAGAGCACTTTCCCACAGTTCTACCTGTCTGTCTGTCTGTCTGTCTGTCTGTCTTGAGAAGTAATGAGTCTCCAGGAAAGGGGTAGCAACGTATTTTAGAGGGAGCCAAGCCGATGATGAGGTTCCTTGTATCCTGCCAGGTCAGGAAAACTGAGATCCAGTGTTTCTAAATCATTCCGAAATCTTTCTTGAGCTTCCTCTATATTCCAGGCACAGTGCTGGGTGCTGGTGGCATAAAAATGAAGACAAAGTCCCTTCAGAAGCATAGGGATGGCTGGGGAGACCAACGCACAAATAGACTATTTAGATCGGGAGAGGAGGTGCTGCCTCAGAGTTTATGTGCAGGGCACTATGGGAGCCCAGTGCAGGGGGTTGCTTGGGTGCAGGCAAGGGAAGGAGTCAAGAAATGCTTCCTGGGGTTGATGTCTGAGCTGAATCTTAAAGAGTGCATAGGAGAGGGCCGAGTGGAGATGTGAGGTTGAGGGCACGATACATAGTGTGGTCTTGCCAGATCCCACAGTGGGAGCTGGGGAGGATCTGGAAATGAAGCCAGAGAGAGAAAGGCAGGGGCCTGGTAACAGAGTAATGTGAGTATCCCCATCCGCAGATGAGGGAAGTGATGCTTAGAGAGGGAAGATCCAATGCCCACGATTTAAAGTCACACAGTCCTAAATTCAAGTCTCAAGTTTGCAACTTACTCATCGAGTGAACATCTAAGTTGTTTATCTTCTGAGTCCCGGTTTCCTGATCTGCAAACTAGAAATAATGACAGTACGCAGCCAGTGGGGAGCTGTGAGGATTAAATGAGGCATGCGAAGCCCGTAACATGGTGTCAGCGCATTGTAAGCACTCGATAGTGATAGATAATGATAGAAATTAACTTTTAGAAAATGTATAAATTTGCTCAAGATTGTACAGTAAAGGGCAAAATGTGGATCTGAACCCACTGGTAGTGAACACCCAGGGTGACAGTGGGAATGACCTGCCCTGGATGCCAGCAAGGGGTGTGTGCAAGCTCCACAGAGAATTTTAAAACTATCCTAAAACTGAATAAGCCATTGGTCTGCTTTCCATTATTGTCAAGTGTAGAGAATTCCAAACATTGTCAGTGATAAAATACTCCTCCCTCCAATATTTTTTGTTGCTCTAAGAATTTCTAAACAATTGCTGCTTGGTTACCGTTGAGTTTTAATAATACCTATGAAAGCCACATGGTCCTCCGGCACACACTGTAAACTAGAAACCGATCCTCTCCTGGATCCCATTCATCAGAACATAGTTTTCAAATGATCACTCTGGCCACTTTGTTTCCCTGTTTTAAATGTTAGACAGATAAACGTTCCAAATGATTACACAGGGTGACAGAATTGAAGCGACTCAAGTTCCATGTCTTTGCCTTTCGGTCACTGTACTAACATTGTTTATTCTGAATCTAATGTTTCATCGAGGGAATATGTGCTCTCACAGGGATGGGAAAGATCAACCATACCCAAAGTGTGCTTGAATGATTGTCAACTGTTAGGAAACTATGTAGACAAAATGTTTATTAAAGAATAAGGAATAAAAATGGGCTACTCTAAAGCTATTTACTGCAAATAATTTTTTCATACAGAGGAGAGTGTTAAAAAGTTATCTGCTCCGGATTTCATACATGAGGGTACCAGCTCTGCAAGTCTGTCAGGCTCTAACACTTCTGCCAATGTTTCTCCTCTTCTATCCTGACTGCTCTAGGGCTCTGACCGTCCCCGTATCTCTCCTTCTTCGTTCTGGAACCCAGGCACTCCTATCAGTGGAGTTAGTTACTCAGGTTCAGTTGTGTCCCTCTGAGGCTTCACTGAAATGCAAACTCATCATTTGAGATGGGCAACACCTTAGTGCTGAGTGGCCAGGACAGCGCAGTGGGGTGGGTGCCCTCTGGGATAGAGAGCTCTAGATGAGGCATTAAACTAGGGGATGCTGAGGGGGGAGAGAGCTGGGGTTCAGAATGAGGGAGCTGATCACCTGAGGGTGACATGGAGAAGATGGATGACCCAAGTGGGGAGACACCCCAGATGAGTGAGATGGCTCACAGGAAGGCAGCATCAACAATGAAGTTTTTCTACTTTACAGTTTTGACCAAAGCAGAGGAGTATAAATTTGCTCTTTGTTTTCTGCCGGGTTGGAGGAATTCCAAAAAAATCCCCAAAGCCTTGGAACTAATTACAGCAGATGATGGGTACTCTTGTAAACACACGAGGAGAAGATAAGGACAGCATGCTTCTGAAAAGAGAATTTGAGTCAAGTAGCCAAAAACCTGAGAGTGACAAGATTGCAGTAGGTAGGCATGTAAACCATCCTTGTTGAAAGCCTGTGTGTGCCTGTTCCTCCAAGTCATTGGATTTTAGCAAGTTTCATTGATGAAAGATCACTGCAGAGTTTACAGACATGATCTACAGAATGACACTGTGCTCTTGAGATGGCCAAAGCCACCAGCTCTTTTCACTATCTCGTGACGTGAAAGTTAAGTCGATCAGTTACCTTGTATTTGTTGGGCATTTACTTTGCCTCGGGCCATTTGTTTGACTCTCTGGGGATATAGTTATGAATGAGAAGAACGTAGTCCCTATCCTCACTGGAATTAGAGTCTAGCAGTGGTGACACCTTAACTTATCATACATACAATAACAAATAATTTCAAGCAAGTGAAGTGCTGTGAAGGAGAAATACAGGATGCCATGGGAGTGTATGGTGTGGTGAGGGTCGGAGAAGCCTTATCTGACCACCCCATGATTAGAAAGGACAAAAGCAGAATGGGTTGGAAGAATTCAGCCATGGCAAACCTTAGTGGGAAATCAAGAGTAATGCTAATGCTAGGAGTAACGTGGGATTTCATTGAAATCCCTGACTTTTGCCAAGGGTAGCTACGGGAAGCTTTCTGGCACACTCAGAATAAGATATATTTAAGAGTGACTTACACTCACATGACTTTATTTTGGGGAAATCAACATTTCTGGATAGAAAATACATTTCCAAATTGCACACAGGCAACTAATACACTTATAGCAGCATATGTGGTAGAAAACCCAACACAGGCCAAAATACCCTCAGTAAGGACTAGATAAAATTGGTGCTAGTTTAGGAGCACCGGGACAAGCCAAAAGCACCTGTAGTGAAAAAAGACACAGTGAAGAAAAACACTTAGCAAAAGGGAAGTTTTTCAAGGAGGAAGGGAAAGGATGCAGCCTGGGTCAACAATTTATCATTTGAAAAATGGATACAACAAACTCAACAAATAATTAGACAATGTGTTAGAGACAAAATGGGCAAGAGTTTGCACCAGAATTCAAGAACTGTTAAATAGATTCATTCAAATGGAAACAGAGTTTCCATTTGAACTTCTACATGAAGTTAGCAGGGATTTTAGCAGCAAAAGCACAGGGAGTAAATCTATGAGAAGCCTCTGGTTTCCCTAATCTGTGGCAAATTACAAATGGTGAATGCCCTTTACATAGGTCCTCTTTCACTGCCAAGACTCCTCATCTAAATAAAAATAAGAGATATTCAGTGGTACAGTTGGAGTGGGATATAGAAAGTTTATTTTTGGCTGGGTTGGGTCTTCGTTGCTACGCGTGGGCTGCCTCTCGTTGCGGGGAGCGGGGGCTACTCTTCGTTGCGGTGCGCGGGCTTCTCATTGCAGTGGCTTCTCGTTGCAGAGCACAGGCTCTAGGCTCGTGGGCTCCAGTAGTTGTGACACGCGGGCTCAGTAGCTGTGGTGCGCAGGCTCTAGAGCGCAGGCTCAGTAGTTGTGGTGCACGGGCTTAGTTGCTCTGCAGCATGTGGGATCTTCCCGGACCAGGGCTCGAACCTGTGTCCCCTGAACCGGCAGGCGGATTCTTAACCACTGCACCGGCAGGCTGATTCTTAACCACTGCACCACCAGGGAAGTCCCTAGAAAGTTTATTAAATTTGGTTGAGTGTTCCACCTAAATTGAAGATGGACCTTAGAGGAGAGAGTGGTAGCTCTATCTCCAGAAACACTCATATCCATTGTGCTGATCCTTCTTATTGCTTTTCATGGTCTGGAATGATTTTATTTATTATTTTACTTTTATTGTAAAAGTCTCCCCACTCTAGTGTATATAGTTTATGAGGTCCAAGACCATGCTTGTCTAGGTCACAGATACAGTTCCAGCTCTCACAGTCCTTGGAGAGAGGAGGCAGTGACATAAACATCTAAGGAATGAATGGATGGTGTGACATCAAGATTGGGACATAATGAACAGGCAGATTTGGCCAGCCAGTGAAGGAAGCACATTCCAGGTCAGTGACCAGAGTGGACACCAGTCCACATTGCTTCAACTGGAGAAACCTCTTATACTGAACAAGACTCACACTGCAATTCTGAGACTGAACAAGAGATGAATAAAACATGCCGGATGCTTCACTCTCCCAGAATACAGGCTGAACCTTATAGAAAACTAAAAAAAAATCAGGAGTTTAATTTTCAACATGATGAGTTTGGGATTATCTATTTTCCATCCAGGTGGCATTATTAAAGTAGGCAGTTGGAGATATAAGGGTGGAGTTCTGGAGAGAAATTGAGGCTGGGACTAAAATTTGAGAAGATAGATATTCATTTACCTGAACTGTAAAGTGTGGGAAAGTAGGAGTGGAATTTAGGGCTGGAAAGGTAGGTTGGGGAGAGCATGTTAAAAGATTTAAAAGAGAAAGATACATTCTAAGCCTGGAGGAAGATGATGATAATGATGATGACTTATGTACCTGCTAGACCAGAGTAGATATGAGGGTTAGCACTTAGGGTTGGGAACAAGTGCCTAAGTCATGTGCCTTCAGAGTTGGTATGTCCAAGCATAAGGGCTCCCAGATGCCTACTTGCATCCCAGCTCTCTTCCGCTGAGCCCCTCCCTCCAAAGGAAAACAGAAGGGAGCATCAACAGGTGAAGATGATGACATAGTGACCAAACAGACTCCCTGCAGGGTCTGTCTCCTGCTTTGAAGGAATTGAATGTGAAATTAATCATGTAAAGACACAGCAGGTGATCTTAAGAGGAGTATTTTGATATTGTGTTGTAATAAGAATGATATATTTGATCTTCTTCCCTGGTTCCTGGCATAAAGCTCCTAAAACCCTTGGAATTTTCTGAGTGACAGGGGTGAGAAGAGCATATTTTGTTATTTACTGTAAGCCTGGCTCAAGCCTACCTGACTTTATGCTAAGGAGGTGACTCTGGAGAGTGGGAGCTGATTGCCAGGGAAACCAAGCATGTGATTGGAGGGTTAGAACTTTGAGCCCTAAGCCTCATTACCCCCACCTCTGGGGATAAGAGAGACGCTGGGGATTTATTTAATCACCAAGGGCCAGTGATTTAATCCATCGTGCCTGTGTAATGGAACCTCCATAAAAACCCTAAATGAAGAGGTTTGGAGAGTTTCTGGGTTAGTGAACACATAGGGGTGCTGGGAGGGTGGTATGCCCAGAGAGGGTATGAAGGCTCTGCACTTCTTTCCACATACCTTGCCCTGTGCACCTCTTAGATTTGGCTGTGTCTAAGTTGTATCCTTTATCATAAACTGGTAACAAGAACTAAACTGTTGCCGCAAGTTGGCTTCTATGAGGTCGTTCTAGCAAATAATCAAACCTGAGGAGAGGGCTGTGGATACTCCCAACGTACAGCCAGTTGGTCAGCAGTGCCAGCAGTCCAGACTTGCGATGAGCATCTGAAGTGTGGGCAGTCCTGTGAGACTCAGCCCTTAACCTGTGGAGTCTGCATTAAGTCCTGGTAGTTAGGGTCTGAATTAAATCAAATCATTGGGCACCCAGCTGATGTCCCGAGAGTTGAAGGGCTAGTTGCTGCATGGCAAAAAGCCCACACCTTTGGTGTCAGAAGTGTGTTGTGAGTAGAGAAACAGTTTTGCTCCTAGGTATATAAACTTGTTCTCTCAACTAGTGGCAAGGAGGTATAAGGCCCTGCCACCATTCTGTATGCTTCCTGCTATGACCAGATACCAAGGGGTATGAATAAATCAAGCATTAGAGTTTAGGGATTTCTTTGCTTCAGCCATGGGTCAGAAGCTGAATTGGGGCAGCCAAGCCACCCAAAATCCTCTGCAGTGGTAGTAGCATCTGTAGAGCAGCAGCAATAAAGGGCCCTGCTGCCTTAGGAGAGCCTGCTAACATGACTCTTTATTAAGCCCTTGCTGAATGCCAAATCCTTGCTAAAAGCTTTACATACAGTATCCCATTTAAATCCTATAACAAACGTTTTCTGGTGGCAGAGCCAGTAGATACACATCCAGTTACACTTACGACTCCATGATTCTAAATGGAGAGCTATAAATTTCAACTTTATGAAGACAAAATTTTTTCATTAAAAAAACTTCTGTGCTTAAGTTCAGTTGGCAAAATCTCACCCTGCTGCTGATTTGTAGTTTGATCCATAACCCTAGAATTTGCTGAAGTGCTCCCTAAGGCTATGGAACAAAGAAATAGGCATTTGAAAGCTTCAGTGAAATAATTAATTGTAACTTTAAAGATGCACAAATGTTATTTCATGATTTTTGGCCTGCTTCCTCTTTATGTGTGGGGTAGGGAAGGGTGGCATGTTTTTCTTTTTCCATTATTTAGGAGCGTTAATGAGTCTCTCTCTGACTCCATATGTTACGCCACCGAAAAACTGATCCTTAGTTTAGTAACATTTGGAACCGGGTGAGCAGCATTTCTGCTCAAGAACTCTCTCCTCTCTCGTGTGTGACAGAAGAGTTAGGAGAGAAGAATCCCGTTGCTTTGCCAGCTTGTCTCGTTATAGGACAAAGGCATCTCTGTTGCAGGCTTTTGACGTTTTAGAAAGATCTAGAAGTTTTTAAGCCAGTCTCCGGGAGAACCCATAAGGTTGCAAGTAGTATGTGTTTGTTATGTGTGTGCATTTTTCTAGGATGGGCCCATAGTTTTCAACTGAGTCTCAAAGATGTTCTTGACCTTACCAAAATTAAGATCACAGCTATGCTACAGAAATTTCTAGAGACATAACTAACTAAATACGTGGAACAATAGAGAGACTCTTTATAGCTGGATGTATTATAGTACAGTTGTCCTCGGTATCCACAGATGATTGGTTCCAGGACCCCACAGATACCAAAATCTGTGGATGCTCAAGTCCCTTATATAAAATGATGTCATACAGTCAGCCCTTCACATCCACGGGCCCACGCATACACGGTTCATCCTACTGTGGATAATTCGATTCAAGGACGGTTGTATCTGATGCAGAACCCGGGATATGGAGGGCTGACGATAATTCTATGTAAATTAGTGTTATAAAAGAGGCTTCCCTGGTGGCACAGTGGTTGAGAGTCAGCCTGTCGATGCAGGGGACACGGGTTCGTGCCCTGGTCCGGGAAGATCCCACAAGCCGCGGAGTGGCTGGGCCCGTGAGCCATGGCTGCTGAGCCTGCGCGTCCGGAGCCTGTGCTCCTCAACGGGAGAGGCCACAACAGTGAGAGGCCCACGTACCACAAAAAAAAAAAAAAAAGAGTATGAAAAAAATTATATGGTCCATGTTTGTGAGTCACATGTTTTTTTCTCTCTGAGATTCTCCAAGTTCAGCCGTTTGTCATTGATATTCTATCTATGCCTTTAATATTATATGATAATTCTGCCTTTTATTGCTGAGATATAGTGTAGAGGTGGTATTTTGATTTTTTTCCCCCAATAGAGAAAATGGTCTTGCTCTAACAGGATCACTCTCACCTGGCAGTTCCCCTGGAATATCAGAAAGCAGTTATTAGATAGTTGATGATGTTAAATGATGCGTGTGTGCATGAAAGCTTATGGGTGTATACGCAATAGCTAATGTTGAAAAAAAATGCCTCTAATTTAACATTCAGTATGTAACCCATATAAGTTTCAACAGCCTAGTGACTCTTTCCATGGTTTCACATTGAAAGAAATTTGGTCTTCCATCCATAATAATCGAAGAGAAACATAAATTTGTATTGAAGTCTCTCAGCACCGAATCGAAAATAATCAAAAGCAAAGATTATTTGATATTGTTTCCTATCTCATGTCATTTTATCATCTCTCATGCGTGGAACCTGCTCCAAAGTATTTCTCCTCCCCTACTCCAAGCTCTAAAATTTCCCCCAATTCAGTACATTTAAGCTCTGATAGATCCATTCCTCTCTCTATCTTAATTCTATGTTATGGAGGTCAATTTAACCTCTCTGGTTTCTTTCTTTTGCCTGTTTTGTCATAACTCCAACTGTTCTCCCTTCCCCCTCCCCCCAAAAAGCTGATCCAGCAAGCAAGAGCCCTTTCTGGGGAGGTGAGGAATAAAGGAAGGAAAAAAATTTATATTTGCAACTTAAATCATTTCTTTTGTCTCTGATACCAGTATAAAGAAAAACACCACACTCATTTGAGATCTAAACATAACTTCAGTTTGGGATTGTAGCCTTCTTGATTAACATGTCCAATTAAACCGTTCACACCGGATTAATTTGATAAACAGAACTGTTCATACATATTAGTTAATACATAGTTGCTTTTTAGCCTCAGCAGGTTCATTCACTGTATGTAACACACACACACACACACACCCCTTCACCCATTTAATATTTAGCTTTCGTTTTGTTTTTTTTCTTTTAAAGAAGCTTCATATTTATTTCTGAAAGATATTTTCATATGAATTTTGGCCCGTGAAGTGGTAATCAGACCTAAAAGCAGAGGGATGTGTGCATTTGCCAATCAGCTGCTCCTAAAAGAAGACTGATGTATCACTAAGTCAGTGAGTGATGTGGGCCCTGTGGCCTCTTCATCTTGGGAACCTTCTCTCCTTTATCTCTATCTCCTGCTTGTAGCTCTGTCTGAGGGAGAAGGCTAAGGCCACAGCAAAACTTTCAGTGCTGAGGCTCTTTTTTTTTTTTTTTTTAACATCTTTATTGGGATATAATTGCTTTACAATGGTGTGTTAGTTTCTGCTTTATAACAAAGTGAATCAGTTATACATATACATATGTTCCCATATGTCTTCCCTCTTGCGTCTCTCTCCCTCCCACCCTCCCTATCCCACCCCTCCAGGCGGTCACAATAGCTTTTCGTTTTAATTGAACCAGTCTTTCACTCTAAGGGCCCTGGTTGAGAGCTCTGTCCAGGAAGGAAAAGCTTTAAACCCAGGCAAATGGAAAATTGATTTGCATAAAAGCATCTCTTCACGAGTGAAAGTCTGGCTTATTCTAAATCCTGTAAGTACGTAGCCTCTCTTTCACCATTAAAACCTAGAAAACAAATCTTCAGGGGAAACATCCTGACGAGACACGTGGAGTGAGGCACATTGGTAATTGTAAGTGTAAGCCTTTCTTTGTTGTTCCCACAGCAAGGGAACCCTATAGGCACCTGACATGAGGCTGTGGTTGTGCACACATGGATTTCACATGTGGCAGACCAGAGTCCCGGAAGCCAGAAATCCCAGGAATGATCGCTGCTGAAACCTGCCTTGGGTTTCAAAAGCACAGGTCCGTCAAACCTGCACATATCTCTCTGAAAATGTCCATCAGTAGTAAAAACAACTTGAACTTGAGAACTCAACAAGTGGCTTTGGGTGCCTGCATTACGAGTTTCCCATTTGGGACAGGAAGTTTATCTTGCTGGAAAGAATTGTCCCCCATTTCAAGGAAATCTACAGTTAGTCAACCGTGATAGAGATCGCCCAGAGAGAGAAGCTGGGACCACGGAAGAAGCACCAGACTGGGAGTTGGGAGAGTTGGGAGACTCTGTCATCAATGACTTGTGTGACTTTGGCTTTGAGGATGCCTTCCAGGTCTAATATTCTCTGATATGAGCACCTTCATAATCCATGATTCGGAAACAATATGCACATGCAGCTGTGTAAGAGGCTGAGCAATAAAGACAGTTCTGGCTCTGGGCCTTGGGCTCGTTATTTGTAAAATGAGTAGGGAGCAGAGCAGGGAGCAAAACTGTCTCCCAAGTCCAGCTTAAATGTGTGACTGTTTCCACAAAGAAAACACCGTGATAAAGGCCCTGTATAAAGGAACATTTTTTTTTAAAAAACCCTGCCCACAAGAGGGTTCCCATCTACCTAATGAGAGAAAATATATCTTCTCTTGTTAACTAGAATGGAACACTCCATATATATGTGTGTGTGTATTGGTAAATGTATATATAACAATCAAACCACTTATGAACAAGAATTTGACAATATGTTGAATTCTAATATATGTCGTTATTAACAACTATTTGATTGTTTGAAACAGGCTTTTAGAAATAATAGCAGTGTATTAAAAAGTGCTAAATGGGGCTTCCCTGGTGGCGCAGTGGTTGAGAGTCCGCCTGCCGATGCAGGGGCCGTGGGTTCGTGCCCAGGTCCGGGAAGATCCCACATGCCGCGGAGCAGCTGGGCCCGTGAGCCATGGCCGCTGAGCCTGCGCGTCCGGAGCCTGTGCTCCGCAAGGGGAGAGGCCACAGCAGTGAGAGGCCCGCGTACCGCAAAAAAAAAAAAAAAAAAAAAGTGCTAAATGTGTAACATGGAAAACAGTGTGAAAGATGGTAATCCTGCATTCTTTGCCTGGCTCCCAGCCCTACTGTGCATTCGGGCCTCCCTATCTTTTACAGGTGTGAATCCCAGTTCTCTTGTTTTCAACAGCTCCCAGCACTGTGATCAATCTCCCTGGTTTAGGGAAATGTAAAATGCCGCTGCAGTGGTTCTCTGTCTTCGTAACGTGCACTCCTGTTGTTTGTCTTGAAGTCACCTTGGTCCCTTTGCCTTGTACGTCATTCATTCATTCCTCAGAGAAGCTAAGCACCTTGTTAGGCGCTGGGGTGCAAAGGAAAGTACATCTCATCTTAAGCATCACTTCCTCAGGGAGGCCAAATTACCTGATCGCTCCGTGTAGGGTCCCACAGCTCCTGTATCTCTCTTGAAGCCCGTCAAAGTTGTTGCGCGTATCAAGAGTGTGTTCTTTTTTATTGCTGAGCAGTGTTGCGTGGTACGGATGCCCCAGAATGTGTTCAGCCATTCACTCCTTGAAAGATGTTTAGCTTGTTTTTAGTTTGTTTTGCTATTATGAATAAAGCTGCTATGAACATGTGTGTACAGGTTTTTGTGTGAACATGAGTTTTCACTTCTCTGGGGTAAAATGGCCAAGAGCACAATGACTAGGTTGTATGGCAAGTGCATGTTTAGTTTTGTAAGCAACTGCCAGACTGCTTACAAGAGTAGATGTACCTTTGTACGTTCCCACCATCAGTGTATGAAATCCAAGCTCTCTGCATCCTTGCTGGCCTTTGGTATATTCATGCTTTTTGTTTTAGCTGTTTTCATAGGTTTGTAGTGATATCTTATTGTAGTTTAACTGACATTTCTCGAAGGGCTAATAATGTTGAAAATCTTTTCATGTGCTTTTTTTTTTGCCATCTGTATTCCTCTGTAGTGAAATACTGTTTATGTCTTTTTCCGCTGTATAACTGGATTGTTTGAGTCATTTTACGGTTGAGTTTTAAAAGGTTTTTTTTTATATATTGTAAATATAAGATCTCTGTAGGAGAGACATTTTGCAAATATTTTCTTCCGGTCTCTACCTGTCTTATCACCCTCTATTAAGAAGGTCTTCCACAGAATGAGGTTTTTAATTTTGATGAAGTCCAACTTAGTATTTTCTTCCATGGATTATGCTTTTGAGGACATGTCTAATAACTCCTCGCCTAGCCCTAGGTCCTGAAGATGTTTTCCTAAAAATTTTGTAGGTTGAGTTTGTAGGTTGTATTTTACATTTAAATCTATGATCCATTTTTGAATTAATGGTTATATATAATGTAAAGTTTAGGTCAAGTTTCTTTTTTTTTTTTTCTTTTTGCCTAGGGATGTCCAGTTACCAAACAATTTGTTGAACATACTATCATATTTCCTGAAGAGTTGTTTTGCACTAGCAATTAACATTTTTTTTTAAAAAATTGAAGTATATTTGATTTATAATGTTGTGTTAGTTTCAGGTGTATAGCAAAGTGATTCAGCTATCTATCTAGGTATGATAATCTTTTTCAGATTCATTGCAATTATAGGTTATTACAAGATATTGAATATTGTTCCCTGTGCTACACAGTAGGTCCTTTTTGTTTATTTTATTTTTTAAAATAAACTTTTTATTTATTTATTTTTGGCTGCAATGGGTCTTCGTTGCTGCGCATGGGCTTTCTCTAGTTGTGGCAAGCGGGGGCTACTCTTCGTTGCGGTGCGTGGGCTTCTCATTGCGGTGGCTTCTCTTGTTGCAGAGCATGGGCTCTAGGTGCTCCGGCTTCAGTAGTTGTGGGTTGCGGGCTCAGTAGTTGTGGCGCACGGGCTTAGTTGCTCCGCGGCATGTGGGACCTTCCCGGACCAGGGATCGAACCGCGTTCCCTGCATTGGCAGGCGGATTCTTAACCACTGCACCACCAGGGAAGTCCTATCTGTTTTATATATTATTAGTGTGTATCTGTTAATCCCAGACTCCTAATTTATCCCTCCCCCTTTCCACATATTTAAAAATTGACTTTCATGAAAGCTGTGGTTCATGGCCTTATGGAGCTGAAAATCTCCAGAGGGAAACAGTAATAATAACAGCACCTTAAAAGCTAGAACAGGGTGTGCACAGGGTGCTGGGGAAGCAAGAAGGCTGTGCTCCAGTGACTGACAACCACACCTCCCTGTGACTGAGCCCCTGGGGCTGCTTACAGACCTTCCTGGACTAGAATAGTCAGGTCTAACCCACTGCATTGGAACAATGGCCCCTGAACTTTGCTCCCAGTTTTTCACCCCAGATCTCTGCTCCCTCCCTTAGCCGCTTGACTCAACTCTTATTCTAGGTCTACTTCAGTCTTGGCCATCCAGTGTTGCCTGAGATGCTGTATTCCAATGTATGAAACCCATTGTCTCTCCCCAGTTTTGTTTGGGGTTGCCTACCCAGACCAAAGATATCAGGGTAGATAGAAAGGATATCAGGGAAGCAGAGAACTGTATATTCTCCAGTGAACTGGCGCTGTGCAGGTAACCAGTCAGGTATACGTACTCTGACTCCAGATTAAAGAGATGGTGGACAGAGAGAGGAAAGGGGTGTTTCTTGCTAGACTGACAGCCTATTCCGTTTGAGCTCATTGGCCCTCAGTGTGTAAAAAATAAATTAATAACAACAATAATAGCAACAAAAGTAATCCATTGTGTGTGGCCTAAACTATCTGGAGTGTTGGCCCCTTAGTTAATTACATTAGCCGCAGAATTGCTCCACTCTCCCCATCAGACAGTTTGTTAGGAACTGATCACATTGAGCTATCTCTGCTTAACTGTTTAGGGCTTGATCTGTGAATCAAGGTCTTTGAAGAAAGCTCATGCTTGCAAAAACAACTAATAGGGGTCTTGGCCTGGGGGTGCTTTTCTTCTGTGGCCATAGTGACTGCTAAAAGCCAAGGGATAATTTTTTCTCGCTGGAAATGTGATTAATCAATTAAGGGCTAGAACACTGGCCTCTTTCATCACTCAGATGCCCAGGATGCTAGTCAACCAGAGTCATCCTATTTCCATGGCCAACCTGGCATGTAGTCAGGACTTAAAAGGAAACATTCTAAACAGAGCCTGTTAGTACTAGAGAAGTTTTCCTTTTTACGAGATCTATTAGTGAAGTTCTCCTGCCTTGGGATATGTGCTAATTAGTCATAAGAGATAATCCCTGTTAAGCTAGTACTAGCCGCCATAACACATAAACTCCAAAATATTAGTAGCTTAGCAAAATATAAAAGTTCAAAGGGGTTTTCCATCTTACTGGTTGGTTCTGTTCCAAGTAATAATTAAAGATCCCAAGATTCCTCTAGCTTGGAGCTCCTCCATCTTCAAAACATGGGCTCCAAGATCATTGACTTGGGAGAGAGAGCATAGAGGATGGCAGTTAGGTATTTTTATGGGCCAGGCCTCAAGTAGTTCAGATTATTTCTGTTCACATTCCATTGCCTAGAGCTTGATCTTATGGCCACACTAACTTCGGTGCCTGGGAAATGTGGTAAAACCCTGTGCCCAGGAAGAAGAGGAAACAGGTTTGCCATACTCCCTGAAGCCACTGCATGTCAGTGATCTAAAACCAGTGATTTGCAGAATATTTGGAGACCTTCCAAGGTATATAGTCCTATCTAGGGTAGCTTGCTGAATATAATGATAATGATGATGATGAGAGGAAGGTTGTTGATGCCTCAAAGAGGTCCTGATCAGCCAATGAACTCACCACCAAAACTTGGTCTGTTGTCTTGCTTCTTTAAATCTGTATATGAGTGGGTGTATAAATTGGCAAAATCCTTCCTTTACCATTGAAATAAATTAATGGTAAACAGTCATCAGCATAACCCTCATATCCTCGCCCAGAATTAATACACTGTCCATGAGTTAAACAATTCTTTGCCTAGAGAGAAAATATAATGTAGTGGCTATAAACATGGCCTGGAATTATACCTGGGTTCAAATTTTGTCATATGTTAGCTGTATTAATTAAGACTCTAATTGAAAGTAACAAATATAAACTTGAGCTAGTTTATGCTAAAGGGGGAATTTATTATAAAGGTATAAGGGTATCTTATGGAAATCATGGGTAGAAATACAGCTAGAGCTCAAGAAGAGATGTAAATTAGGAACTGGAAGGCTACCATGACTCTGTTTCTTATCTCTGCTTCTCTCTTTGTAGTAGCTTCATCCTAATTTTCTCTGCTTCCTATGCTTCTCTAAACATATTATTGGAATCTGCCTCCCCAAGGCTGTCAAGTCTATGTGTTCCAGGCACAAGCAGGGACTTGCGGTCTCTGAATTGCAATCTCAGATTTCTAGGAGAAAGAATCTGATTAGCTAAACTTTGTGTCATATGTTCATTGCTGGTCCCAATCAAAAATGACAAAGTAGGCAAGATTCTGTCCAAAAAAAGCTTCCAGAGGCCAGCTCCTGTAGATGTGGGCTCAGTTCCACAGGGAGTTAGAGAGAGAGAGAGATTGTGAGAGAGAGAGAGAGAGATTGTGAGAGAGAGAGAACTCTGCTAACAAATGTCTCACCTCTCAGCCTGATTCCTCATCCGTAAGACGGAGATAACACCACCTAACCCAAAGGGTTAGTCTGAGGATTGAGGACTGTATTCTGAGGTCTGTATATAAATTCTAGCACAGTACCTTTCACAAAGAAACTGTTCAATAAATAATGAATGGATGGATGTATATAAAGTAACAATACATCACTCCATTTATCAGAGGCTACAAGCATCAAGGCATACATCTGGATAAATAGATAGAAGTTCTGATATGAAGGTTATTGAGTTTCAATTTTATGGGACTACATTTTTTATTCTGCAATCCTGAAAACCAAAGATCGTTATGCATAAACAATGAAAATATTAGGATCTTGAACCCTAATATAGATCTGTGGACTTGCCAGATTCCACATCTAAGCTTTATTTTTTTTTTCTTAACGCCTTTATTAGAGTATAATTGTTTTACAATGGTGTGTTAGTTTCTGCTTTATAACAAAGTGAGTCAGCTATACATATACATATATCCCCATATCTCCTCCCTCTTGCGTCTCCCTCCCACCCTCCCTATTCCACCCTCTAGGTGGTCACAAAGCACCGAGCTGATCTCCCTGTGCTATGTGGCTGCTTCCCACTAGCTATCTATTTTACATCTGGTAGTGTATGTAAGTCCATGCCACTCTCTCACTTCGTCCCAGCTTATCCTTCCCCATTGCCGTGTCCTCAAGTCAATTCTCTACGTCTGCATCTTTATTCCTGTCCTGCCCCTACGTTCTTCAGAACCATCTTTGTTTTTTTTTAGATTCCATTATATATGTGTTAGCATACAGTTTTTCTCTTTCTGACTTACTTCACTCTGTATGACAGACTCTAGGTCCATCCACCTCACTACAAATAACTCAATTTCATTTCTTTTTATGGCTGAGTAACATTCCATTGTACATATGTGCCACATCTTCTTTATCTGTTCATCTGTCGATGGACACATAGATTGCTTCCATGTCCTAGCTATTGTAAACAGAGCTGCAATGAACATTGTGGTACCTGACTCTTTTTGAATTATGGTTTCCCAGGGTAAATGCCCAGTAGTGGGATTGCTAGGTTGTATGGTAGTTCTATTTTTAGTTTTTTAAGGAACCGCCGTACTGTTCTCCACAGTGGCTGTATCAATTTACATTCCCACCAACAGTGCAAGAGAGTTCCCTTTTCTCCACACCCTCTCCAGCATTTATTGTTTGTAGATTTTTTTTTAAAAGAATCATCTTTTTTTAAAAAAAATTTATTTATTTTTGGCTGCGTTGGGTCTTTGTTGCTACACGCAGACTTTCTCTAGTTGCAGGGAGCGGGGGCTACTCTTCGTTGCGGTGCACGGGCTTCTCATTGCGGTGGCTTCTCTTGTTGTGGAGCGTGGGTTCTAGGGCATGCAGACTTCAGTAGTTGTGGCACACAGGCTCAGTAGTTGTGGCGCACAAGCTTAGTTGCTCCACAGCATGTGGGATCCTCCTGGACCAGGGCTTGAACCCATGTCCCCCACATTGGCAGGTGAATTCTTAACCACTGCGCCACCAGGGAAGCCCCTGTAGATTTTTTGATGATGGCCATTCTGACTGGTGTGAGATGATATCTCAATGTAGTTTTGATTTGCATTTCTCTACTGATTAGTGATGCTGAGCATTCTTTCATGTGTTTGTTGGCAATCTGTATATCTTCTTTGGAGAAATGTCTATTTAGGTCTTCTGCCCATTTTTGGATTGGGTTGTTTGTTTTTTTGATATTGAGCTGCATGGGCTGCTTGTAAATTTTGGAGATTAATCCTTTGTCAGTTGCTTTCTTTGCAAATATTTTCTCCCATTAAGAGGGTTGTCTTTTCATCTTGTTTATGGTTTCCTTTGCTGTGCAAAAGCTTTGAAGTTTCATTAGGTCTCATTTGTTGATTTTTGTTTTGATTTCCATTTCTCTAGGAAGTGGGTCAAAAAGGATCTTGCTGTGACTTATGTCATAGAGTGTTCTGCCTATGTTTTCCTTCAAGAGTTTTATAGTGTCTGGCCTTATATTTAGGTCTATAATCCATTTTGAGTTTACTTTGTGTATGGTGTTAGGGAGTGTTCTAATTTCTTTCTTTTACATGTAGCTGTCCAGTTTTCCTAGCACCACTTCCTGAAGAGGCTGTCTTTTCTCCATTGTGTATTCTGGCCTCCTTTATCAAAGATAAGGTGACCATATGTGTGTGGGTTTATCTCTGGGCTTTCTACCCTGTTCCATTGATCTATATTTCTATTTTTGTGCCAGTACCATACTGTCTTGATTCCTGTAGCTTTGTAGTATAGTCTGAAGTCAGGGAACCTGACGCCAGCTCCATTTTTCTTTCTCAAGATTGCTTTGGCTCTTCGGGGTCTTTTGTGTTTCCATACAAATTGTGAAATTTTTTGTTCTAGTTCTGTGAAAAATGCCAGTGGTAGTTTGATAGGGATTGCATTGACTGTGTAGATTGCTTTGGGTAGTAGAGTCATTTTCACAATGTTGATTCTTCCAATCCAAGAACATGGTATATCTCTCCATCTGTTTGTATCACCTTTAATTTCTTTCATCAGTGTCTTATAGTTTTCTGCATACATGTCTTTTGTCTCCTTAGGTAGGTTTATTCCTAGGTATTTTATTCTTTTTGTTGCAATGGTAAATGGGAGTGTTTCCTTAATTTCTCTTTCAGATTTTTCATCATTAGTGTATAGGAATGCAAGAGAATTCTGTGCATTAATTTTGTATCCTGCAACTTTACCAAATTCATTGATTAGCTCTAGTAGTTTTCTGATAGAGTCTTTAGGATTCTCTCTGTGTAGTATCATGTCATCTGCAAACAGTGACCACTTTACTTCTTCTTTTCCTTTTTGGATTCCTTTTATTTCTTTTTCCTCTCTGATTGCTGTGGCTAAAACTTCCAAAACTATGTTGAATAGTAGCGTGAGAGTGGGCGACCTTGTCTTTTTCCTGAAGTTAGTGGAAATGGTTTCAGTTTTTCACCATTGAGAACTGTGTTGGCTGTGGGTTTGTCATATATGGCCTTTATTATGTTGAGGTAAGTTCCCTCTATGCCTACTTTCTGGAGGGTTTTTCATAAATGGGTGTTGAATTTTGTCGAAAGCTTTTACTGCATCTATTCAGATGATCATGGTTTTTATCCTTCAATTTGTTAATATGGTGTATCACACTGAGTGATTTACGTATACTGAAGAATCCTTGCATTCCTGGGATAACCTCCACTTGATCATGGTTTATGATCCTTTTAAGGTACTGTTGGATTCTGGTTGCTAGCATTTTGTTGAGGATTTTTGCATCTATGTTCATCAGTGATATTGACTTGTAGTTTTCATTCTTTGTGACATCTTTGTCTGGTTTTGGTATCAGGGTGATGGTGGCCTCATAGAATGAGTTTGGGAGTGTTCCTCCCTCTGCTATATTTTGGAAGAGCTTGAGAAGGATAGGTGTTAGCTCTTCTCTAAATGTTTGATAGAGTTTGCCTGTGAAGCTGTCTGGCCCTAGGGTTTTGTTTGTTGGAAGATTTTTAATCATAGTCTCAATTTCAGTGCTTGTGATTGGTCTGTTTATATTTTCTATTTCTTCCCGGTTCAGTCTCGGAAGGTGTGCTTTTAATTTGTCCATTTCTTCCAGGTTGTCCATTTTATTGGCATATAGTTGCTTGTAGTAATCTCTCATGATCCTTTGTATTTCTTCAGTGTCAGTTGTTACTTCTCCTTTTTCATTTCTAATTCTATTGATTTGAGTCTTCTCCCTTTCTTTCTTGATGAATCTGGCTAATGGTTTATCAATTTTGTTTATCTTCTCAAAGAACCAGCTTTTAATTTTATTGATCTTTGCTATTGTGTCCTTCATTTCTTTTTCATTTATTTCTGCTCTGATCTTTATGATTTCTTTCCTTCTGCTAACTTTGGGGTTTTTTTGTTCTTCTTTCTCTAATTGCTTTAGGTGTAAGGTTAGGTTGTTTATTTGAGATGTTTCCTGTTTCTTAAGGTAGGATTGTATTGCTATAAACTTCCCTCTTAGAACTGCTTTTGCTGCATCCCATAGGTTTGGGGTCATTGTCATTTGTTTATAGGTATTTTTTGATTTCCTCTCTGTTTTCTTCAGTGATCTCTGGGTTATTAAGTAGTGTATTGTTTAGCCTCCATGTGTTTCTATTTTTTACAGATTTTTTCCTGTAATTGATCTAGTCTCATAGCATTGTGGTCAGAAAAGATACTTGAAATGATTTCAATATTCTTAAATTTACCAAGGCTTGATTTGTGACCCAGGATATGACCTATCCTGGAGAATGTTCCATGAGCACTTCAGAAGAAAGTGTATTCTGTTGTTTTTGGATGGAATGTCTTTTAAATATCAATTAAGTCCATCTTGTTTAATGTATCATTTAAAGCTTGTGTTTCCTTATTTATTTTCATTTTGGATGATCTGTCCAGTGGTGAAAGTGGGGTGTTAAAGTCCCCTACTATGATTGTGTTACTGTCGATTTCCCCTTTTATGGCTGTTAGCATTTGCCTTATGTACTGAGGTGCTCCTATGTTGGGTGCATAAATATTTATAATTGTTATATCTTCTTCTTGGATTGATCCCTTGATCATTATGTAGTGTCCTTCTTTGTCTCTTGTAATAGTCTTTCTTTTAAAGTCCATATTTTCTGATATGAGAATTGCTACTCCAGCTTTCTTTTGATTTCCATTTGCATGGAATATCTTTTTCCATCCCCTCACTTTCAGTCTGTATGTGTCCCTAGGTCTGCAGTGGGTCTCTTGTAGACAGCATATATATGGGTCTTGTTTTTGTGTCCATTCAGCTAGTCTGTGTCTTTTGGTTGGGGCATTTAATCCATTTACATTTAAGGTAATTATTGATATGTATGTTCCTATTACCATTTTCTTAATTGTTTTGGGTTTGTTATTGTAGGTCTTTTCCTTCTCTTTTGTTTCCTGCCTAGAGAAGTTCCTTTAGCATTTGTTGTAAAGCTGGTTTGGTGGTTCTGAATTCTCTTAGGTTTTGCTTGTCTGTAAAGGTTTTAACTTCTCAAATATGAATGAGATCCTTGCTGGGTAGAGTAATCTTGGTTGTAGGTTTTTCCCTTTCATTACTTTAAATGTGTCCTGCCACTCCCTTCTGGCTTGCAGAGTTTCTGCTGAAAGATCAGCTGTTAACCTTATGGGGATTCCCTTGTGTGTTATTTGTTGTTTTTCCCTTGCTGCTTTTAACATTTTTTCATTGTATTTAATTTTTGATAGTTTGATTAATATGTGTCTTGGTGTGTTTTTCCTTGGATTTATACTCTATGGGACTCTCTGCGCTTCCTGGACTTGATTAACTATTTCCTTTCCCATATTAGGGAAGTTTTCAACTCTAATCTCTTCAAATATTTTCTCAGTCCCTTTCATTTTTTTCTTCTTCTGGGACCCCTATAATTTGAACATTGGTGCATTTAATGTTGTCCCAGAGGTCTCTGAGACTGTCCTCAATTCTTTTCATTCTTTTTTCTTTACTCTGCTCTGTGGTAGTTATTTCCACTAATTTATCTTCCAGGTCACTTATCCATTTTTCTACGTCAGTTATTCTCCTATTGATTCCTTTTAGAGAATTTTTAATTTCATTTATGGTGTTGTTCATCATTGTTTGTTTGCTCTTTAGTTCTTCTAGGTCCTTGTTAAATGTTTCTTTTATTTTCTCCATTGTATTTCCAAGATTTTGAATCATCTTTACTATCATTTCTCTGAATTCTTTTTCATATAGACTGCCTACTTCCTCTTCCTTTGTTTGGTCTGGTAGGTTTTTACCTTGCTCCTTCACGTGCTGTGTGTTTCTCCATCTTCTCTTTTGCTTAACTTACTGTGTTTGGTGTCTCCTTTTCACAGGCTGCAGGTTTGTAGTTCCCATTGTTTTTGGTGTCTACCCCCAGTGGCTAAGGTTGTGTAGGCTTCCTGGTGGAGGGGACTACTCCTCCCTCAGTGTGCTGAGGGATGAGGTTGGATCTTGTCTTTCTGGTGGGCAGTTCTGCATTTGGTGGTGTGTTTTGGGGTGTCTGTGACCTTATTATGATTTTAGGCAGCCTCTCTGCTAATGGGTGGGGTTGTGTTCCTGTCTTGCTAGTTGTTTGGCATAGGGTGTCCAGCACTGTAGCTTGCTGGTCATTGAGTGGAGCTGGGTCTTAGCGTTGAGGTGGAGATTTCTGGGAGAACTTTTTCCATTTGATTATTACGTGGAGCTGGGAGGTCTCTGGTGTACCAATGTCCTGAACTCAGCTCTCCCACCTCAGAGGCACAGGCCTGACACCCGGCCGGAGCACCAAGACCCTGTCAGCCACACAGCTCAGAAGAAACGGGAGAAAAAAAGAAAAAAGAAAGAAAGAAAGAAAACAGAATAGAATAAAGTTATTAAAATAGAGAATAATTATTAAGATTAAAAAATTAAAAAGTAATAAAAAAGAAAAAAAAAGAAAGAAAGAATACAGCAACCAAACCAAAAAACTAATCCACCAATGATAACAAGCACTAAAAACTATACTAAAAAAAAAACAACGGACAGACAGAACCCTAGGACAAATGGTAAAAGCAAAGCTATACAGATAAAATCACACACAGAAGCATACACATACACACTCACAAAAAGAGGAAAAGGGGAAAAAATCATAAATCTTGCTCTCGAAGTCCACCTCCTCAATTTGGGATGATTCGTTGTCTATTCAGGTATTCCACAGATGCAGGTACATGAAGTTGATTGTGGAGCTTTAATCCGCTGCTCCTGAGGCTGCTGGGAGAGATTTCCCTTTCTCTTCTTTGTTCTCACAGCTCCCGGGGTTCAGCTTTGGATTTGGCCCCGCCCCTGCGTGTAGGTCACCTGAGGGTGTCTGTTCTTCGCTCAGACAGGACGGGGTTAAAGGATCAGCTGATTTGGCAGCTCTGGCTCACTCAGGCCGGGGGGAGGGATGGGTACCGATGCCGGGCGAGCCTGCGGCGGCAGAGGCCGGCATGACATTGCACCAGCCTGAGGCGCGCCGTACGTTCTCCCGGACGTTGTCCGTGGATCTCAGCACCCTGGCAGTGCCGGGCTGCACAGGCTCCCTGGAGGGGAGGTGTGAAGAGTGACCTGTGCTCGCACACAGGCTTCTTGGTGGCGGCAGCATCAACCTTAGCGTCTCATGCCCGTCTCTGGGGTCCGCACTGATAGCCGCGGCTAGCGCCCCTCTCTGGAGCTCGTTTCGGCGGTGCTCTGAATCCCCTCTCCTCGCGCACCTGAAACGATGGTCTCTTGCCTCTTAAGCGGTCCAGACTTTTTCTCGGACTCCCTCCCGGCTAGCTGTGGCACATTAGCCCCCTTCAGGCTGTGTTCATGCAGCCATCCCCAGTCCTCTCCCTGCGCTCCGACCGAAGCACAGGCCTCAGCTCCCAGCCCCTGCCCGCCCCGGCGGGTGAGCAGAGAAGCCTCTCGGGCTGGTGAGTGCCGGTCGGCACCGATGCTCTGTGCGGCAATCTCTCCGCTTTGCCCTCCGCACCCTTGTTGCTG
Source organism: Grampus griseus (assembly GCF_964374135.1). Lineage (NCBI taxonomy): Eukaryota > Metazoa > Chordata > Mammalia > Artiodactyla > Delphinidae > Grampus > Grampus griseus. Next base: position 46,119,564 of record NC_139002.1, read on the forward strand.
TGCTCTCCTCCGTGGCTCCAAAGCTTCCCCCATCCGCCCCCCACAGTCTCCGCCCGTGAAGGGGCTTCCTAGTGTGTGGAAACCTTTCCTCCTTCACAGCTCCCTGCCACTGGCGCAGGTCCCATCCCTCTTCTTTTGTCTCTGTTTTTTCTTGTTTCTTTTGCCCTACCCAGGTACTTGGGGAGTTTCTTGCCTTTGGGGAGGTCTGAGGTCTTCTGCCAGCGTTCAGAAGGTGTTCTGTAGGAGTTGTTCCACATGTAGGTGTATTTCTGATGTGTTTGTGGGGAGGAAGGTGATCTCCACGTCTTACTCTTCCACCATATTGAAGGTCTCCCCATATCTAAGCTTTTAAACAAGAATTTATGGAAGTGCAAATAGGCCTGTTACAATAGGAAACTATTATTGCTAACCTACATGATTTACTGTGCAATGATCAAGCAGATGGAAGTTTTATAAAAACAATTCATTCCCATGCTTCCAACCTCTCACTTAGTTGCAAGTTCATGCCCAGGGGCTGTCTTTACCACGAACTTTATTACTCTGATCTTCCATGAAATCAAAACAGAGTTAGCAGGGAAACTCTTCCAAATCCTATGCTGAACCTAATTTGGCTAACACTGTGGAGGGCCTAGGTTTCGATCTCACTGCCACTGTCACACACAGGCTTCACTGTATTTCTCCAGGGTCAAAGAAATGGCTCCCATCTCTTATCCTCTTTCCATTCCACTGCCACAAACCTTCCCAGGCTGCCCTCTACAGAAAGAATAACCTTGAAACTCCTCAGCTGGTCATTCCTGGACCTGTACAATCTGATCCCAGAATATTTTCTTATAAAATTTCTCATCACTTTTCACTCAATTCCAATAGCCTCCTTTCCATTTTCTAAACACTCTTCAATGTTCGGACCTGATTGTTCTATTCATGCCTAACTTCTCACTGGAATATCCTACCTACAAATTCTCTGTTTATTGAAGTTTCATCCATCTCAACTCAAGCCTCAACCTCTCCACAAGACTTTCCATAATCTCTTCAGGTAGTAATTCCTCTCCTCACCTGTCCAGACACTCAGTGCACACTGTGGCAAATCAGTTATTTGTATCAGTTCTTAAACTATTAAAATATTGAAACTAAAAACTTATCGTAAAAATTTAAATTTCACTCTACATTCATTGGCAGGTTGGTATTTCAGTAAAATTCTTCATGCCAATAACAAAATCTTGGTATATTTTGTTGGGGGGTACAAGTCAATAAGACTTTGGACTACAACTTCTAAAGGTGAATTGCAAACGAACGTTAGATTGGTGTTGGATTTCTCATTTGCAACATCTAGTAGCTAGTAGAACAAAGTTCACAGACAATTTAGGCAAAATGATTATAACCTAGGAATCCTACAGATGTGATTGTTTAGTACAAGAGTACAAAATTTCTTAGCCATGCAGTGATTAAAAAGGTATATCACCTGTATTAATCTAACTCTTGGTTGGAACTAACAGAAGCTCAACTAAACTATTTCCATGTCTATTGGCAGACTTCAGTCATGGATCAGTGATGTCATCTGGGCTCTGTTTCACCACCTCTTGGTTTTACCATCTCTCTAGACATAGCAGCAGGAGGCCACCAACACCTTGACTCCCATTCTATAAGTTTAGAAATCCTCAAAGAGAAAGTGATGCTCTCTGATGCATCTTGAGGAAAGAGCCCAGGATTTGGGTCATATGCCGTCTCCTGGGAAGTTGAAGAGTTAGGTAGAGTTGGGTAAGGCCTTACTCAAATAAATGAAATGGATTTGTCACAGGGAAGCAGGGCTCTGAAACTATAAGAAGGGAAAAGGGATGCTGGGTAAACAAAAACCACAGTGGTCCACCGTGTACAATTATGTACAACTCACGTACAATTACTGAGGAAATTACTCTAGAAATATTCAAGGCAGCGGAATATCAAATAACACCAAAAATGAGGAAAGAATAAGCAAAAAGAAATAATTCATCTATTAAAACTTTATAGCAGTTAATTCTAAGTAGTTTTTGGTAAAATATAATTGGGAGCTGATCCTTGATACAGAGAGACATCCATAAGGAAAAAGTTATTTGTAGCCTTGAAATAAATTGTAATTTATTTCAAGAAATTTTAAGCTATTTTTGGATGGAGAGCTAATGAAATGGGGAAATAAAAAGCATATTCCAGGTTCCATTTTAGTTAGAGTAGGGGGAATAAGAGTAGGGAAGCTAAAGCATATAAACACTCTACTTTTGGTTGGGACAATAGTATATATTTTTATCAATAAAGTAATATAGGTTTAATATGACTAAAAATAGAAAGGTAGCCATTATCAGAAAAAAACATAGTGAAGCTCCCATATTAAATAACAGAGAAAAGAGGAAAGTTTTAAAACTTAAACTAGCAGAAAGAAGAAAATAAAGAAGTGGCAGCAAAATGTAGTAAATAGCATGTGTAAAATATAATGGAAAAAATAAAACTAAACATATAAATTATAATAATAAATTTAATAAATGAAATTATCCCATCAAATGACAAAGGGTCACAAATGGGGAGAAAAGTTAAAATCTGTCCATCCAGCTGTTTATAAGAAACCAAAGAAAACAAAAATGCCCTCAAAGTGATTTTTAAAATAGTTAGCTAATATGGCATGGGAACTAACCAATCAGAACAGATATTTGTTATAAGCAATTGATAATTGAGCATCTGTGAATACCAACTTCCTATTAGCCCTGTCAGAGAAACACTGAAAAATGTACAAGACATAAAAAACTAAACAACAACAAGGAGACAAAATTAATACTAAATAAAGTGGAATTCAGAGTAAAATATTCAATAAGACAGAAAAGGATGTTTTGAATGGTAAAAGGAATACATCTCTGCTACAAATTCTTATGTGCCAAACAAAATAAGAGTGAACTGCATAAGATAAAAACTTTCATAATTGGAAGAATTTGATAAAACCACAATTAAAACCATGTTTGGGTTCTTTTCAATATGGAACTATTTGATTACTATGAATAGTCTATGAACATGCAAGTAAATATATTTGTGGACATATGTTTTTATTTATCATGGATAAATACAGAGTGGGATCGCTTGGTCATATAGTAAGCATATGTTTAACTTTATAAGAAACTGTCCAACTGTTTCCCACAGTGGTTGTACATTTTGTATTTCCACCAGCAATGTATGAACTCCTTTGTTCCTCTTCTTCACCAACACTTTGTATTGTCAGTGGTTTTTATTTTAGCCATTCTAGTGAGTGTAGTAATAACATGAGGTTTTTATAAAGATTAAGATAATATCCTAAAGCATTTAATCCTGTATCTGGCAAAATAAGCACTCAATAAATATTAACTATTAAAAGTATCATGTAGGGGACTTCCCTGGTGGCACAGTGGTTAAGAATCCGCCTGCCAATGCAGGGGACATGGGTTCGAGCCCTGGTCTGGGAAGATCCCACATGCCACAGAGCAACTAAGCCCGTGAGCCACGACTACTGAGCCTGTATGCCACAACTACTGAAGCCCGCACACCTAGAGCCTGTGCTCCACAACAAGAGAAGCCACCACAATGAGAAGCCGGCACACTGCAATAAAGAGTAGCCCCCGCTCACTGCAACTAGAGAAAGCCCACGTGCAGCAACGAAGACCCAATGCAGCCAAAAATAAATAAATACATTAATTAATTAATTAATTTTTAAAAAGTATCATGTAGCAGAAAAGGGATTAATAGGCATACAATAAAAAGAACTATAAATTATTAAGAAAAGGATCAGAAAACTATGAATCAATGAAACAAATAGTTTACAGAAAAGGAATTATAACTAGACAATAGAAATATAAAAGATTCTCACCCTCACTGTTGGTCAGGAAAGTAAAAATTAACACAATAATGAAGTATTATTGTTTCCCATTTGATTAACAAAAATAGTGAAACTGATAGCATCAGTGTTTTGTGAGTGTGCAAAAAAGGACATATTTGTATACCAGTGATGAGAATATAAATTGCTATAACTGAGGAGATTAATTGGGCAGCATCTATTAAAATTTTTAATGTAGATATATTTTAGACTGGCATTTCCACTTCTAGAGTTTTTGTCATTCAATGATAAAAGCATGAGAATATGATAATGCAGTTTATAATATAAATAATGAAAAATCTCCTAGTCACTCATTAATGGTATAGAATGGAGTAATAAATTATATCCAACCTTACTAGGGACTACTATGCAACTATGAAAGGAAAAATATAGGTCTATATATGTTGTCTGGGGAATTTTATATGATATATAGTTAAGCAAGTCACAGAGCAATATTTACGGTGTGATCCCATTAACAGGAATGACCTGCATGGACTACAAACTCAGATATGCAAAAAATATATAATTGTCTTTATTTTTCTGTGACTGAGCTTTAGTTCTATCTTAAGTCTCTATTCTACCTGATGAGACGATGAAAACTGAATTACACTGAATGTAGGGTTTCTACCCCTCTCCTCTTCTTTTTTTTTCCCTGTGGGTTTAAGGAGATCCATGCCTTAAAGTATGTGATTGGGGCAGGCACAGGACAATGGTCCTTGGTCATTATCTGCTACTGTGTCCTTCCCTCTAGACTACCAGGTCCCTTGGGTCTGCCAGCAACTAGTGCCACCTCCACACTGATTGCAGCACAAGGGAAAACATTCTGCTGCTCTCAGAGGAACATGGAGGGGCATACAGACTCTGTGCATGTGCCACAGTCCTGTGCTACATTGTTTTCCCTTTGAGGCATTTACTCATTCCAAAGCAGTGAGATGTGAAAAGATATGAGCAGAAAACAAGCAGAAAGCAGCAGCTGAGCAGAGCCTTTACAGTCTTAGGGAGACAGCATTCAAAAATTAACGTTTAAGTTTATCATGTGTTATAGACTGAATGTTTGTATCCCCCCCAAATTCGTATGTTGATACCCTAATCCCCTATGTGATGGTGTTTGGAGCTGGTGCTTTGGGGCAGTAATTAGGACATGAAGGTGGAGGTTTCGTGATGGGATCAGTGCCCTTATAAGAAGAGACATGAGAGAGTTTGCTCTCTCTCTCTGCCATGAGAGGTTTCAATGAGAAGATGGCCATCTGTAAACCAGGAAGAGGGCCTTCACCCTTCTGGCACCCTGACCTTGGACTTCCAGCCTCCAGAACTGTGAGAAACAAATGTTTGTTGTTTAAGCCACCCAGTCTATGGTATATTTGTTATAGCAGCCCGAACTGACCAAGACACCAAAGCATGCAGCATTTGAGAGGCCAAGAACCTCTCAGGAAGGAAAGTGCAGAGAAGTGAGTCCTTGAGGCATTTGCCAAGTCCTGAGTGGTCCCAAGCAGAAAGCGGTTGATAGGAGGCTGAGAAGCCTAGATGAGCTTGCCCTAGTGGCTGACTACTTGAAAGACAAAAATTAAAGTCAAGGCCCTCTAAGGAAGAGGGACACAAACAGATACTCCAGATCTTCAGTTGGGGCTCCAAAGGGCTATACTCTAGACACAGGGGTGAACTAGAAACAGCACAGCTCTTTATAAAAGATGAAATTAGGAATTTGTTGTTTTTCTTTCTTTTAGACCCTTAGCCCAAGAATTTGTATGTTTTCTGTTGTGGTCAAAATTCACCTTGAAAGCGTTTTTCTAAGTCTGTTATTTAGACTGTATAGACAAGAACCATATTCGTTTGATTCTCTTTTCATTTCTGTTGTAATGACTTTACCCTGTGGATAACCAGTGTCAAAGGCGAGTTTGAACAGAAGAGGGGCACCGGGTTTAAAGAAGAAAAATTGATTGCACAAAAATATAAATTTTTATATAAAAATATATAAATTTATAAAAATATAAATCTCAACATAAATTATATTGAGACAATAAAACCTACTATGCAAAGCTGTTGGTAGACTAGAGATAATGAATATGACTTGCCTAGCACACAGTAGGGCTGCAATACGTTAGACCCTTATAATTTCTTCTTCAAAGGTTATTTCTATGAGACTAAAGTTAAGAAGTGTTCCTTCCAAGCTCAGCCGAGTGTGTGTTTGGATACACAGGACACTATAATTGACTCTAAGCTTTTCCCTTTAACAGTTCCTATTTGACATTTTGGCTAGTCAGCTATGATCAATGTTTTTCTGGAACCAGAACCTTTGAAGTTACAGCAATGTTGAATACAACTGAAATTTGGTAAAAGAATCAGAGAGGCTTAGAATAAGAGTTCCTCATTCTCACTTTAGCCTCCCTGGAACCTTAGGGCTTTTAGACAGTAAGCTGAAGTTTTAAGAGCTATTTTCAGAATTAAATAAAGCTTTGCAGAAAGAGCAAGCTTGCCACACCTGTTAAAATAAAAGGTCAAGTTTCTTCAGGCTGCAATATTACCACCCCTGCATTAATGCTGCTTAGCTCATGCTCACCAGTAGCTTTGATCGCTTGTTGATGACATCATTGGAATTTCTAGCATGCAATCAATCGGTGGGTGACATGTCTTTACAGCCACATATTTGGTGATTTCGGTAGTCCAACGGAACACATCCAGTACAGGCTTGACCTTGGACACAAGTATAGTGCAACAGCTGGAGTTAGGCCACTAACTGCTGAGTTAACTTTTCCCTCATTATTATAATTAGTGCCACAACCATGACAGTGACTCATGTGATTATGCAATTCGTAATACTAAATTGAAATGACACTATTGACAGTTACACAATAACTGCCGAAGCAAAAAGCACTGATTGAATAGATGGATTTTTTCTTAATAAATATTGTTTACTTGGGAGATGCACCTTTTCAAAAGGTGGCATTCATAGAAGGGAGAAGGGAGGTCTTTGGGGATCAAGATTTGGGAAATCACTCGCTTAAAGTGCAGACTGTGACCTTGAGTGGTGGGAGTTCAGAGAGGAAAGATGTACTAAGCAAGGCTTGGAGACTTATGGACCAGGCCTTTCAAAATATCTGTGATTTAGACATTGATGAGTAAAAAGTGTTCCAGGAGGAGGGAACTGCTTGAATAAAAGCAAGAAGGCCCTTCAAAGTGCAAGGTGAGAGAGAGAGCGCTTCTAGAGCAATCCAGAGCCGTAATCTCAGTCAGCCAGTAAGAGAGGCCAGCATCAATGCATCCCTGATATTCCTGCCTCAGAGGAGGAACTCCACAACATTTTCCAGTATACACTGTTCTGACGAATCTAAACTGCTAATTATGAATGCCAAAGCAAGTAAAAGAGTATATCTGTTTCCTATTCTGCATCTTATGCCTATGTGTATGACAGCTACTATCAATACTTTGGGCTGTTAATAATGTAAGCTATACCTACAACAAAACCAATGAAAAGAAACAAAAATAATAGACAGCTTGTTTATATATCATTTCTTTTTCTACATCACACACATTTGTTAGCTTTTAAACACTCTGTCACCAAAGCACTGATGTGTATATTTGCTCCAAGAAATAAAACAAGCTGTACTCCCACTGTGATTGATAAACTGGGGTTAAATATATCCAGTGTTAAGATTTGGTTTTAGTCCTAAGCTTTAGTTTCTTCCTAAGCTTTTATAATATTCTAAAAGCCAAGTAACTGTTTTAATCTTGTAAAGAGGACACCGTTTCCTATGATTTTTAAGCACAGAAAACACGCACTGCATTGCATTGTGGCAACCAAGGAAGTTGAGTCACTTTATGCTCATCTTTCCTGTTTTACTGATTTGGGCATTTGGGTGGTTTTGGCTTGTTGGGACTCGCCACATACTGGCCCTAAGAGTCAGACAGGATCATGAGCAAATCTGCTTCAGGCTCCCCAAGGAACCGAGACTGTCTGGAAAAGGCTCTGCGGGACAGGATCCCAGGCACTGTCAGGACGTCCAGGGCAGAGGCAACCGGGAATTTTCATATGTCTGTGTGATGTTTCACTACTGACAAAAATGAGTCAAGATGATCCACGCTTGGCACGGGTTATTGCATGAAATCGCAGTGAGTCATATGCCTAGGAAAGCTTATTCCAAGTCATTATTTCCTATACTGAATAATCCATTTTATTGCCCTGGTATCATGATCTAGTATTAATTAATGAAACCCAAGTTAGGTAATAGCATCCACTTTCTTCCTAATTATTAATAAATTAAAACCCGCTAGGGTGACATCTCTATACAATAGAGACCCAGACAGGGTAGTTACAGAACTCCGGCTTTCTAGTTCAGGTGTGTCATCTAATTAGGGAGCATTCTTTGTTTTGGCTAAAATTCTCTATCAGAGTGATGGTATTTGGTCCATGAGCTACATGCTAGATGCCTGTGCTCCAGAGTTGCTTCATCTCTGAACTCTGTCTTACCCTCTTCTCTTGTCAGCTCTTTCTCTTACTAAATTCTGTCTGCCCTCCAACCGCTTTCCCATCCTCAACTTCAACTATCACTTAAGGTAGAGACAAGGAGACTAGGTTGATTATACCAAAACTCAGACAATAGTGGTAACTGGACAACTGATATTTCCAGTTAACTCAGGATTAAATGGATCCTTGTGGGTTTTCACATTTTATTGAAATGAATTCTACCACCTTTTTTGTTTTTGCCTTAACATTTTTGAAAGTCATTAAACTGAACATGAATTCTAACTTTGCAGACCAGTAACTATTGAGGTAGAAGTAGGAGGATATTGGGCAGAATGTGATTGAGTCCAGGCTTACCATGTAATTTTTTCCTTACTGCCCTTGATATTTTCTTATTTTGTTGGTGTTTCTCTTTCTCTAAGAAGTCCAGGACTGCAAAAATAACTAAATGAAAGCTTCTGAGTGTTGACCTTATAGCTGACTGAATACTAGAACAGTGGTCTCCACTGGCTTACCACAGAGCTCTACCCTGTCCCAAAGTTCCTGTTAATGCAATCCCAGAACGCCAGTTTGCCAATGTGTGCACGATGCAAAACGATGAGTGAAACCTAACACATGAGTAACAAAGTCAACATCACAAAGATTGCAACGAGCTGAAAACAGCTGAACTAAATAAAATTACAGTTAAAAGCCATGAAAGGACAGAGAGGTATTTAGGTTAGAAATTTTCTGTAATCTCAAAAAAACCAATTGTTCGAATAGACAATTGCCTTTTTAGCTGTTCATTTGACCTTGAGGTTTCCATTAATAACAACTCAGTCTAGCCAGCATTGTGGCAGAGCTCTTACAAATTTCAAGTGATATGAGGCTACATTATTAGAATTTTGATGGATGGGGTAGGTACTTTCCTGATCAGTCCGTATCTGGAGTTGGTGGTCAGGTAGGTGGGTAAGAAATCTGCTAATAAGAGAACCGCTTGTTCTCATTCTTCCTGTTTCAGTGATTGATGTTTAGTACAATGTTATAGTTTGGGTTTCCATGGGTATTTGTCCCAAACAAATAGTCTCTTCTTAATATGATGGTTACTGAGAACATATATTAGCACACTCCACCTCTAAATTTTACTTTTCTTATTTAAAAAAAAACTCAGAGACCTTATAGTAGAAAAGCATAAACTATTTTTAATTAATTTTTATTGGAGTATAGTTGCTTAACAGTGCTGTGCTAGCCCCTGTCGTGCAGCAAAGTGAACCAGCCACATGTATATATCCACTCCCTTCCAGATTTCCCTCCCATCTAGGTCACCACAGAGCACTGAGTAGAGTTCCCTGTGCTATACAGTAGGTTCTCATTAGTCATCTATTTTATACATAGTAGTGTATATATTGTCAATCCCAATCTCCCAATTCATCCCACCTCCCCTTCCCCCCTTCGTAACCATAAATTTGTTCTCTACATCTGTGACTCTATTTTTCCTTTGCTAAAAAGTTCATCTTTACCATTTTTCTAGATTCCACATATAAGTGATATTTTATGATATTTGTTTTTCTGACTTAACTTCACTCTGTATGACAATCTTTAGGTCCATCCATGCCTCTGCAAATGGCACTGTTTTGTTCCTTTGTATAGATGAGTAATATTCCATTGCATATATGTACCACATCTTTTTTATCCATTCCTCTGTCAATGGACATTTGAGTTAGAAAAGCATAAACTATTAACTAATATTAGTGTAACCACTTTATTGAATATGCTGACTTCAATGAAGTACAACAGGAAACGCCCATTTTATCCCTTCCCATCAGGGCCTTTGGTTCTATTTGGTCAGGTCTCCTTTTCATGACCCTTGAGAAAGTCTCAAACAGATGTCAAAACTTCAAAGTTACCTTGAAGTAATGAAAGTTTAGTAAGGTACAATTTAAAATTTCAACCTCATGTTCACTTCAGAGATTCTTCTCCCAGCTTGGGCCTGTTTCACATGCAGTGGGAAATCTCTGGAGAAGAAAAAGGCATGTCTAGTCTATTCTTCCCTCCTCTTCCCCCTCCCCTTGAAATTTCTGGTCTCTACCTGGTTGGAGGAGGAAAGGGGGACAAGGAATGTAGTGAGTTGAATTGTTACCTCAAAGATGACATGTCCATGTCCTGATCCCCAGATCCTGTGATTATGAACTTATTTGGAAAAGGGATCTTTGCAGATATAATTAAGTTAAGGATCTTAAGATGAGATTATCCTGGGTTATCCAAGTGGGTTCTAAATCCAATGACATGTCCTTAACAGAAACACAGAGAGAGAAGAGGAAGAGGCAGTGTGACCTTAAAGTCAGATAAGAGTGATGTAGCCACAAGCCAAGGAACACCTGGGGCCATCTGAAGCTGGCAGGGTCAAGGAATGGATTGTCCCCTTAGAACCTTTGGAGGGACCCCAGCCCTGCTGACACCTTGATTTCAGACTTCTGGCCTCCGGAATTGTGAGAGAACACACTTCTATTGTTTTAAGCCGCCAAGTTTATAGTAATGTATTATGGCAGCCCTATGAAACTAATACAAGGAGCGAAAGCCTTTATATTGAGTGTATTCTCTGTAGTTCTCTCATGGTTGCTGAAGCCCTCTGTGTGGCAAGTGTCCCAAAGCTGGCTGTGTCATTAGACACAAGAGCAAGTTTTCTTGGATGCCCTTATGGGAACCTGACTTAGGTGATGAGCTCCCTGGCTGACCTCCCACGACTTTCTGCCCAGTTCCTGACCAGGGTGGTAGACCTTACAGCCTCTTACAGCTACAGTCCCCTCCCTTGAACAGGTCACCCTCAGGGGTGTTATACCCTCAAATGACTCAGGCCCAGCTACTTTTTGTTGTATCTCTTTGGCCTTCAAGAATCTCCACTCATCCTGGTCAGTGTGAAGAGTGGAGATCACCGCACCATGCAACTGGTCTCTCTCCTGTCCCACCATCACTGACTGCTTTGGTCAGCCTCTGGCTACAGAATTTCCCACCTCCCGGGGCCACAGCTCAGGCTCTCTCATGAGCCACCAAGAAGGGCTGCTCAGTAAGCCTCTAGCCAGAGACTGAGGTGTTAGCCCGCCCTCTTAGAGCAGCACTCATCTCCAGGTGTGGTCCCCTGGGAGGCTTCTTTCTTTGTCTACCAACAACAAGAAAGGAGCCCTGGGCTCTCATCTTCTGCCAACGGGGGTGATGGCTGGAGGATCCTTCTGGGTCCTCAGAGCACTCCTGCAGGCCATGTCTAATGGTTCCTTGGTTTCTTTACAGAATGAGGGGTACCACCTATTGCCCTTAGGTTGGGGCTTTAGCTGAAATCCTGACATAATAAGAAAAATCCCATTCAATATCCTGTTGTACAATGTATAGGACAGTAAGCAAGATTTAAGAAATGTAAACATATTGTTCCAATTTGATATCTTCTCTACTAATTCTCATCTATTATCAATCAATTATTATTCTATCCAGGATTTTCATTTTTTTGGCTTGGTTAGAGCTAGTTGGAACTTGTGATTAGATCAAACATCCCTGACTTAGCGTCTGTTAATTGCCATGAATTTTCTCTGTGATAGCGCCAGTGCTCAGCGTGTGGAGTATGTATCAATCCAGTCTCTCACTTTCTTCTTATAAAGGAGAAATTTTCTTTCTGAAACATGAGGCTTTGATAAAAGCTGAAAAATAAGGCTGCTGAATGTGATCATTGTTTTTCATCATAAGGAATGGTCTTCTTCCTCAAAGGAGAGGGTTTTCTCCGTTTCATTAGAAATCCCTCTGCATGGATGCTAAGTGTCTTCTCACATCCAGAAAGCTCTTCGCAGAGAGCAAAGTTTCTATTCGTGGCACCATCACTGATTTATTATAAAACCTAGATGATCTCTAAGGTCCCTTCCAATGTGAGAATTATATAATTTCATGTACTCTGTAATTACCAGGAGTTTTAGAAAGCTCGCAGCTCCACTTGATAATTCTCCTGACTTGTAAAGAAATTCCAATTCCTCCCTTCATTTCTGTCACACATCTTGTTAAAGCAAATATTTTTAAGGACGTGTGGCAGGGCATCTCGACTGGATGAGAGCTTGGATTTGGAGGCAGTTCTGTTGAATTTACACAGCTCCTATTGGAGGCCAGTCCTTTGTATGCTCCAGGCAGACAAATGTCTTAAATGTGACAGGATGCTCGGGACAGTTAAATCACTGTCTGGGCACATTGCTGATTTGCATGTGGCCTTGGAGTCTCATGAAGAAAAACTTGAGCCTGATTACAACTGATTGATATACGTGTGTATTAAACCAGGTGGACCCACCAAAGCTTGAATATAGATAGGGAAAATGCCTTTCCTCCAGAAAAACTTGAACAGTTTCCAGGATAGGCTGGCCAGGAGGAAGCAGAGGTTCAGAGTACATATGAGGTCGTCCTGGAATCCACTTTGTCCCATCCCCCGCCCCCCCAGGACCATCTGTGCGCTCTGAGAAGGGGAGAGACGTAATGACCAAATCTGTTGAGGTCCAGGGATCTGCACTCTTCCAAGGGAGTGGTAAATCTGAAAGGATCATGTTGAGAGGTGTCCTAGACCTTCATCTCAACCTTCCCCTGCCACCACCAAGAGAGCTAAACTCTAGAAGACTCTCCAGCAGAAGAGAAAAAGTGGGGAACCACAGAAATGCAGAGACAGGTAGAAATAGCAGTTTCAAGCAGTACCAGCCAAGAAAGCAGCTTCAGAAGTTACAGTGGTCAGAGTCACTCGCCAGGGATCTGAGCAGAGTTGCAGCAGCGCTGGGGACTGGAACAGATGGCCACAGCCCAGTGAGCAGAAGGGAAGCAGCAGAGCCACGGGTGTAATTCAGATTATAAAACCTGCCTCTCTGCTGGGCAGAATCCTAGATATGCACAAAGTTGGAGTGAGCTGAGGCCTTGGCATTTGATACGTGGAGGGACATAGATCTAGCAAACTAAAGGCTAGTGGTGCAAGTGACCTTACCTGCACCGTGAGATGGGGGAGCCCAGGGGACATTCAACATCTATTTAAATGGTATCTGAAAAGTTTATACTGTGTGTGTGTGTGTGTGTGTGCGCGCGCGCGCACGCGCGTGCACGTTTGTGTGTATTTTCTATGATAATTAAAATACAGCTAAAACTCACTGAACATTCAGCCTCTACTCTGGGTATTACCCACCTTGGAGATATACCAATATTTCACACTGATTCTTTGAAAGCTGGATCTTTGAAAATTTAGTCAAGTGCAATTTAACCAATGTTTAGTTAGCAATTATGATATACCCAGAACTGTTCTGTGGGAATACAGAGGAAGCGTTGAAATAGCAATAATTACTATTTATTGCAGATTTACCGTGTACCAGGTATTTAATGCTCACAACCATTTTATGAGTTAAATACTGTTACTATCATCCTTGTTTTATAGATAAGAAAATTGAGGTTCAGAAAGATCTAGTAAATCTCCCAAGATCACACAGCTAGCGAGTATCCAAACGCAGACATATCTGCCTCCAAAGAGAAAGCTCTCAGCTACTATACAAAGAAGTTGAAATTTATATTGGCAAAAATCTGAGACAACAGCCTGAAATGGTGACCATGGTTTCTATCCCTTATTTTACTGTGCAAATTAAAGTGTTAAATAACATGTTGATGGAGCTCAAATCTCAAAACCTGCTTTGAAACAGCAGGGTCAAGCCTGCAAAAACATAAAACGAAGTGGAGCTAATTCTGGTGCCTGAAAAGCAAAAAGGTGTCTCTCCCGTCCATATCACCTGGATGCTGCTGGATCAGTCTCCACTTGTACCCTTTGTAAACCAGTCTTTTAGATTTGAAACCAAGCCCCAAATTCAAGCTGAGGAGAACTGAATCCGCCTGTTCTGAGAAGCGCATTTTCCTGATAATGAGTGGCCTGCAGGGAATAATTGGTATGACCTGGAGGGAGAAACACTGACCTTTTGGTCAGAATCCACATTTGGTTTCACAGCCCAGTGAATGCTTGCTCTGTGGGCTGCCTGATGACACAGATAACATCCAGAGCAATAATAAACCATACAAGTTGAAGCTCTAACCTGTGAATCCACAAAGGAAACAAAGTACATCTCTTCGGGGAAAGGCTCAGTGAATTGGGCAGGGGGATTTAAGGCTGAATAAGAGGTGAGGGGAGGGGTCGAGTGGCTACAACTTGTGAGAAGGGAAAACAAAAGCCAACTGAAGCGATAAGGAGCTGAAGAGAACCTTATCACTGTTCACTAGGAATTGACTAGGCTTGTCAATCTCACTAATTATATACATAAAGAAAATCTACTTGAAAAACACTGAAAGCAAAAATAACCCAGACTCTAGTGAGATCCTTGATTCCTCCAGAAAGCTGACGATTTTTGTCCCACTGAGAAATAAGACTGTCAACAGGGAAAACCATCCCCCCCCCCCCCCGCCATTATGGAAGTATGTCCGGACTGTTGCAAAGTCAACGAGGAAGCAGGAGGCTATGCTCATTACAGTTTAACAAGCTCAGAGCCGAAGATGGGAAGGAGCTGAGCTGGTGAATCAGGGGTCAGCGGGTGCAGGGGATGCTGAATGGGCCAGATGGGCGAATCACACCGTGGACAAAGAGCCCGCCCCTCACCCCGCTGAGCCACCGCCCTGACCTCCGAACAAACACCCAGGGCACAAATTTGTTCCCCTTTATCATCTGCTTAGCCTAGCAGCTGCTGCCATGAATTTCTGTTTCCGTATCTTGCCTTTTTCAAGCAGTTGCCTTTTTGTCTAACTTTTTTTTTAACATCTTTATTGGAGTATAATTGCTTTACAATGGTGTGTTAGTGTCTGCTTTATAACAAAGTGAATCAGCTATACATATACATATATTCCCATATCTCCTCCCTCTTGCATCTTTGTCTAACTTTTGTGTGAGGTCAAGGGACTGGGAGCAGAAGGGAAGGATGGCCTGGTGGCTGTCAGAGGACTGAGTGATTGAATAGAGTGTTTCAAGAGGGGCAGAAAATAGATTTTTAAAAACAACCTCTGGGAAACCCAGAGGCCTAGAGAATACACAAGAAGTGCTGGTTATTCGTTCTCTCCCTGGTCACCCTGATCAAGAACATTTTCCTTTTGGCATTCTTGCGGCGGGACGGAAGCGGGGGCATGTATGAAATGGATTATAAATTGTTTGTGCCTAAACCAGCCATGAAAATAAAGACTGGCCTGTAGGTCAGGCCAGGAAGGGAAGCGAGCCTGTTCAGGATTAGTGCAAAACTAGATGAGAATCAGGCAATGCAAAACTAAATGAGAAAAAAACTGCAGTATGTTATATCCTTCTATCTGGAAGCAATTATGTTTGGTACAACAATTGCTTGAACAGAAGGCTGAATGAGTTTATAAATAATGATTTCAAAGTGTTTTGTGATAACAGTATGCAGCTGTGACTGGATCTGACAGCCACCTCTATTAGAAATGTGGTTAGTTCAAAGATACTCTTCTCTTGTTAAAATTAGCTATCACAAAATTATGGCACTGCAACAGAGGACTAGAGAAGTAGAATGCAATGCAATAGAAAAATAAGAAACATCTTTTCTTCTGCTACCCAACAAAATTACTCTTTCATTTCTCCTTGTGACTTTTTCAGAATGTCAGAGGACTGTTTATTCCCACTTAAGGGACAGGGAGAGGGTGGCAGGGAGGTGGAGAGAGGGATCAGAAGAGAAGGAGAATCAGTTACCCTGGAAACAGCTCCGAAGGAGGGAGTCAGAGGGATCAGATGCAGAGGCTCTGTGGTCCCTCTATGCCACGTTGTCCTTCCCTATTCAGGTGTATCAAATTCAGTTCCATGGGCATTTATTGTACCCACCCTTGTGCTAGTTGTCATGTAGGATGCAACGGTGAGAGTAACGATGAGGATGATGATTGGAGGTCAGATTATCACTGTCCCTTTAGTGTTTGCCCACACCAGGCCAGGCTAAGCATTTCCCAAATGTAAGCCCTTCGTGTCCCGGTCACCACCATGGCCTCTGGAATATGGGTTTAAATCCTGGCCCACTTCAGTGAGTTATTTGACCTCTCCAGTTCTTATGTCCTTATCTGTAAAATGGAGCTAATAATTGTACCAGTCAAGAAAACTGTAGTAGGTGTAGCTCAACAGAAAGAATTTAATAGAAAGCACTGGTTTCACAGGTGTTAGAGGGCTGAATGAGAGGGAAGGGCAACCACAGAGAGTAACTGTAGGAAGCAGCTCCCATTTCTAAGGCTGGAGAAAAGGGAAGAGGCTGGGACCATCAGAAGCTGGACACATGGAGAAAGTGACCTACTGCTGAGTTTTCAGCAGCCTCGTGAGGCTGGTTCTAGAGCGTGGAAGAGGCTGGGACCAATGGCTGATGGTGGGTGAAAGGCTGTGGCTGGAGCGGATACTGAAAGGAAATAATGGCAAGCAAACAGAAAGGAGGACATCTCCCCTCTCCAGCCTCAGTCTCCCCCTACTGCCCTCTATTGACAGGAATTAATAGAAAACCCGCTGCTCCCAAAGAACTGGTTTGCAGAGTACCAACTCCAGCCATAAGCCAGCGTGTAGAAAGGCAGATCCGGAGCCGAGGTAGATAGCTTACAACCAGCTCAGTATTTCATAGACACACAAAAAGAGTCTTACTCATATTATTAACCATTAACTATTAAGTGAGTTAATGTTTATAAACTCCTAGAACCGCGCCTGGCATGTGGTAAGTGCATTACAATGAGCTTTAAAAAAAACAGATGACTACGTTGCTCCACCAAAAACCAATGTGGGAACTAATATTAGACCAGTTTTTAATCCAGGAAAATGATATGGTTTAAAGAGGTCACATAAAATGCCCAAGGTCACACAAGCTGGTCACTGGTGAACTCAGGACCATCTGAATGAAAAGCTGTTGCTTTGACTTCTGTGAGCCTCCTGTGAGGCTCAGAGAAAAAGGGCACATAAATAAATCACTTCCCAGTGAGACGGACTATAAAAGTGCAAGAGGAGACGCATACAGATAAAGTTTGGGGAGCACGTGGGAGAGAGGCGAGCCGCTGCAGGTTGAGGAATCTGAGAAGACTTGCCGGAGGATGTGGTGTTTGACTGAAGCTGAAGGGCAGGGCTTCAACTGGCAGGTGTTGGGAGCAGAAGAAACTGCTTGAGCAAAGACCCAGAATGCAGGGCATGTATGCGGAGTGGCGAGTATGAGGACCGGGGGGAAGTAAATGTTCCTCACGGTCCGCTTTCTGTGTAAACAACAGAGTTGAAGTGTCTCCAGATATTCCTAGCAGCGATGTGAATTAAAGAGCTCGCCACATTCATAACACGTTGCGTAGGATATTATACATTTGTGAAGCAATGGGATTAGCTGGAAAATAATTATTTTAATGCACCTCCATTTTTAAAAACGCATAGGGAGGCTCATTAAAATCTCCTTACACGAGACCAGTGGTCTTGTTTCAAGGCAGTCAAACGAGCTAAAACCCTAATTTGAAGCTGCTTTCCTGCCCTTTTACCGATGTACCAAATTTGTACTAAATGCAAGGGGAATATGGGAACTCTGACCAGGGAGGATGGGAATGGGATTCCTTTCCTGCCACCCCAGGAAGCAGCATTACAACCATAGCAGAAGTCAGTAGATGAGATGTGAAGGCAGAGAGACCAAGACAAATGATGGAGACCCATCAGGTCTTTCTAGTGCTGGACCAGACCACAGGGCTGGCTTGCTAAGGAAGTCAGAGTAGCATGGAGCTGAAGAAGTTCTGAAATAGTTCCGTGGCTCTGAACCTGGCCTCTGTAATCCTGTGTTGAGGTCTAAAAGTAAGGAATGTGCCAGGGAAAGCAGAGATGGAAACCACGCATGCCAATAATAATAGTTAACCGTTTCTGAGCCTCCACTCCACGCCAAGCACTTTCATATAAAATGAGTATTATATCCAGACTGGTCGTTACTAGTCCCCAGGAATCATTCTCCCCTTCCTCCTTTTAGTAGTAGACTCCCCTGCTGAGCTTTAGCAGAGGGGATATATGCCTTTCCTGCTAGAGAAAATACTTCCAGGCTTCCTTGTAGCTGCTGTGACTGTGTGACAGGTTTCACCAGCAGAACGTGAGTAGGTGTAATGTGTGCCATTTCCGCATCATTTCCCTAAAGGAGTGCCCTCCACTTCCTCTTTTCCCTTTCCACTGGCTGGGATGCTGCTGTGGTGGTATTCGTGCTTCCGTGGAGAGGAGACCAACACCCTGGAGAAAGAACCTGGGTCTGTAGAACAGAGCAGCCCTCTCCTCTTGTCACTGCCTTCCGCTGCCCCACCTGGTGAACCTGCCTTTAGAACCTTTCCTTAACTTGGCCAAAGATCAAACACATGCGAAAGAAAAACAATATTGTTAGATTTACATCTGGGTTAAGAGAATATAGGCCACAGGTGAGAGAATCTTAGACGTAAGCTGTACGCGCTCTAGTGAATAGATTGTATAAAAATTATATTGGCTTATTTGGGAACCTTTGATTACATCCTGGTTTCTAGTTAAGTTTCAAATGACTGAGGTTACCTATTAAATGTGCTCCAGGTGAGACAACGGTCATTGTGTTGAGGAAAGGCAGACTATTCAAAAGTTCTGGACGATTTGTTATGTGTCAGGTACCAAAGATGGAAGCACACACACACACACACACACACAGTCTACCCTCAAGATGTTTGTCGACTGGTGGGAAGTTTGGCAGATATAAAAACAGTGTTGAGAGGAAAAGTATCAGTTAATACTCTTGGCTGTAAGCAACCAAAAATCTGACTCAAACTGGTTTAAGAAAAAAAAGATCATTAATGTGTTTATATAAGAGTACAGTCCAAGAGTAAACCCGACTTCAGGCATTTAAACCCTACTGAACTGGAATCTTTGTGGCAGGGGCCTGGAAATCTGTATCTTGGTCCCCATCCCATCCCCCCACCAGGTAATTTCAATTCTGTTTTGGAAAGTAATGTTTTATATAGATAATTGAGCTGCGTATTGGAGATTGGACTGGAAAGGGGAGAGAGTGAAGGAGGAGATGATTGTTTCTGAGGGAGAGGAGAGAATCCTGAATCCAGGCAGGGGCAGCCCCGAGTGCCACAATACCTGCTTTGTACTTAGAACAAAGCCAGAGTGCACATTCTGAAGGCTGCTTGCATGGGAGGTTTGAAGGGGAATGAGTAGAGGACCATGTCCTTTGTCGAGCAGTCTGAGGGTTCACAATCCTTATGAAAGTGGCTGCCACTTCCGTTCCTTCACCCAACTACTATTTATTGTGCAACTATGTACCAGGCACCGAGCTAGAAGTGAGGATACAGGTTTATAGGCAAAGAGCCTTTCCTCATGAAGCTTACATTCTAGGGGAAGACAGACAATAAACAATTAGAAAAACGAGCTAACTACTGGCTGTGTTAAGTTTTAAGAATGGAAAAAAATCCTTCACTTCTTAGTCCCTAGTGGAGGCTGACATTGGATGGAGTGGAGGAGAGGCCTTCGAGTTGACAACTTAGTGGAGACTTGAGAGCATGAGCATTCCAGACAGAGGCAATAGCAAGTGCAAAGGCCCTGAGGTGAGAGGGAATTGGATGGGGTGGAAACACAGGAAGGAGCAAGTGTGGCCAGAGCTCAGTGAGAGGGAGACTGGAGTGGGATGAGGCTGAAGAAGCTGGCAGCAGCCAGACTACAGGATAACCTGTGGGCACCAGAAAGAGTCAGGATTTTATTCCACACACAATGACATGTTCGTGTTAAAAGGAATTTCCTGGCTACTGTGTGGAAAAAGGGTAAAATTAAATTCAGGGCTAGATGGACGCCAAGGTTCTTGCCTGGTCCCAACAATTTATGGCAGGCTCCGTGGGGTCCCCAGGAGCCTGCTTAGTAACTGGGGACCCTATATCAGCGATGTCTGATAGAACTTTCTGCCAAGATGGAAATGTTCCATTCTTGGGCTATCCAGTCCCAGAGCTACTATGTGCAAGTGGCTCTTGAGCACGTGATATGTGGCTAGTGTGACTGAGGAACTAGAATTTAAATACTATTCCATTCAAAGTAATTTGTTTAAAGGTATGGAGCCACGTGTGGCTAATGGCTGTTGTACTCGGCAGCACAACGCAACACAACACAGCGCTGGGTGCCTGAGGGTTTCTACTCGTTATCCAGAAGCCAGAGCCTTCTCCAAATGGTGGGACTGTAAGAGGGTACATTGATCCCTAGATGCTAAGCCCCCTCTGTGCGTATGGCTTGTCAAGACGGACAGGCTCAGGGAGTATCCTACGCTTCATTTTGTCACCGGGGAGGTAAGTGCACACGGCTGTGAGGCGCTCCTCGCACGCACTCAGGGGAGGCCCCGCACTGCGAACAAAGGTTTCTGGACCGCTCTATCCAGGACGCACCAGCCTTGCGCTCTCGCGGCCGCCGGCGCGGTCCAGCCATTGGCAGGAGAGGTATAACGGCCCCGCAGCGTCTCGCCCCGCCTGCCCCGCAGCCCGGCCGCGTAGACATCAGCTCCGGGCGCAGCACAGGTGGGCTGGGGAAGCAGGGGACCTAGGCGAGCTACCGAGCGGGGTTGGAGGTTCGGGGAACCCTCGGCGCGCAGTCGCCTTTTCTCCTCTTCGCGGATGGGGGCGTGGGTGGCGCGGGCTGTGGCCCGCACCGGATCGGCTTCCTGAGCTTGCTTTCGCTTTGCCGGGGGCTTGGCGAGGCCTGTGCACCGCAAGCGAGCAGAGAGAGCCGCGCAGGTGGCCGCGTGGGAGGGGCGGGGGGCTGGCGCCTTAAACCCTGCGAGACCCCTGCCCTCTCCCGGAGCACGCGTCCCTGGCACCGGCTCGGTGCCCCGCGGCGCGCGTGGGTCCTGGCTGGCCGGAAGGCGCCCCTGACCTTGGTGTCTCCCCGTGCCAGGTCTGCGCAAGGGCCATGGGCGCCGCGCTGGGCACGGGCGCGCGGCTGGCTCTCCTACCCGGCCGGGCCTGCAGCGCTGTCCGGCACTGGGAGCCCCCCGCGCCCGCCCGAGGCTGCCACTCCAAGGCCGGCCCGGCGCACCCGGTGCCCCTGAAGAAGCGCGGATACGATGTCACCCGGAACCCGCATCTCAACAAGGTAAAGGTCCGGAAGGGTAGGACGGCCCAAGCCACTATTCTGTGGCCCGCGGGATGGGCGCCCCGCCCCCTGGGCCAGGGGAGGATCCTTCCAGAGGCCCTTCCAGCGGCTTTACATTTTTGCCTTGGGGAGGCTTGGTGTAACTCGGTTTGGCTTTTTTACCACACCTCTTCTGCGTGGAAAGTGGTAATCAGTAATGCAGGAAGCCTAATTTCTTTCGTAAGAACAAATGTAGACTGGGTTAAGGTCCTCATGGCCAGTCTGGCTTGAGGTCAGATCTCCCCTTGATGCTTGCTGATTCTGTTGATCTTGGGCAGTTCATTTAACCTCTGTCCGTCCAAGTTTACCTGTCTGTAAAAGCGAAGCAGTTGTCTCGGGAGCGTTGTGAGATTTAAAGAGAAAATGGAGGTAGCGTTCTTCGCACAGTACCTGACATCCAGTGAGAACAAATGTCAGCTAAGGTTATAATTATTCTGAGGAAAAGATTTTTAATTTGAGCGAGGGCAAGAAAGTCTAGAATTATGGAACGTTTAGACCTTGAAAGGGCATCACAGATCCTAATTCAAACCTCTCCTTTTACAAATGAGAAAACAAGACAAAGGGAACTTGCCCAAGGTCACCAGCTAGTTAGTTCTGGCTCTGCCACTGGAATCTGGGTCTGGATCTCAGGTGCTTGGGTCAAGTTCAGCCCACTGCTAACCCAGTGTTTAGGAGCACACACACTTGTTTCTGGGAGTAGAGTTTAGTATCATTGGTGTTAAAACCAAGAGACCTGGATTTGAGGCCTGTCTCCCAACACCTCCTTGATTTAACTTGGGCATCTCATTTAATTTCTCTGAGGTTCAACTTTCTCCTGCTTAAAGTGGATATTATGACAGACCCACCATTCCTACCATATTCTGTTATTGTGACAATCAAATGAATTACTGAACTTGAAATCAAATTTTAAACTATATAAAGTGCTTGGTAAATAAGTAATTACTACAAAATAAAAGTTTGAATAATTTCTTTGAATCAGGATTGTGAAATTCAAGTGAGGAATTACTTGTGAAAAAGGTGTTTTTGAGAAATAGGAACAATTATATAGATACTAAGTATTGTGATTATTTCCTGCAGAATTAATAGAAGCTAAGAAAGAAAATTTTCTCTCAGCCTCCATCTGTCACACTACAATCCCTGCTTCCCCCCAGAGAAACCCTAAATCCTTTGTATATTACTACTTTGGGATAGGTAAGGTGTTTTATGAATTTAAATTTACTTTGGTAGCAAGTGTTAGAAAACTCAGCTCAAACTGGCTTAGCAAATAAGAGATTTCTTTAGCTAAATATCTAGAGGAAGGAAGGGTTTGACCCAGCAGTCCAGATGGCGTCCTTAAGGATGCAGGTTCTCTCTGGGTCTCTGCTCTGCTTTTGCAAGGTCAGCTGCATCCTCAGACTCCATCCAGTAGAGTCTTTCACCCGGATTCTGCCACAGTCCCCCGTCTCCTTTTTTCATACCACACCATCCAGGGATAGAAAGACATTTTCTTCTGGTAGCTCCTGTGGAAGAGAAAGGACACTTTCTCTGGAGCCTCAGAAAAAGAGTCTTTCTGTCTCATGGACTCTGATTGGATTCCCTTCCATCCCCAAACCGGTCACCATAATTTAAGTAAGTCAGGGCTCACCCCTGGATTTAAAGAGAGAGTTTAGGTTAGGGACACCCATACCAACTGGCTTAGAATAAAGGGGATATGGCTCCCCACCCTGCCCCCCAGTAAATCTGTGTATTGTCATCAGAGGGAGGAGGGATAGATGCTGGAAAGCAAAATAATAAATTCCCACTACTGACTGTGATTGTTTGAACGATCATTGCTTTAGAAATACTGGCATATTACAGTTAGCACTTAATGCTTTACGAATAGTTAAAAAAAATAAAAGAAGGACTTGAATGTCTCTTTTTTTGTTTTTAGCCCTAAGTTTATGGTTCCCTAAAAGTACTCTTGCCCCTTGCCCTTGTTCTTGATGTAATTTTTTTCCTCCTAAATAATATAAATGGGTCATTATCCATAAATCTTGGGGCCTGAACTTTTCATGATGTTAAAGATTTTTTTGTGTATCCCTGAAGTCAGCTGATGCTGGTCTGGGGTGAGGAGGGTATCTGCAGTGATGCTGAGAGAGGCTCTTGGCCTCTCGCACTCGCCCTTGGGGAGGGAGGGGAGACAATGGAGGGAGCATCACTGCCTAGGAGCCGCCCCTCTCTTCCCACTGAGGTGCCACCCTCTTGCTGTCCTGCCGACCTCCAGCACTCAGAGAGTTTCCGGGGAAGGCTTGGCGCTTGGCACTTTCCATCAGCCAGATGGGGAGACTTGCTGAGTTAAACAGAACGACTGAGGTTATCACTGAGAAAACAAGAGAAGGGCAGCTTTGAAAGGGACCAGTACTTAGTGGGTGGGTCTGTGGGTGGATTTTTTTCTGCTAGACTCCGAGCTCCTCCAGGGCAGGGACTGAGTTTCATGCATTTGTGGCAGGCACTGGGTAGTTCCTGAAGGGTGTAACAAGGGCATGAACATGAAAGCTAACGTTACATTCTTCGAACATGCTCTCTGGGTTTGCCTCCCGCTTTTGACAGATCAGGAGAGGCATTTCAGTTGAAGCTTGAGGGCAGAGGGTCGTCAGGAGATGGAATTCTCTGAGAGAAGAAGAGCTGCTGCACAGGCCAAGCATCACTGCTCTTGTGCAGTCAGGGTCTGGTCCCTGCTCTGCCATAACCTCACCATGCGGTCTGTGCTGAATCTCATTAGCCTCTCTGCCCATGTCACACCTCTGCTATGAGGATCGCAGGGGTAAAATCATTTTAAAAACTGTACGGCACTAAGTATTAGATGATCGTGTTGACAAGTTCCAGAATCAGGGTTGGAAGCTCCCTTAGATATGGCCTAGTCTGGAATTGTTGGACGTGAAATTCGCTTGGGTCTAACCAGCATTTTTATGTTAAAGAAATGAGTTAGAATAGAATGAAAAAATAGTAAATGTATTAAACTTAATAAACATAAGTATTATACCAAGTCACCATGTGAAATGCCAGTTTTTGCTGTGGCTTGTCATTTAAAAAAAAAAGCTTTTGAAAACCATTGTTCTCATCCAGCATCTGATTTTCAGATGTAGAGACAGGCAGAGAAAGTCAAGTGATGCCACAGAGATTGTCATTGGTTGCAGAAGTAGGCAGAGGAAGCCCACCTCCAGATTTTCAGTCCACTGAATCACAATGA
The DNA here is from genome assembly GCF_964374135.1 of Grampus griseus. Lineage (NCBI taxonomy): Eukaryota > Metazoa > Chordata > Mammalia > Artiodactyla > Delphinidae > Grampus > Grampus griseus. The sequence continues at coordinate 46,144,210 of NC_139002.1, forward strand.
GAATTCTCATCCACATGTGCTTTGACTGATTCAGGCACATTCAGAACGATGACAGAACTGGAACTGGATGATTCCAACTTCCCTACAGGAGTCTAGATTTTCTGACTGATGCACATTCAGCAATACATCAATTTCAACTTCCCTTTAAAAAAAAAAAAAACAAAACTAATATTGTGCCTTTCTTCTAAAGTTTACATAATGACTTCTTCTGTTATCCATGTAGATTGTGGCAACAGAGTAAATCTGATTACATATTACAAGACATCAGACATATTTTACTTACATTAAACAGGCAATTATCAACCCCGTTTTATAGGGTATCTTCATAGGACGAATCATCCCCATCCTATTCATGTAGTAGCAAGTGAGCCATCAAAAGGTTGCTGGCCCCAGCTTATCTCTGGCCTCTTTTGGGAAGGGATGTCCTATTCCCACTCCCCAAACTAGACTTGAGTCCCCTCCCCTTTGTCTTCTCACTCCATGTTTCTTTCCTTTCGGCACTGAGCACCCTGTTGTCATGGCTGGTTGATTTGTCTTCCACACTAGATCCTGAGCACCTTGAGGACAGAGACTGTCTTGTCACACAATATTCTCTACGCCTGACTTGAGATGCTCAATAAATATTTGCTCTTTGAATGATCTCAATCGAGTCCCAACCCCTTTCCTCTCAATTTTATGGATCTTAATGTCACTGCTTTACAGTTAGCCTCATGCTCTTGTTGTCTAGAGAAATGTCTACAAATAGCCTATCGGGAGGACATACACCTACTTGACCTTAATCATCAGCTTGATGATTGGGAAAGACCATCAGCTTGATGGTCAGGGAAAGAATGAATGAAGCGTGCTTGGTCCAGTCGCTGTGATTATGGACCAGCGCATTTCATGCAGCGGGGCCTTCTTAAACTGCAAGGCATGGTGACCGCCTTCACATGTGGACTAGATGCATGTAGATTAGTAAACGTGTTAAGGCCTGGGGGCCTGCACTACAGTGCTGGCTGCACATGTGAGGCCACGCAGGTTTTAGCTCAGTCCTTCTACATGCAGTGGTAATTTATTAGACTCCCACACAGCTGGGATTTGCCTTTGACTAAAGTATGTTTTTGTTCGGTGCCAGTGTAGAACTTGATCTTGCCTCCTTTGGGTTGGGGGGGGGTCTGTCATCACACACTTGGCTTAGTGATCAATCAGGAGGTGATAGCTGGGTTGTACACCGAATTAGAAGTCTATTGCAGATGCTGTTTTGTGTCCCAAAGGCCGATAACATAATGTGTCTTCCTGAGACCTCTGCTTCAGATGTGATGTTGGGTTGGGCCTCCTTGATTGATAAAGAAGCAATGCATTATTAAGTGAACATTATTTCCATAAGCAGCAGTTTGCTCTAGATCTAAGCCTCTTGTGCAGTGACTCAGGGCATCGAAGCTCAAATACTGTTCAGATATTTTAAGAACAAACAAGCAGACGCAGGTTGGAATTAAATCCTTCCCTGTTGGGGCTTCCCTGGTGGCGCAGTGGTTGGGAGTCCGCCTGCCGATGCAGGGGACGTGGGTTTGTGCTCCGGTCTGGGAGGATCCCACATGCCGCGGAGCGGCTGGGCCCGTGAGCCGTGGCCGCTGAGCCTGCGTGTCCGGAGCCTGTGCTCCGCAACGGGAGAGGCCACAGCAGTGAGAGGCCCACGTACCGCAAAGAAAGAAAAAAAAAAAATCCTTCCCTGTCAAATACTGTCCTGGCTTCATGGGATTGATAACACTTGGTGTTAGGGCTTTGTGCTTGGAACATCTAAAAGAACTTGTATTAGTTAGGCTAAAGGTTAGGCAACTTTAACAAGGTAAACCCCAGACTCAGAGGCTTAAACAAGATAGAAGTGTTTTGTGTTTTTTTTTTTTTTTTTTCTGCTAGACTCCGAGCTCCTCCAGGGCAGGGACTGAGTTTGGGGGACCGAGCTCCTCCAGGGCAGGGACTGCCGACTGCATCGGCAGGCGGACTCTCAACCACTGCGCCACCAGGGAAGCCCGGAAGTGTACTTTTCCCATAAACAAGTCTGGGTAGGCAATCGCAGGTTGGTATGTGGCTTGATTTTGTTGCTCTGCCATCCTCAGTGTGCATCTTACATTTCGTGGTCCAAGATGGTTGCTTTTAGGCTCTGCCATAATTCCATACAAAAGCCAGTCAGAAGGGAAAATACACAATTTGGATGTTGCAAATATCACTTCCATTCACATCCAGTTGTCCAGAGCTTGGTCATACACCACACCTAGCTGCAAGAGAATCTCGGAAATGTAATCTTTAGCCGGGCACCCATATATCCACTTAAAAATTCTGTACCACTAAGGAAAGAAAGAGTGGCTATTGGGGAAACTGCTACAAAATGCTTATCTGAAATTTTAATTTGATTTACTGTCAATTTTATCCCAACTTTTAAAATCCATCAGTTTCTCTACATCCCCTCTACCACCAGCCTTGTTCACTCCTTCATTGTCTTGTGTCTAGATTAGGCAGGAGCCTTCCAGTGGCTCTCCAACGTGCAGTCCTGTTTCTTTCAATCTGCTCCTCTGTGTCTGTTGACCACACCTTGAGAGGCTAAAACCTTGCACACATCCTTAACCACTCTCTTTCTTTCAGACCCCATGTCCAATTCACCGGAGAGTCCTGTTGCTCTGTCTTCAGACTAGATCTGGAATCCACCCTCCGCTCTCACCACGGGTCCCACCCTGACCTAAGGCACCACTATTTCTCTGCTGGATGACTGCAGTGTCCCCCTAGCTGCTTTCCTTGTGTTCCTCTTGTTTGTTCTCCACACAACAGCCAGTGTGAGCCTTGTAAAACGAAATTTGATCACGTCACTCTTCCGCTGGAAACCCTGCAGAGTCAAAGTTCTTACCATGCCCTGCATGATTTGACCCTCCCTGACCTCATCTTTTGCTACTCCTCAGCCTCACGTGCTGCCCAAACACTCCAAGCATGCTCCTACCTGGAGTCTTTGCACTGGCTAATCCCTCTTGTAGAGCACACAGCCCCTACATAACCATGTGATTAACTCTCTCACCTTCTTCAAGGCTCCTCACTTTCTCAGTGAGACCTATCAGACCACCCATGGGAAGTTGTAAACAGCCCTTTCAACCTTCTTGGTCTACTTTTCCTCCATAGTATTTGATACTTCCTAACATACTGTTTAATTTTCCTACTTACCATACCTCTTGGTTATTATGTGCATTTCCCCACTATAATGTAAGCTCCATTTAGGCAGGGATTTTTGTTTTATTTGTTCATTGATGTATCCAAGGTACTTAGAACAGGGCCTGGTCCATAGTTTGGTACCCAGTAAACAGTCATTGGATGAGTGAATCATTCAGAGAGACATCTGCTGAGGCTTCTTCCTCTCATCCTTTCCCTTCCCCCCCCCTTCACCAAAGCCCCCCTTCTTTTCCTCTGGTGCTTTTCCTTCCCTGGTATCCCCCTCTATGGGGTTTATATGCCCAAGATCACTTGTATCTGGAATGTGGATAAATCTCCCATCAGACCTTTGTGTGCCCAGAGGCCCACTTACTGTGAAGACTGGAGAAGCACAACACAGATGTTCACCCTTTGTTATTTCCAGTTTTACCAGCCAAGCCTGGGGAAAGGGAGACCCTATTCTGGAGACACAGATGGTACCTTGAAAAGCAGAGATGGATGGAGACATTCTTGAGGCTCACAGAAAAAAACAAAGGGTGGGGGGTGTCCAGACTGTGGGCCAGAGATAGGAAACCCCGGCTTCTGTCAGCATCTCCAACTTCCTAGAGCTCCCACCCTCTACTTTGAGTCTTGGTAGCCCCCATCCCTGCTCTGAACTTCTCTGATTCCCCCGTGCTGCAGCACCCCTGCTGAAGATACAGGAAACCATGTTATAGATTCAGTGACCCCCACCCCTGTTCATATGTTGAAGCCCTATCTCCCTAATGTGATGGTATTTTGAAGGGGGGGGCCTTTGGGAGGTAGAGCTCTCATGATGGGATTAGTGTCCTTAAAAAAAGAGAAAGGGCACTAATCCTCTCCCTCTGTGCCATGTGAAAGTAGAGCAAGAAAAATGGCCATCTGCGAGCCAGGAAGATGGTTCTCACCAGGAACTGAATCGGCCATGCCTTGGTCTTGGACTTTCAGTCTCCAGAATCATGAGAAGTAAATTTCTGTTGTGTAAGCCACCCAGTCTATGGTATTTTGTTATAGCAGCCCAACTGGGCTAAGACATCATACCAGGAACTGCCTCTTATCTCGGGGTCAGGAAATCAAGGAAGTGTGGGATGGGATGCAGGAGCACAGGAGGAAGATCTGCTACTCCTAGAACCCAAAACAGATGCTCAGAAAGTGTTTTCTCATAAACATGTTGTTATAAACAGTTGAATTGTTCTCCAAAGAAAGTATATTATGTGTTAGATTAGCATTTGTGTGATCATTATGAAGATTTCAGAAATGTTGGCTTATGTTTATGAATGCTTAATTCAAAATGCAAAATACTAAGTGGAATCTATATCCATGAGCATTACTGTAGAAAAATGTAGCTCTATAAAAAGACTTGGAACTAAATGTGTGAAAATGATCATGTTAGGGCAGTGGAATTATGGGAGATTTATTTCCTCTTTATGTAATTTTCTTTAATGGTCCATTGTCTTTTCAATTTTAGGTTACAGTTTCTGTTGGAAATTGAGTTTCTAGAGCCAAGTAAATAACAGATCAACTTTTGGAAGTTGACCCATCTGTAACGCAAGGGTGACACTCTGATCCTGTGGAAATCCCTCTAAAATAGTCTTATTTCAAGATTTGCTTGCATATATTTTCTTATCTTCTAGAGGCAATGTGTTTAGATTCATGTAATAAAATGTCAACATGGGAACCCTCCACCTGTCCTGAAAACAGTGGTAAACAGCAGTATATAGAGTCTGTAACAGCAGCACTGGAGGGCAAATCCCACCCAGAAATTCATGTTGTCTGGCTCAGACGGGCCAAGTGGTGTCAAAGTCAATCTAAATCTGGACTCTCTATATGGAGTTTCTGTGGACGCTTTTTCAGCCTCATCTCCAGCCTCTGTTTCCAGTTTCTCTTGGTCCTCTTGGGCCTCTGTAGGCTCTGGGGGTTACGGCTTTATTTTAGTTTGCATTTGTGTCATTTCTACCAAAGGTTTCTTTTATCATCTACTCTCTCCTTTCCAATGCCAGTCTTACAGTGAAGGGCAGGGGGAGAAGGCGTTTTGATTCATGTGGCCATTGCAAAGGGGTCAATGGTGTGAGGCACTTTTGTTTGCAAAGACGAGGTTATAGTCAGCTTCCAGATCTTCACTTTGATGTGTAGAAAGTATAATACATTGGGAAATCCTTGGGGTGGTGTCTCACTGCCTCTGTGACACAGAGCACAAAAGATGCTCTTTGACTGTGTGATGAAAATCTGAGGGCTAGCCCATGATTGGGGGTGCCAGGGTCAGCAGTTAAAAGCATGCATTCATTCTGTACCCAGATGGTTGCTTGGCAGCCTGGTGAAAACACAGCTCCTACCCAAAGGACAAAGTAAAGAGTAAAAAGTACTCAGTCATTTGAGGAGAGGGTTTTGGGGTAGAAAGATCATCAGCTTTTGAGGAACTTGAATAAGAGAAAATTAAAGCTGCTTTGCTTTCAAAAGTGATATGAAAAGCTAGAGGGACCATAGGGGATAGAGTTGAATGATTAGCAACTTGAGAATATTATTCTTTTTAAAGCATTTTGTCCGGATTCTGTATCGTTGTTTGGTAGTAATCTCCATGAAGCCCATAGCATAATGGTCCTGAAACACACTCCCCTGTGGTGTGGAACTCTGGAGAAGGCAGACCCTATTTGTTCCTTTGTTTTGTTTTGCCTTGTTCTTTCAGAAAAGAGCAGGAGGGAGGCAGCATCTGCACAAGGTGGCATCTCTTCTGAGTTGTTGATCTGTGCAGGGACTTTCCCCATGAGACAAAGGCTGTCATGTTCCCTCATGACTTCAGTGGAGCTGGGTCTCCATTCACAGTAGACGGTTCCCATCCCCACTTTGTCCGGTTTCTGAAGGAGGTGTTGAGGATTCCAACCTAGATTCGTATTATACTGAATTTCCTTCAGTAGCAGAACGCCTTATGGAAGGAATCCAAGTCATAACGATAAAAGCTGGCATCTTTTTGGACATAGGATGTGCCATGGATTGCTCTAAGCAGTTTCTACACATTAACTCATTTAATACAATATCACGATGCTTTGACATACACTGTCGTATTACAGATGAGAACGCTGAGGTTCAAGGAGGTTAGCTAACTTGCTGGAGGTCTAGCAGTTCATAGTGGCAGAGCTGGGTCTTGAACCTGGGCCATCTTGTTTTAGGGCCCACATCCTCACCCCTTCTGCTGTACTGCCACTTCCAGTGTGCAGGTGCCCTCTCACTTACACTGGTATATAAAGTCTGATGCTCTGGGGCCTTGCCAGTTATATTGGGGACAGTCCCTGCTGTGGCCCTCTGATGGGCTATGACCATACCCGCTGGCTCTGTTAGAATCAGAATCTGGGACTCGGAGGGAACTTTGAAAATCACTGGATACCTTCTCTTTGCCCTCTAAATTTGTGTAATTCTCCCAAGACTCATTTGTTTATTTATTAAATTTATTCATTAGACATTTGCTGAGTGTCTATTATATATTTTAGGCAGTGGAACCTCAGTGGTGGATACAACACTTCTTTTGCCTTCAGGAGCTTATGTGTGAGGGGGTGGAGGTGGGGACCAGTTAGTAAGCAGACGGTTTCAATTCAGAAGGGCAGTGTGATGCAGAGAACATGTACTAGTGCTATGGGAGCTTGGGAGAGGGGTGCGAAAACACTCTTCTCTCTGGCAGTTCTGTCATCACTGACTCTGAGGAAGAGCAGTCGGCAGATGAAGGTGATGGAGGAGAAGTCGTCTAGGTCAAACCATGAGAGAGAATGGCTTTCTCTCTGAGAACAGCCACCTTTTGTGGTTGAATGTGCAGAAATTGAGCAGTAGGCCCATACCTTGTAAGGGGCCCCATTTTCAGAGAGCTAAATAATTTTACAAAACCTCTAATCTACAAGCAGAGTTAATGATAGATCTCTAGGACTGTGACATGCCCTTTTATTTTGTTCTTTTCCTTCCTTTTGTGTTTCCCAGCTCCTGGGGGTACCATTCACAGTGGGTTCACTTATGAAAATCTTCAGGGCTCAGCTCTCCAGGGCCACCTCTGCCATGCTACCTCCCTTGATAATGCCCCATGCAAGTGGCTCGTTCACCCTCTGCGCTCCTCGGGCATGTAGCCTGTGTAGTCATGGCCCTTTTCTACATTTGGTTTCAGTATATACTCATAACGGATGTGTCTGTCTCCATCTGGATGTCATCTTCAGAGCCAGGACCCCCTCTTAGGCACTGCATGGCTCGCACAATGCCTTCTTCATAGTATACTCTCAATAAAAGTTAGTGATGTGAATTACTTTCACATTGCCTCCTGGACACATCAGAAACCGCTCTGGTGAACACTGACAGTACACAACCCCATCTGCCATCTCTTCTAAAAAGATGGTGACAATATAATTATGCTTAGATCTCTCCATGGGGCTTGGAGGATTTTGAAAGCCAAGAGAAATATTTTATTTTGGTCATAAAAATTTCAGGAACCCATTCCTTTTTTTTTTTTTTTTTTTTTTTTTTTTTTTTTTTTTGCAGTACGCGGGTCTCTCACTGTTGTGGCCTCTCCCGTTGTGGAGCACAGGCTCCGGACGCGCAGGCTCAGTGGCCATGGCTCACGGGCCCAGCCACTCTGCGGCATGTGGGATCTTTCCGGACTGGGGCACGAACCGGTGTCCCCTGCATCGGCAGGCGGACTCTCAACCACTGCGCCAGGGAAGCCCAGGAACCCATTTCTTTAAGAGAGTTTTCTGCCCTGATGCTGTACCAGGTGCATTTCATCTAAAAAACAGCACCTTTATGATCAGATGATTTATTCTCATCCTTGAGGATGCTTAAGACCCTAGATTTAGACCTCTGTAACTAGTAACAGGTTAAAGGATTCTGGTGGTGAAGGAAAGCTGTCAGCTAGAATCAGCTGTGTGTGCCCCCTCCCCCTCCCCCCATCACCAGGGCACAGCCTGCGACCAGATAGTAAGCAACAGCACACACTGGCTATGATCTAGGGATTTGGAGTCAGAAAAGCCCAAGGTTCCAGTTCCAGCTCAGCCATCCACTATATGTGGGATTTTGGGAAGGGCACTTCATTCCTCTAAGCCTCAATTTCCACATCTGTGAATGGGGATGATAACAAAATATACCCACTTCACAGGGTGCTATAATGATTAAATGAAATAATGTATGTAAGCACATTGTAAGTGCTCAATTAATTCTCAACGAATCCACAGCTCTAAAAATTTTGCTCCGTTTCTAACATAGTGTGAAGCCCTGTGTGGGCCTCAGAAGAGGGCACAGACTTAATAGGGTTTAGACCTGGTCCTTGCCCTTCTGGAGAATCCAGTCCAGAAGGAGAGGGGAAGACTGAGGAATCCAAACTCATTCTCCATGGGTGTGGATACATTGGATTTTGGCAGAGACTTGATAAGAGAGGAGTGAATCCAGGAAGAGGCAGGTTGAATAGAGACTTTACAAATAATTTCCGGGTACTTGATGGGTCTTAAGCTGGATGATCTAGATGTTTGTCTGAAAGAAAATGAAATTAAAAAGACTTCAGCAGCAGAAAACAGAGTGCCATTTGAAAACCTGGTACTTCCAGAATTTAAAGCTGGTGTTGAAGGGAGCGGCTGCTGTCATACCCCAAAGGAATCTCAGGATTTTGCCCCAACATTTTGGCACGTTCTAACCAAAGTTTTTAAAAGGAACATTGATCCAAAGTAGCTGGATTTTTTTATCCATTAACTTGTCTTTTTGTCTCTCATCTGTCTATCTATCTATCTATCTATCTACCAACCATCACTACAACACTCCCAGTCTCCTGAGATCATGATAGCAAGAGAGCAAGACAAGAGAATGTCTGCTAGGGTAGTTAGCATTAAAGTTAAAAAGTTGCTTCAAATCCAGCTAAAGAGGGCATGGCTGGGCCCACCTCACCTAGCAGGGAGTTTAGATAGTCCTCCAGCCTCCATACACTCTGCCTTGGGTAATGAATAAATTAATTGCATATGCATATTTTAAATGAGCATCTCTCCTCTATAAGAACCCAGGATGAGCATTCCCCAAAAGACTATGAAGACTACTTGTCCAGACCTTTGTCTTTGAGCAGATAAGATCCATTGATCTGTATGTCTGTTTTTGTGCCAATACCACACTATTTTGATTACTGTAGCTTTGTAGTATTGTCTGAAGTCTGGGAGAGTTATGCATCCTGCTTTTTTTTTCCCCCCCCTCAGGATTTCTTTCACAATTCTGGGTCTTTTATGGTTCCATACAAATTTTTGGATTATTTGTTCTAGTTCTGTGAAAAATGTCATGGGTATTTTGATAGGGATCAAATTAAATCTGTAGATTGCTTTGGGTAGTATTGCCATTTTAACAATATTAATTCTTACAATTCAAGAACATGGGGTGTCTTACCATTTCTTTGAATCCTCTTTAATTTCCTTTATTAATGTTTTACAGTTCTCAGCATGTAAGTCCTTTACCTCCTTGGTCAGGTTTATTCCTAGGTATTTTGGGTTTTTTGGTGCTATTTTAAAAGGTATTGTTTTTTTACATTCCCTTTCTGATATTTTATTGTTAGTGTAAATAAATGCAACCAACTTTTGAATGTTAATCTTGTATTCTGCTGCTTTGCTGAATTAATTTACTAGATCTAGTAGTTTTTGTGTAGAGTCCTTAGCGTTTTCTTTTTTTTTTAATTAATTAATTAATTAATTAATTTTTGGCTGTGTTGGGTCTTCGTTTCTGTGCAAGGGCTTTCTCTAGTTGTGGCAAGCGGGAGCCACTCTTCATCGCGGTGCGCAGGCCTCTCACTATCGCAGCCTCTGTTGTTGCAGAGCACAGGCTCCAGATGCGCAGGCTCAGTAGCTGTGGCTCACGGGCCCAGTTGCTCCGCGGCATGTGGGATCTTCCCAGACCAGGGCTCAAACCCATATCCCCTGCATTGTCAGGCAAATTCTCAACCACTGCGCCACCAGGGAAGCCCAGCATTTTCTATATATAGTATCATGTCATCTGCATATAGTGACAGTTTTACCTCTTCCCTTCCAATCTGTTTCAATGGAACAGAATAGAGAGCCCAGAAATGAACCCATACACCTACAGTCAATTCACCTTCTTCAAAGGAGGCAAGAATATAAAATGGGAAAAAGACAGTATCATTAGCAAGTGGTGCTGGGAAAGTTGGACAGCTGCATGTAAATTAATAAAGTTACAACACACCCTCACACCATGCACAAAAATAAACTCAAAATGGCTTAAAGACTTAAACGTGAGACATGACACCATAAAACTCCTAGAGGAGAGCGTAGGCAAAACATTCTCTGACATAAATTGTACCAATGTTTTCTTAGGTCAGTCTCCCAAGGCAATAGAAATAAAACCAAAAATAAACAAATGAGATCTAATCAAACTTAAAAGCCTTTGCACATCAAAGGAAACCATAAAAAAATGGAAAGACAAACTATGGAATGGGATAAAATATTTGCAAGTGATGCTACAGACAAGAGCTTGATCTCCAAAATATACAAACAGCTCATACAACTCAATACCGAAAAAACAAACATCCCAATCGGAAAAATGGGCAGAAAAAAAAAAAAAAGCAAAATGGGCAGAAGACCTTAATAGACATTTCTCCAAAGAAGACATACAGATGGCTAAAAAGCACATGAAAAGATGCTCAACATCACTAATCATTAGAGAAATGCAAATCAAAACTACAGTGAGGTACCACCTCATACCAGTCAGAATGGCCATCATTAAAATGTCTACAAATAACAAATGCTGGAGAGGGTGTGAAGAAAAGGGAACCCTCTTGCACTGTTGGTGGGAATGTAAATGGAGCAGCCACTATGGAGAACAGTGTGGAGGTTCCTCAGAAAACTAAAAATAGAATTACTTTATGATCCACCAATCCTACTCCTGGGCATATACCCGGACAAAACTATAATTCAAAAAGATACATGCACCCCTATATTCATAGCAGCAGTATTCACAATAACCAAAACATGGAAACAACCTAAATGTTCACTGACAGATGAATGGATAAAGAAGATGTGGTACATATATATAATGGAATACTACTCAGCCATAAAAAAGAAATAATGCCATTTGCAGCAATGTGGATGCAACTCGAGATTATCATACTAAGTGAAGTAAGTCAGAAACAGAAAGACAAATACCATATGATATCACTTTTATGTGGAATCTAAAATGTGGCACAAATGAGCCTATCTACAGAACAGAAACAGACTCACAGACAGAGAGAACAGACTTGTGGTTGCCAAGGGGGAAGGGCGTGTGGGGGAGGGATAGACTGGGAGTTTGGGATTAGCAGATACAAACTATTATATATAGGATGGATAAACAAACAACTGTATAGCACAGGGAACTATATATTCAATATCCTGTGATAAACCATAATGGAAAAGAATATTAAAAAAAAGAATGTCTGTATGTGTATAACTGAATCACTTTGTTGTACAGCAAAGATTGGCACAGCACTGTAAATCAACTGTATTTCAATTTAAAAAAAAAAGGTCCTAATGTGTTACCACCATTTTACAGATGAGGTTTCAGAGGCCCAGAGGTGTTGAATGTCCCTCCCAGGAAGTGAATTGTGGAGGGTGACTCTGGCCCTCCTTGGGTGGTGTCTGTCTCTTAGCCCCGCTGCCTTTGACAGGTAGCACTGTGCCTCTTCTCTTGAAATAGCGCCTGAGTCAGCCTCCATCGACTTAAGCAGAGTGCTTTTGAGTCTCTTGTAGAAAGGAGACCTGTTCATGTTTGTTTGTTTGTTTGTTTATTTTATTTTTGGCTGTGTTGGGTCTTCATTGCTGCAAGCGGGCTTTCTCTAGTTGTGGCGAGCGGGGGCTACTCTTTATTGCGGTGTGTGGGCTTCTCATTGCAGTGGCTTCTCTTGTTGCAGAGCACGGGCTCTGGGAGCGCGAGCTTCAGTAGTTGTGGCTCGCGGGCTGTATAGCACAGTCTCAGTAGTTGTGGCGCACGGGCTTAGTTGCTCCGTGGCACATGGGATCTTCCTTGACCAGGGCTCGAACCCGTGTCCTCTGCATTGGCAGGCGGATTCTTAACCACTGCACCACCAGGGAAGCCCACGTGTTCATGTTAAACAATGTATATTGCCAACCTAAACATCTGCTGACCCAGCTCGTGCTATCACTCCTGTGTGTCCATTTCCGATGAAGGGACATGTTCATGACGCCCACGTTCATCTTGGGATTTCTGTTTTTCTCTGCAGTAACATGATCTTGAAGACAGTCCACCAACCATTTGACAGCAAGCTCAGCCCTCCTGTCAGACCCTCCCTTATCTTTTATTTTTGGGCTCTTCTAGCCCATAATTATTTGTTTTGACTGGTGAAATCACTTTGGTCACAGGACAGTGAATAGCAATGCAGTTGCCTCCTGATAAAGCAGGTGCAGAGGGAGATGGTGTGAAGAAAAGCCTATTAACAGCCATTTTTAGAACCAGGCTTCGAAATCCGCCTGTCAGAGCTGAAAGATTTCCCCTGTTCTCACACTTTAAGAGCTGGCAGCAGCTTCCCCTCGTGTCTGAGGAGCCTCGGAAGCTGCCTGGCCATGCCTGTGGGAGAGGATGGCATGGGTGCCAGTGGGGCAGCTGGCCAGGTGGTGCCAGGAGGGGGGGCATGCCAAGCAGGGGGACAGTGCAGCCTCCAGTAACCAGCCTTGGCTGTGGGGCTGCAGGGTCTTGAGCATCCTCAGCTGCTTTTTTGTTGACTGAGCTGTTCAGTGTTCTGTGACCTTCTACTAGTCAAAGGCACACAGAGTCAGCTGCCTCCTCTGGGACTCATAATTGCTAGAATAATAATATTAGAAATAATAAATTATAATTAATTATTATTATAATAAACACTTACCTAATGCCTTGCATGTCAGGTCCTCTTATAGGTGCTTTATATTTATTATTCCCAAGCAGAGAAAAAAAGTATGAAGAAGGTAAACTTTGCCTATAGCTCCCTCACCTCCTGTTTCCATGGCTTCCTCTCCTTTACAGATCTCTATCCAAGACATCCTGAGGGTCTTCATGGTATCGCTAGGATGTCTAGGGCTGCCAACCTAACAGACCTTTATATCGCACAGAATCCTGCTTCCTGACCCGGATCTCATCTCTTTCTTTACTTCCTTCTCTGCCTCCCCATCCAACCATCCATCCATCCATCCATCCGTCCGTCCATCTGTTCATGTGTTCATCTGTCCATCCATCCAACTATCAGACGTTTATTGAGCACCTACCATCTACCAGGCATTGTTAGGTGTTGAGAATAACATAGTAGATATGACAGCTACGATCCTTCTTCTTATCAAATATGTAACCTAGTGAGAAAGACAGTAAGTAAACAAAAGTGTACAGATGGGTTATTAGTGGTAGAGAAGAAACAAACAGTGTATGGCATGAGGGAATAATAGAGGGTCTACTTCAGTGGTGAGAGAAGACCTCTTAAGAGGTGATATTTGAGAAAAGACCTAGGGAAAGAGGAGCCAGCGAGCGGAGAAGCCAGGGTAAGAGTGCTCTGGGCAGAGACAACAGCCGGAGGCCGCAAACACCTTGGCATGGCAGGTTCTGGGAACTGACAGCAGGCAGTCCAGTAGGAGTGTGGTGAGCAGGGGGAATTGCCTAAAATCAGGGTGGAGATGGCTCGGGGATCTCAATTATGTGCAGGACCTTGGCATTTGTGGGATATGGGCTGGGTTCCGTCCTCCGGAAAGCGGGACACTATTAAATGGTTCTAAGCAAGGAAGGGATGTGGTCGGCTTTACATTCATGAAAGATCTCTCTGGCTGCCATGTGGAGAGCAGACTGGAGGGGGCAGGAGTGGAATTGGGAAGCCCAGTTAGAGGCCCTGCAGCAGTGGGAGCGTGAGAGGGCAGCGGCTGGGCTGAGGGAGGGAGCCCAGCCAGGAGGGGGGTGGTTGGACTGGGAATCAGGTTTGAGTGTAGAATGAACAGGACGTGTCCCCTGCGTCCTTCACCTTCAGATTCACCCGGACTCAGCATGTATTTTCCCTGCCGTGTCACCGCCCCGCCCCCAGCCATAGTTAATCACCACTGTTTATTTCAGTTACTTCCTGTCCTTCCTCCGCACCCTTCATAATAACAAGGAAATGGAATGTTTGTGTTTTACCTTTGGGGCTTCCTGACTGGTCATCTCATTTGATGCTCACAAGGCAGACGTTACTACCTTTGTTTTGTAGGGGAGACCCCGGGACCCAGAGAGCCTACATGAGTTGCCCATGGTCTCCTGGATAGTAAGGGACAGCAACAAGACTCAGTCCAGGTTTCCTGAGACCATCCAGTGGATTATTCAGAAACATCTATTGAGCACCTACTGTGTTCCAGACACTGTGCTGGGTTCAAAAAATGAAGAGGTGAATCAGTCATGGTCCTTGCTGTCAAGGAACCTAGAGTTCAGAGGAAGAGAAAGATTTGCAAGCTCACAGTGTAATGCAGTATAATAGGTTTTATATTGTATTAAAAGTGTGTTATTAATAACGTCCAAGTAATTTTTGTCTTGGTGGGGAGAAACAAGGTGACATTTCTTTAAGTGGGTGACCTTTGGTCCTTATATTAAATTACACAGATAATGTGTTGCATAAAGTAAAAAAAATTTGCTCTGACCTCTTTTCTGAGATAACTACTTGTTTTTTCTTGGTGCTAAGACCTAAAAGATATATAGGGATTCCCTGGGTGGACGAAGTGGGGCAAGATGTTCCAAGCGAATATAGCAGAGCGGCATGGTATTGTGAGGACCTGCGGTGATTCTGAAGGAGGGCAGGGTGTGTGGAGGGATGGCGCTGGAGAGCAGGCAGGGGCCAGACCTGCCTAGGGGTCTGGGGCTGCTCTTTGCCTGGGGGAAGACTTGGACGTTAGTACTGAAGGTGACTGGAAAGGGACACAGTGGGATTCAAGCTACAGACAGATCACTCTGGCCCAAGGAAGGAGACAAGAGCAGAGTCGGGGAGACTAGAGGACAAGGAATTCAGCTCCCATGAGGGATATGAGGAGGACCTGAGGTGGCCAGTGGTGCTGTGGACACAGATGTGAGAGGTGCTTAGGAAGTGGAAGACTGTGTCCCTTCCAGAATTCCTTGAGCTCCATGGTAGCAGCAAAAGGAATCCAAGGTTTATTGCCAATATTCTAAAAAACCCTAATGGAAACCTTATATGTTTCTACCATAAATTTATACAGCTTAATCACTGTGTCACATTCCTCTGTCTTCGCCTAGAATTAAACCAGATAAAACTATTAATACTGATGATCTCATGCCAGTAGCAGAAGTTCTGTCTGCCAGTTATGTGTATCTTAAACATTGGAAAATATATTTATTATAAATGCAAGATGTTTCAAAACATGAAATTCCAAAGGAGTTTCCCAAAGGAGTACTTTGGGACTGGTGAAAATGTGATGAATTACTCACTTGGGCTCTGTTTTTCTGAAGTGTTTTATTGTGAATATTGGTGTCATTGACCTTTATCTAACTAACCATCCTTGTTCTGGCTCTACTCTCACAAAGCAACACTCTGATTATAATTTTATCTCCGAAAGTGGAGAGAATGCACTGACTCGTGCTCACGTTAGCTGGTGTTTTTATCATGATGGGGACATTGCTCAGCCTCCCAGGCAGTAATTAACATCACTGCCCCCCATCACAAAGACGTGGGTGAGACGCTATTTTAACATCTGTAGGAGTTTATGGGACTTCCTTCTTCTGTGCTTTCTCTCAGTTCCCTGGAAAAACAATAATTCCTTACACTGAAAATGGAAAGAATGTTCATGGTTTGGAAGTATATTTTCTAGATGAGAATTTCCTTCCTTTAGGTATTTTTTTCCCTTCCTTCCTCTATTTTTTTTTTCTGAGAAGACTTAGGTGGAATAGAAACAAGAATTTGAAGTTCATGCGATGTGAACCTTTCACAAATTTGGCCTCCATAGACAAGTGCTGTCACATTCTCTGTCGGATTGGGTTTTTGCTTGCCTTTCTCTTTGCTGAGTCCTGGTTTGTCTTTATGAACCATGATTCCTGGAGAAGGAAAATAGGAGGTCAGAAGCTTACAGGAATGATTTTCTCGGCTAATTCGACCCAGTATCAGTCACTTGTCTCGGTAAATAACTATGGAAAGATTTTTAAGGAGAGGTAAAGTTTTAATAGAATCAGCAATAAGAATACCGTAGTAAGCCAACTCTTGTTTTCTGTGCATTTTTTGGTGTCATCTGGGCAAGAGGATCAGTCACGTAATATGACTCTAACCATGAAGCCATGGACAACATAGAGAGTTCAGTGATGAAAACAAGGTTCCCAGAATGAAAATTCTTGGGAGGCTAGTCGTCTTACAGTTCTTGCAAAATTGTAAGAAATCTTTGGTTTTACGCAGTGGGTGTCCCAAGTCTTTGATCTTGTGTAACTTACCCTGTGTCATGTAACTGCAGTGGGCATCTTTAATTCACTTCCTCTTCAAAAGTGAATTTTTATAAGGGGGGCTTAACACTGTAAACATTTCATAATACTGTAGCTTCAAAGAAGGAAGGTTGTAAACACATTTGCATCCATTTAGCCGGTGGTTTGTAGATCTAAGGGACCCTTAGGTCTCTGTTTTCCATGGAGAGCATGTATTCCATTGGCTTTGCCTCTGCAGTGTAGTTCCCACTCGCTCTCTCAGAGAGCAAGGGCTTCATTAGCATCTTTGGTCAAATAACCTTTTCTGAGGAATTTTTATTTGGTTTTTGTGTTTTATTTTGGTTTTGGTCTGCCTTAAACTGTCTTGTTAATTTTGCTATTGCTTTCTTATCTTCCTTACTAAGTGAGTGAGAATACTTTCCTCCAGCTCTCTTCTTTTCTACATGGTGTCAGGACATGGTATCCAGTCCATTAGAGTCGCATAAGGGTTATTGAAAATTATACTAAATTTGAATATATACTATGCATTCGTTCTTCTAGGATGTACTAACAGGTGCCTTTCGTTTACCCCAGTGAAACAGAGTATATTGTGTTCACGTAATTGGATTCCCGGTTGTCGAACATGATGATGTTAAGCCTCCGGGGAGTCAGAAACACTTTCTCCCCCATTTCTTGCCGTCAGCAGTAAGTGTTCAAGTCTGGGGGCTCTAATCCTGGAGGTGAGATCCTGCGGCTGAATCGAGAGGGAGAGATGCATCCTGAAGTATCAGTGGTGGAAACCCCAAACCAAGAAAGAGAGAGGAGAACCTGACGGGGAGGTGGGCCAGTGGTGGAGACCAAGAAGAATTGGATTGTGTACCGTGTTGGAGAGCATGACTGAAGGTGTAACATGACAGCTCGGAAAAGAGGTGAAAAGAGAGAAGAGTGAGGATCAAGGTCTGCAGTAGGTGGGGCGAGATAGTTCAGGATCGGAATGCATGACTTCCAGGTACCTATGGAACACTACTGTTTTGGTGGGTTTTGACACCTCTGCAGAGGTAAGGCAGTACCTTAAGAAAACCAGGCTGGGCTGGATGGCTGCCACCTGCCCAGTCAGTGCGAGAAGCCTGTGATCCCAGTAGTGTCATTTGAGCATATGGTAGTTACATGCTAAAACTGTTGACCCAAACACTGGGAACACAGCCAGTGAGTATGAGAGGTGAGACCTCTGCATACATGGCAGTCACTCTATACATCTGCAGCTTGAAGGACATCAGGACCCCTGGGGTTCAAGGAAATCAGACTCAGAAGCCTTCTAGCTTAGGAAACCCCATACTCTCTTACTTTCCAAACTGGGGTGGCCTTTAGTGCCAGAAGCTAATATGCTCTGTGGAACTCCACCAAGCCTGATCTCCTCCATGGCAGGATCCAATGTACCAGGAGACTTCCTTGCAGGAGTCTGGCCTAAGCACCAAAGATTGTCATGCAGTCTTGATTTTGTTGTCTCTTCTTCCTGTGTCGAGGACCTCTCAAATGGTTCTCATTTAACCATGGTTCTTACTGGTGGGGGAATAGAGGGGGCTGGGGCAGAAACCTGTATGTGGCTAAGGTTGGACCTGAGGCCAAAGGTCGGTTCTGGCCTCACGTCCACTCTCTCTGTCTGATAGTAGATGGTCAGATCACATGCCCAGAGGTGGGTTCTGATTCCTATCAGCTCTGCTCATTCTGTTCTCTCCCCCTTCCAGCTAACCGCACCCAGTCTCCAGTCACCCACCAATGCCAAGCATAATTGGTGGACTGTGTCCCAGTTATCTGCCCATCTTAGAGACTTCGAATCATGTGACTCTTAGAACAAACCTGTTTATCACTTAATTTGAAAGAATATTCAGGCTTCCCTCACCTTAAAGTTTTCTGCTTTTCCACTTTTATTCCCTTTAACATTTTTCTATGAACTCGTAGAAAAGAGAGATTTCTGGACATCACTGAGATCAGCGTAACTGAGTTTATGAATTCTTTTTTCCTTTGGGAGAAAATTAGATTTGAATCCAGACCCAATAGAAAGCTTTTATATTCTGGATACGGGTGTGTTTAGATGTATGCTTTTGTGGCAGCAGGAGCTGGTCACGGCAACCTGTGGGGGAGATGTTTATCTTGGGATAAATATTTAGGTGGGAGGTTTGTGTTTCAAGACACTGAGCGCTAATTGTAAATGAAACCATTTTGCTGTGATTTAATCACTTCTTACTCATTCTCTTGTAGGATATTGTGGAAGCAGATTATGTACATTAGGGAGACACAGATCATGCTTTTCCATTGAGTAAATCTGCTAGGGGAAAAGGCGTTATTACTTAACTTCCCTACCTCCTTTTTAGACACAGGCGAGAATAGAAATCTCATTACTAACAAAACAACAAGAACAGCAAACTTTTGCAGGAAATCATTGACTCCTGAGACAGGAGACCTCAGCCTGATATAGCAAAGAGAACACTGGCCAGGAAGAGAGGAGACCTTACTTATAGACTGATGGCCCTCCTCTCAAGCTGCGGGTCGTGGGGAAGTGATCCCCATTCATCTCTGATCCTCATCTTGGGGGATCGGAGTTGATTGCTTCCAAGGCTCCTTCCCATCTAACGTTCCCTAGAGATATGAACAGGATACTAGGGGAGTGACTTCCTCAGGGACTTCCCAGCCAGCTGTGGAGGTACAGCTGTTCACACTTCCATACAGAGATAAACAGGGGGTACAGTGGGAGGAGCTCAGGCTTTGGAATGGAATTTGAGAGACGTGAGTTTGTATCTTGCCGCTGCTGCTTACTAGCTGTGTGATCTCGGGAAGACTAGGTGATCTTCCCCTCCCAAAGTCTATGGAAGGAGGATAACAATTCCAACCTCCTGAGGTCATTTTGAGGATTAAAAGAGACGAAATATATCTAAAGTGCTTGCTTAACCCAGTATCTGACACAGTAGGCACCCAGTAAATGCTAGTGAGCTTCCTACCCTTTTACTGACATTGACATCCTATTCATAAGAGTTCCAGAAATTTGAAAGACAATATGTCCTCTGCCTTCACCCTACCCTCCACAAGAGCTTCTGTCTTTTTCCTAGTAAGAGCTTTTATTTTAACAAAGGCACATTAAACACTACTTATTTCCTTTTGTGCGTGCTGTGGGTTGTGATTTTTTTTGCATTTGTAGATAAAGTCAGTAGTCAATGCCAGTTTCCCTTTCCCCTGGGGGCTGTAATTGCCGGGTTAATTTAAAGTTCTGATTGCGGAACCGGGAGCAGCCCTGATGCCCTCCATCCGCATGGCCCTGGCTGTGCTGTGTGTGGGTCCAGGCATGTAGTACTCCCTGTACTTCACATCGTTTGGGAGGAAGTTTCCAGGACCACAACCTCACAGACAGTGTTTAATAACCTCAAACTCTGGGTTTGAGGTTAGTCTGGAAATGAAAAGCTATTTGGGTTTCCCACAGCTGAGAAGTAAGAGGATGGGGCATATCTAAGGTAACCTGGCAGAGCCAGACCTGGCTTCTTTGGGAGCTGGAAACCAGGTGTGATTCATGCCAGGGTGTTTCAGTCCAGGCAGAACCAGCTCTGTGTGTGTGTGTGTGTGCGGGTGTGTGTGTGTGTGCATGCATGCATGTGTGCGAAGTTCACGATCTTGTCTTTCTCATCTGGACATTTTTTTTAAAATAAATTTATTTACTTTATTTATTTTTGGCTGTGTTGGGTCTTTCTTGCTGCGCATGGACTTTCTCTAGTTGTGGTGAGCAGGGGCTACTCTTCGTTGCGGTTCACAGGTTTCTCATTGCGGTGGCTTCTCTTGTCAAGGAGCACAGGCTCTAGGCGTGCGGGCTTCAGTAGTTGTGGCATGTGGGCTCAGTAGTTGTGGCTCACAGGCTCTAGAGCGCAGGCTCAGTAGTTGTGGCGCACGGGCTTAGTTTCTCTGCAGCATGTGGGATCTTCCCGGAGCAGGGCTCGAACCCGTATCACCTGCATTGGCAGGTGGATTCTTAACCACTGCGCCACCAGGGAAGCCCTGGACGTTTATTTATTGCCTTCTTTCCATTTTCTCCTACCCCCCAGTCCAACTTCTATTTCAGCCTCCACCAGATGAAATTTTTAAAATATGGACACTCTGCTTCTTAAAACGCTTTCTGTGGCTTCCTCCCGCCTGTACTACAAACGGCACACTCCTTCGTGCAATGTCCATGGCCCCTGTCAAGGGGCCTCTCAACCTAGCTGCCTCATCTCTCCTCCACCATGTGCTCTGTGCCTGCCTACCCCAAACGCGTTACAGATCTCTAGGACACACCAGGCTGTCTCTCAGCCCAGGTCTTTGTGCCTGCTGGTCCCTTGCTCCTCTTAATTCTGACAGCGCCAGTGTCACTTCCTCTGAAAAGCCTTCCTGACAGCTCCAGACCAAATATAGGCTTTTTCCATTGTATCCCCATGATTATTCCACTGCCATGGCTCTTACCACACTCCTGATGTGGTTTTTTTTTTGGCTTTTATTTTTACCTTACCCACTCTAATAGGATCCCCCACAGACAGTAACTATTCTGTCAGTTTTTTGTTTTTCTGTGTTTTTTTGTCATCTTAGAACAGTTTGTTTTTTTAACTTATTTTTATTTATTTTCTTATTAGTCATCCATTTTATACACATCAGTGTACACATGTCAATCCCAATCTCCCAATTCATCACACCACCATCCCACCCCCCGCCGCTTTCCCCCTTGGTGTGCATACGTTTGTTCTCTACATCTGTGTCTCAACTTCTGCCCTGCAAACCGGTTCATCTGTACCATTTTCTAGGTTCCACATATATGCGTTGATATACAATATTTGTTTTTCTTTCTGACTTACTTCACTCTTTATGATAGTCTCAAAATCCATCCACCTCACTACAAATGACCCAATATCGTTCCTTTTCATGGCTGAGTAATATTCCATTGTATATATGTACCACATCTTCTTTATCCATTCGTCTGCCGGTGGGCATTTAGGTTGCTTCCATAACCTGGCTATTGTAAATAGTGCTGCAGTGAACATTGGGGTGCATGTGTCTTTTTGAATTATGGTTTTCTCTGGGTATATGCCCAGTAGTGGGATTGCTGAGTCATATGGTAATTCTATTTTTAGTTCTTTAAGGAACCTCCATACTGATCTCCATAGTGGCTGTATCAATTTACATTCCCACCAACAGTGCAAGAGGGTTCCCTTTTCTCCGCACCCTCTCCAGCTTTTGCTGTTTGTAGATTTTCTCATGATGCCCATTCTAACTGGTGTGACATGATACCTCATTGTAGTTTTGATTTGCATTTTCTCTAATAATTAATGATGTTGAGCAGCTTTTCATGTGCTTCTTGGCCGTCTGTATGTCTTCTTTGGAGAAATGTCTATTTAGATCTTCTGCCCATCTTTGGATTGGGTTGTTTGTTTTTTTAATATTGAGCCACATGAGCTGTTTATATATTTTGGAGATTAATCCTTTGTCCGATGATTCATTTGCAAATATTTTCTCCCATTCTGAGGGTTGTCTTTTCGTCTTGTTTATGGTTTCCTTTGCTGTGCAAAAGCTTTTAAGTTTCATTAGGTCTCATTTGTTTATTTTTGTTTTTATTTCTATTACTCTAGGAGTTCGATCAAAAAAGATCTTGCTGTGATTTACGTCAAAGAATGTTCTTCCTATGTTTTCCTCTAAGAGTTTTATACTGTCGAGTCTTACATTTGGGTCTCTAATCCATTTTGACTTTATTTTTGTGTATGGTGTTATGGAGTGTCCTAATTTCATTCTTTTACATGTAGCTGTCCAGTTTTCCCAGCACCACTTCTTGAAGAGACTGTCTTTTCTCCATTGTATATCTTTGCCTCCTTTCTCATAGATTAGTTGACCATAGGTGTGTGGGTTTATCTCTGGGCTTTCCATCCTGTTCCATTGATCTATATTTCTGTTTTTGTGCCAGTACCATATTGTCTTGATTACTGTAGCTTTGTCGTATAGTCTGAAGTTAGGGAGTCTGATTCCTCCAGCTCCATTTTTTCCCTCAAGACTGCTTTGGCTATTCGGGGTCTTTTGGGTCTCCATACAAATTTTAAGATTTTTTGTTCTAATTCTGTAAAAAATGCCATTGGTAATTTGATAGGGATTGCATTGAATCTGTAGGTTGCTTTGGGTAGTATAGTCATTTTCACAATATTGATTCTTCCAATCTGAGAACATGGTATATCTCTCCATCTGTTTCTATCATCTTTAATTTCTTTCA
The DNA here is from genome assembly GCF_964374135.1 of Grampus griseus. Classification (NCBI taxonomy): domain Eukaryota; kingdom Metazoa; phylum Chordata; class Mammalia; order Artiodactyla; family Delphinidae; genus Grampus; species Grampus griseus. The sequence continues at coordinate 46,167,041 of NC_139002.1, forward strand.
TCAGTGTTGTATAGTTTTCTGCATACAGGTCTTTTGTCTCCTTGGGTAGGTTTATTCCTAGGTATTTTATTCTTTTTGTTGCAGTGGTAAATGGGAGTGTTTCCTTAATTTCTCTTTCAGATTTTTCATCATTAGTGTATAGGAATGCAAGAGATTCCTGTGCATTAATTTTGTATCCTGCAACTTTACCAAATTCATTGATGAGCTCTAGTAGTTTTCTGGTGGCATCTTTAGGATTCTCTATGTATAGTATCATATCATTTGCAAACAGTGACAGTTTTACTTCTTCTTTTCCACTTTGTATTCCTTTTATTTCTTTTTCTTCCCTGATTGCCGTGGCTAGGACTTCCAAGACTATGTAGAATAATAGTGGTGAGAGTGGACATCCTTGTCTTGTTCCTGATCTTAGAGGAAATGCTTTCAGTTTTTCACCATTGAGAATGATGTTTGCTGTGGGTTTGTCGTGTCTGGCCTTTATTATGTTGAAGTAGGTCCCCTCTATGCCCACTTTCTGGAGAGTTTTTATCATAAATGGGTGTTGAATTTTGCCAAAAGCTTTTCCTGCATCTCTTGAGATGATCATATGGTTTTTCTTCTTCAATTTGTTAATATGGTGTATCACATTGATTGATTTGCATATATTGAAGAATCTTTGCATCCCTGGGATAAATCCCATTTGATCATGGTGTATGATCCTTTTAATGTGTTGTTGGATTCTGTTTGCTAGTGTTTTGTTGAGGATTTTTGCATCTATATTCATCAGTGATATTCGTCTGTAATTTTCTTTTTTTGTAGTAACTTTGTCTGGTTTTGGTATCAGGGTGATGGTGGCCTCATAGAATGAGTTTGGGAGTGTTCCTTCCTCTGAAATTTTTTGGAGGAGCTTGAGAAGCATAGGTGTTAGCTCTTCTCTAAATGTTTGATAGAATTCACCTGTGAAGCCATCTGGTCCTGGACTTCTGTTTGTTGTAAGATTTTTAATCACAGTTTCAATTTAATTACTTGTGATTGGTCTGTTCATATTTTCTATTTCTTCCTGGTTCAGGCTTGGAAGGTTGTGCCTTTCTAAGAATTTGTCCATTTCTTCCAGGTTGTCCATTTCATTGGCATAGAGTTGCTTGTAGTAGTCTCTTATGATGCTTTGTATTTCTGCGGTGTCTGTTGTAACTTCTCCTTTTTCATTTCTAATTTTATTGATTTGAGTCCTCTCCCTGTTTTTCTTCATGAGTCTGGTGAATGGTTTATCAATTTTGTTTATCTTCTCAAAGAACCAGCTTTTAGTTTTATTGATCTTTGCTATTGTTTTCTTTGTTTCTATTTCATTTATTTCTGCTCTGATCTTTATGATTTCTTTCCTTCTGCTAACTTTGGGTTTTGTTTGTTCTTCTTTCTCTAGTTCCTTTAGGTGTAAGGTTAGATTCTTTATTTGAGATTTTTCTTGTTTCCTGAGGTAGCCTTGTATAGCTATAAACTTCCCTCTTAGAACTGCTTTTGCTGCATCCCATAGGTTTTGGATCGTTGTGTTTTCATTGTCATTTCTCTCTAGGTATTTTTTGATTTCCTCTTTGAAATTTCTTCAGTGATCTCTTGATTATTTAGTAATGTATTGTTTAGCCTCCATTGTTTGTGTTTTTTACATTTTTTTCCCTGTAATTGATATCTAATCTCATAGTGTTGTGGTCAGAAAAGATGCTTGATATGAGTTCAATTTTCTTAAATTTACTGAGGCTTGATTTGTGACACAAGATGTGATCTACCCTGGAGAATGTTCCGTGCACACTTCAGAAGAAAGTGTAATCTGCTGGGTTTGGATGGAATGTCCTATAAATATCAATTAAATCTCTCTGCTCTATTGTGTCATTTAAAGCTTGTGTTTCCTTATTAATTTTCTGTCTGGATGATCTGTCCATTGGTGTCAGGGAGGTGTTAAAGTCCCCCACTATTAATGTGTTACAGTCGATTTCCTCTTTTAGAGCTGTTAGCAGTTGCTTTATGTATTGAGGTGCTCCTATGTTGGGTGCATATATATTTATAATTGTTATGTCTTCTTCTCGGATTGATCCCTTGATCATTACATAGTGTCCTTCCTTGTCTCTTGTAACATTCTTTATTTTAAAGTCTATTTTGTCTGATATGAGAATTGCTACTCCAGCTTTCTTTTGATTTCCATTTGCATGGAATATCTTTTTCTATCCCCTCACTTTCAGTCTGTATGTGTCCCTAGGTCTGAAGTGGGTGTCTTGTAGACAGCATATATATGGGTCTTATTTTTGTATCCATTCACCGAGTCTGTGTCTTTTGGTTGGAGCGTTTAATCCATTCATGTTTAAGATAATTATTGATATGTATGTTCCTATTACCATTTTCTTAATTGTTTTGGGTTTGGTTTTGTGGGTTCTTTTCTTCTCTTGTGTTTCCTACTTAGTGAAGTTCCTTTAGCATGTATTGCAGAGCTGGTTTGGTGGTGGTGAATTCTCTTAGCTTTTGCTTGTCTGTAAAGGATTTAATTTCTCCATCAAATCTGGATGAGATCCTTGCTGGGTAGAGTAATCTTGGTTGTAGTTTCTTCCCTTTCATCACTTTAAGTATATCATGCCACTCCCTTCTGGCTTGTAGAGTTTCCGCTGAGAAATCAGCTGTTAACCTTATGGGGATTCCCTTTTATGTTATTTGTCGTTTTTCTCTCGTTGCTTTCAATAATTTTTCTTTGTCTTAAAGTTTCGCCAATTTGATTACTGTGTGTCTCCGTGTGTTGTTCCTTGGGTTTATCCTGTATTGGACTCTCTGCACTTCCTAGACTTGGATGGCTATTTCCTTTCCCATGTTAGGGAAGTTTTCGACTATTATCTCTTCAAATATTTTCTCGGGTCCTTTCTCTTTCTCTTTTCCTTCTGGGGCCCCTATAATGCAAATGTTGTTGCATTTAATGTTGTCCCAGAGGTCTCTTAGGCTGTCTTCATTTCTTTTCATTCTTTTTTCTTTATTCTCTTCTACAGCAGTAAATTCCACCATTCTGTCTTCTGGGTCACTTATCCGTTCTTCTGCCTCAGTTATTCTGCTATTGATTCCTTCTAGTGTATTTTTCATTTCAGTTATTGTATTGTTCATCTCTGTTTGTTTGTTCTTTAATTCTTCTAGATCTTTGTTGAACATTTCTTACATCTTCTCAATGTTTGCCTCCATTCTTTTTCCGAGGTCCTGGATCATCTTCACTATTATTATTATGAATTCTTTTTCTGGAAGATTGCCTATCTCCGTTTCATTTAGTTGTTTTTCTGGGGTTTTATGTTGTTCCTTCATCTGGTACATAGCCCTCTGCCTTTTCATCTTGTCCGTCTTTCTGTGAGTGTCGTTCTGTCAGTTTTTGTAGTCTCAAGAGCCTGGCTTAGGGCTTCACACACGTAGCAGGTGCTTCCTAATATTTACTGATTTTAGGAGTTCATGGGTTCATGCACTGAATGTGCATGCCTAGATATTAGTTGTGGATAAGACCCAGCTATTATTAGTCTTGACACCCCTTAAGGATACTGGATACAGATACCATCAGTGCTCATTTGGGACTCCATTTTATACTTCTTTTAGTCCTTATGTAGATGCAAGAACAGTGGTAAGCAAACAGCAAATCCTTGACATAGAGGATCTTGAGCTTCTCATTTCCTGCATAGATACACTCCTATGGCCTCATGGCATCAGAAAGCCTAGATTTTAGACCCTGCTCTGCTGCTTACCAGCCTCTGTGTAACTACAAGCAAAGCACTTAATGTAAAAACAGAAATTAACATTTTTAGGGACACCTTCACATACCTTTCTCATTTAATTCCCCACAACACCCTGGGAGGTGCTCATTTATCTATTCACTTTGTTTAGGCCGATGAAACTGGGATTGGAGAAGTTAAGTAACTTGCCCAAGATCCCATTCACAGCACACAGGAAAGCCAGAGTACGCGTGCAGCTCTGGTTCCCGAAGCTGTGTGTGTTGCGCTTGACAGCTTTATCCCCTTTGAGTCTCAGTTTCCCCATCTGCAGCCTCCCAGGACTGTTGGGTGAGTGAGGAAGAAAGGCTGTACAGTGCTCTGCAGGTCGTCCCGGGTCTCCTGATGTGGGGAGAGTTGTTGCTCTGGCCTTTCATCTGGGTGATGCTCCCCCTGAACCAGGGCTGGCTGCAGTGGTTGGGCAGTGCTCAGCCCCTGCTCTTCAGTCCAGGCCATGACCTTGATCTCTCTCTTTATGAGTGTTTACTCTATTGCCAGGCAGCCTCCTAAAAGGCTTCATAGTCATTATCTCAGTTTATGCTTCATAAAAATCCTTTAGGTAAATCTCTCAAGGTAAATACCATAATTAGCCCCATTTTATAGGTAAGTAAAACTGAGGCACACAGGATGTAATTGTCATCCCTAAGGTCTTACAGGGAATTAAACCCACAAAATCTCAGGCCAAACCTCCCTCACCCTGTCCTCCAGCGCTTTTAACCCCCAGGCAGAACTGCCTCCTGTTCCTTCAACCCTCAGAAGCTTCAGGCTTCTGCAAGGACCCAGGTTTCTTCCCTGTGACCCTGGTAGGCTGGTAAGTGGTCTCTGCCACCTCTGCCTGACACTGTGGGAACTTTACCCCTGAGCCTTCCCAGGACATGGGGACTAGGTTGAACAAAACAGCCCCCGAAGAACCAGGGAGGGAAATAATCCAGTTGAAAGACCAGAGTTCCGATAGTGGCTCCACCAGTTAACCAGGTTGTGCTGGTCCCTCCACCTCTAAGTCAGTTTCCTTTACCTGTAAAATGAGGTAGCAACATCCCTGAGTTGTTCTGGGAAATGACACAGGTAATCAATAAACCCTTGTCTCAGTGAGCTTGGGCTGCCAGAACAAAATACCGTAGCCTGGGCGGCTTAAACAACAGACATTTATTTTTCACAGTTCTGGAGCCTGTGAGTCCAAGATCAGGGTGCCAGCATGGTCAGGCTCTGCTGAGAACCCTCTTCCTGGCTTGCCGCCTGCTGCCTTCTCGCTGTGTGTTCCCATGGCCTTTCCTGGGAGCGTGCTCCCGTGGAGAGAGAAAACTCTGCCCTCATGATCTCATCTTAACCTAATTACCCCCCAAAGGTTCCACCTCCAAATACTGTCATACTGGAGGTTAAAGCTTCAATATATGAATTTGGGGGGGATACAAACATTCCATCCTTTGACAGCCCGCAACCTGCAGTAGTCGTCATCGTGATGTTAATGAGGAAGAGGAAGATGATTGTAGGACCAGCCACTGAGACCTCTGAGTTTGGGGGACATATTAAGGTCACCTGCAAAACTCTCACGCCTCAAGTCCATGGGCAGTTCCTAATTTTCTAACAGTGCCTGGGGACATCCAGAGTGGAGCAAAGATAGAATCTCACCTCTCAACAATTGCCACGGAGAATCTGTCTAAATTAACTTCTATTGTTCCTTATCATCCATCACAGTTTCAGTGTGTCCTAAGAGAGCAAGCAACAGATAGTATTTAAAGAAACTTGCCGAAAGGTTTCCCAGAAACATGACAATGGACAAATCAGCTGCTATCTATGCCCCCTTTTTTTCAAGAACAACAACAATAACAACAACAACAAAAAAAACAAATAAAAAACCACACAGAACCCAGAACCATTTTCCAGCCCATAAACGTGATCTTCTCCCTTTCTTGAGCTTTCACTCACAGTAGACAATGCCTCGGATATGGGACTAAAATGCTACTAGTCACCCTTTATCGTCTGGATAATTGTCTTTTGGAGGCATGACGATTTATTTCAAATCCAAAGCCACGGCTCTGCCGAGAGACAGGTCAGCACAGGATCTGACTGAGTTGAGAAAACCGGTAAGTCTGCACTCCCAGAGGTCATACTGCCAATTAACTGACACGACTCATCAGGAGGCAAGTGTGGAGGCTCATGGCTGCCCAGGCTACTGGGGGTTAAGAGTAGTGAGAAGCCAGCCCTGGCACTGGTGCAGGTGACTTGCACGTAGAGGCCTGTGCCCTAGGCTCTGGCCCCCATATTCCTTGGTTCATTTGGGGGATTTACATCAGGGCCTCCACCTCTGACTGACAGGTAGAGACTCCCCTGACCCCCCTCTCTCTGATCCTCCACGTGTCTCCTCCCTCTCTAACTCCTCCTGCTTTTCTTTTCCTTCCCTTCTTCATGCCCAGGATGGTTGTGTGTTGGCATGGAAGGAGAGGGGTGGGTGTATTTTGGGTGGGATTTGGAGACTGAATTAGTGGAACATATCAGTCAAAGGAGAATAGGTGAAAGAGGGAAATGCTGGCCCCTTTTGGTTCTTCTCTTCTGGACTCCAAAGGCAACATGACGGCAGAGTTAGCTGCTCCCATCTCAGCTCTGTCACTGTGGGTGGCCAGTCATGTAACTGCTCTGAGTCCCAGTTCCCCATCTAGATGGGGAGGTGTAACCTCACAGCATCGCTGTGATAAGCCGGTGAGATAGCCAATGTGAATATGGCTTGAAAGTGCTATTTATGATAACACTTACATTAATTATAACATCAAGAGTCATAGCACTTGCTGTGTGCCAAGTACTGATCAAAGCCTTTTACGTATACTGACTCTTTTATATCTCGTAATAACTTTTGGAGGTAGGTACTATTATTAACCCCATTTTACAGAATTTGAAACCGAGGCACAGAATTAAGTAACTTGCTCAAGATCACACAGATGGTGGAGCTGGGATTCAAATCAGAGCTCTCTAGCTCCAGGGTCTATGCTCTTAATCACTCTTCTATAAACATTAGGCACAGTCTTACAAGGAGAAAGATGCACGGGTCCTGGTAGAGTAGACAATGCCCCACTCCTGTCTGCACTGTCCCTTGGCTTCCCTTTGGGCAGTGGCCTCATTCCTCTCTACTGGGAGCCACCCATCCTCCGTGCAGCCCAGCTTATATGCCGCACTGCTGGGATCTGCTCCATCTCCAGGATTCTAGACTGTGTCAAGTGAAAATTCACCTCCTTCCTGTTCTGCCAGAAACTCAGCGTAGGCACCTCTGCACTGTTGATTTCTTCCATCTCTACCCCCTAACCCTCCGCCCGCTGCCACACATACAAATGTTTCCTGTCCTGAAGTCCTGTTGATTCTTCCTTTCCAGTGTGTCTCTCACTTTGGATTCCTGGTGCCACTGTCCCTGTCCAGGTCTCATTGTGTGCTGCTGTCTGTCATGGCGCCATCCTGACTGCTTGCTTCTGTCCCACACACCCTGCACCAAGACAGCTTCTGAAGGCTTTGCTCTGTCGTGCGCTGTCCTATTTGGAAAGATTCAGCTACCCATTGCCTGACAACTCAACCTCCTCAGCCTGTCGTTTAAGGTCTCCTGTGATCAGACCTCTCCAGCCTGACTCCCCCCCCCATTACTTCCCTTCACACATGCTGTGACCCAGGAAAACACAACTCCCCACTCTTCCTGAAAGTGCCTTGGCATTCCCGCCTCTTTGCCTTTGCTCAAGCTGTCCCACCTCCTGAAAGGACCTCTCTGCACCAGCCTCCATCTTCATTTGTGCCTAGGAAACCCTGAGGCCTGTGGTAGATGCGTCTTCTTGAGAAACCTTTCGTGATGCATCTGACGGACATGCTATCTTCCTCCTCTGGGCCCCTCTAGCACTGTTCTCTGTTGCCCTCTGGCCTAGGGAAGAGCATGCACCTGGTTTCAGATCAATCTGGATCTGTGTCCCAGATACCTGTGCAAATACCTTCCTCTCCCTCACGTCCACCTCTCCCAGAGCAATGGAGTCTCAGTGTCCTGTCTGGTCCCCTTTTATTTCTCTTATTACATTTCTCCTTCATGCCCTTATTTTCTAGTTATTTTAATGTAGGAAGTGAAATGTGCTATTTAACAATAGGGGCTTTAGAACTAGCATTATGTGGGTTTAAATTCTGGCTTTGCCTCCCCTAACTATGTGACTTAGGGCAGATTGTCTAAGCATGTTGTGCTCAGTTTCCTAATCGATAAAATAGGGTTGAGCGCCTCTCCCGTGGTTGTTATGAGAACAAAACGCATTAGTGCCGTGAAGCTCTCAGAACAGTGCCTGGCGCACGCTAAGTGACTAAATGTCAAGTTGTCCTGGGTCACATCTGTCCTGTGCGTCAACAAGCTGACTGGGGACCGTGAAGCCACCTCCTACTTTGCAGAGGCGAGTTTCTCTGGCCAAAGAATAAGAAACCAAACCCTCAGCCAGACCACACAACGCTCGGTGGTTACTCAGTGGTCATCGCTGGAATGCGTAGCTGGGACCCACAGCGTTCTTCTGTGGGAACCCTCGACATCCTGACTCTGCGTCCCTGGGCCCTGGGCTCGTGTGGCGCTTGGGAGGAGAGTGACTAAGTGCTGCTGTTCAGCTGTGGTGACTGACTCACGCATGAGAGGGTTGAGGGATGGAGACTTGGAAAGCCCACACCTCCCTGTGGGTTTCCTGTCAGTACAGCCCTGCTCTGGGGCCTGGGGCTTCATGGAGGAGCGATGCCTAAGGGGGCTTCCCGTGACTGCCCAGCACCTGGGTGCCCTGAAGGAAACCACCTGCCTCCACCATCACTCATACTTCCTGTGCCGGCCCAAGGCCCCGGAGAGCAGCTCTGCCCCCTGATCTCCTCTGTACCCCTTTCGCAGTGGGACAGCTGTTTGTCACAGGGAATTGATGCCAGAAAGAACCTTGGGGACCGGAAGCCTCTCGCTGTGCAGATATGGACACTGCTGTCGGAGGACAGTTAGCAGTACAGTCAGGACTGGAACCCTAAGGACTGATTCCCGAGTCTGTGTTCTTTTCAGGAATCCTTGTTCAAGTGAAAGGATGAATCTGCTTGGCCTTGGGAGGAGTGGGCAGAATCAGGTACAGGCGAGCGAGTCCCAGGAGCACAGCTTAGCAGAGGCTGCTCTGCAAGGCTCCAGCCAGCTGTCTGCTTTCACTACCCAGCTCCTCTGTTTACTCTCTCCTCAGCGAGCTGTGAGGTTGGTGCAGCAGCCCTCCTGGGAAAGAGGCTCTGCCCAGGCTGCCCACTCATGGTCCCAGCGTCTCTCAAACATGTCCCTGTTGGAGGTACCCCCGTTCACACCATGACCTCGGCCTCAGGCAGGCCCCTGGGGGGGTCCGTGGACAAGGTGCTTAGCCCCTTGGAGCCTCCGTTTCTCCTTCTGAAATCTTCTGCACTGTTAAATGAATTCATGCGAGCCAGCCCTCAGAACAGCATCTGGCGTGGAGTAGGCATCTAACGTGCAGAGCCTGTTATTTGTTACTGCCTTTTATCTGTAAGATCTTCTCTCAGATCGTCTTTATTATGCCCGTGGTTCCAGATGCCTCACGATCACCTAAGGAGCTCTGTAGATGCTACAGCCTGATTTAGTAGGTTTGGGATGGTGCTGGGGACCTTTTTAAAGTTTACGGAGAGGATTCTGATGTGCGCTTGGATTTGGGAACATTGCCCCCAGTTTTCCTATTCTGAGTCTTGCTCTAGTTCTTTCACATTTTTTCATTCCCTACAAATTAAAGCCAGTTTTGTATGTGGGCTGCCCTTCGTTTTGGAAAGTTCTGACTCAGTCTCTAATTTGTCTGTCCTTCTTAATGAGCTACATCCCACCAAGACATTGACGTGCAGAGAACAGGGCTCTGTTCTCTCCGGAGGCAGGAAGGAGAGCACAGGGATTGAAAACACTGGGCTTCGGAATTGGAAATCCCAGTGTTCAAATCCCAGATCTGTCTTTTATGGACTGTGTGACCTTTGGCAAGTTGCTTTATCCCCCCAAACCAAGCCCCAGGACCACCATTTGCGAACTGCTGTTAAGCGTTTTGGGCTGCCCAGCACCTGTAATTCAGTACGTAGTATCTTTCCCCCAAACCATCAGTTCTTGGGCATCCTGTTTCCCAGGGCCACAGTGACCTGGGCTCATCCGTGACTCGGTCAGTCCGTCGTCTCCTGCGTCTTGTCCATTCTCTTTTGGAATGGGAGCACCCACCAGTACCTTCTAACAGCCTGCAGTCCGTCGCCCCGCCCCCTTCCAAGTTCTGGGTGACCCCAGATCATTGCCCCTCGGGGACTCCTGATCAACTGTCACTTCCTCTCAAACCCTTTGCCTGCAAACTTGTGCAGCGCTGGACGGACAGCAACCTGGGCCTGAACAATCCTTTGAAAATCCTGACTCAGGTCTCCAACAGATTCCTCATACGTATTAACAAGATTATTCATGAAATAACAACAGTTTCTGAGGAGAAATGCTGGAGGTTGGTATTCCGAGACGATGCCAACAAGTGTGTTTAATTCAGGCCAAAGGCCTGATTTGATGAATTCTGTTTCATCCTGTTGATTTTTCTTCACATTTGGACTTGTCTGAGGTAAATACTGCAGGAGGTTTGGTTTTTTACCTAAAATTGTAGTGTTGCTTTTGGGCTTAGAATCTTGTGTGTAAAGCACCAAGTCACTCTGTAAGCTCTGTAACAAAGAAAAGGCCAGAAACACAGTCCCAGTGGCCTGTTTCACAGAAACCCAAGGAGAGCAGAATCCATGGCATTATGGGGGACACAGGGGAGTCAGTGGGGACAAACCCACTCAGGTGTCCAGCTCAGGCCCCTGGGGTGGGAGGCATTTACAAATGCAAAATCTGGCTGCATTTGTAAAGCACTTCAACCAAATGTTCTCCATCAGGGCCTTGTGACAGACATCCATACTTCTGCTGCTGTGCTCTTTTTCCTTTATTAATAACAGGTGAATCCAGGTGGCTCAAACCTTTTGTTCATATGCTATTTGCATGGCCTTGAACTCTCTTTGTCAAAGAACTCTTTGGGGAAACCCTGTACAGAAAACAGATCAAAGCAATGAAAGGTTCATCAGGGGATTTAGATCTTTATTGCAAGCCATTGTTTGTGGACCCCGTGAAGTTCCCCGGGTTCTGCAGCTCTGAGGCAAGCACCTGTGTGGGCGTTGTTCAGACGCAGTTTCCTCTTCTGCATGCTTCATACTGTCTCATTGTCGTGCTGCAGGTTTAGCAGAATTAAACCTCAGCAGTTCCAATTTAGATTGTTATTCACATCCAGCTTCAATCACAATCCCTCACGCATCAAAGCTGGCTAGGGAGGCTCCTGACAGTGCTGGGTGGGTGGGTGAGAAGCCCAACCAGCAGGGTAATTTCTGTAAGCTGCCTTCTTAGGTAAGAATGATTGCTTTGCTCAGAACCTCAGACACCCCTGCCCTGGGTCCGACAGGTCCGACAACCCAGGGCACAGCAGATACTAAGGAGAGTAAGAATTGACTTTAGGATTGGAGGACAGTGTAGATTGTAGCCAATATTTTTTCTAACAGAGAGGAAAACAAAAGCTTTATTTATTTATTTATTTTAACATCTTTGTTGGAGTATAATTGCTTTACAATGGTGTGTCAGTTTCTGCTTTATAACAAAGTGAATCAATTATACATATACATACATCCCCATATCTCCTCCCTCTTGCATCTCCCTCCCACCCTCCCTATCCCACCCCTCTAGGTGGTCACAAAGCACCGAGCTGATCACCCTGTGCTATGCGGCTGCTTCGCACTAGCTATCTATTTTACACTTGGTAGTATATGTAAGTCCATGCCACTCTCTCACTCCGTCCCAGCTTACCTTGCCCCCTCCCCGTGTCCTCAAGTCCATTCTCTATGTCTGTGTCTTTATTCCTGTCCTGCCCCTAGGTTCTTCAGAACCATTTTTTATTTTTTAGATTCCATATATATGTGTTAGCATATGGTATTTGTTTTTCTCTTTCTGATTAACTTCACTCTGTATGACAGACTCTAGGTCCATCCACTTCACTACAAATAACTCAATTTTCTTTCTTTTTATGGCTGAGTAATATTCCATTGTATATATGTGCCACATTGTCTTTATCCATTCATCTGTCGATGGACACTTAGATTGCTTCCATGTCCTGGCTATTGTAAATAAGGCTGCAGTGAACATTGTGGTACATGACTCTTTTTGAATTATGATTTTCTCAGGGTATATGCCCAGTAGTGGGATTGCTGGGTCATATGATAGTTCTATTTTTTTTTTTTTTTTTGCTGTACGTGGGCCTCTCACTGTTGTGGCCTCTCCCATTGCAGAGCACAGGTTCCAGACGCACAGGCTTAGCGGCCATGGCTCACGGGCCCAGCCGCTCCGCGGCATGTGGGATCTTCCCGGACTGGGGCACGAACCCACGTCCCCTGCATTGGCAGGCGGACTCTCAACCACTGTGCCATCAGGGAAGCGCTATTTTTAGTTTTTTAAGGAACCTCCATACTGTTCTCCATAGTAGCTGTATCGATTTACATTCCCACCAAGAGGGTTCCCTTTTCTCCACATCCTCTCCAGCATTCATTGTTGTAGACATTTTAATGATGACCATTCTGACTGGTGTGAGGTGATACCTCATTGTAGTTTTGATTTGAATTCTCTAATGATTAGTGATGTTGAACATCCTTTCTTGTGTTTGTTGGCAATCTGTATATCTTCTTTGGAGAAATGTCTATTTAGGTCCTCTGCCCATTTTTGGATTGGATTGTTTGTTTTTTTCATATTGAGTTGCATGAGCTGCTTGTAAATTTTGGAGGTTAATCCTTTGTCAGTTGCTTCATTTGCAAATATTTTCTCCCATTCTGAGGGTTATCTTTTCGTCTTGTTTATGTTTTCCTTTGCTGTGCAAAAGCTTTTAAGTTTCATGAGGTCCCATTGGTTTATTTGTGCTTTTATTTCCATTTCTCTAGGAGGTGGGTCAAAAAGGATCTTGCTGTGATTTATGTTATATAGTGTTCTGCCTATGTTTTCCTCCAAGAGTTTTATAGTGTCTGGCCTTACATTTAGTTCTTTAATCCATTTTGAGTTTATTTTTGTGTATGGTGTTAAGGAGTGTTCTAACTTCATTCTTTTATATGTAGCTGTCGAATTTTCTTAGCACCACTTATTGAAGAGGCTGTCTTTTCTCCATTGTATATTCTTGCCTCCTTTATCAAAGATAAGGTGACCGTATGTGCGTGGGATGATCTCTGGGCTTTCTATCCTGTTCCGTTGATCTGTATTTCTCTGTTTGTGCCAGTACCATACTGTCTTGATTACTGTAGCTTTGTAGTGTAGTCTGAAGTCTGGGAGCCTGATTCCTCCAGCACCAGCAGCCTCAAGATTGCTTTGGCTGTTCAAGGTCTTTTGTGTTTCCGTACAAATTGTGAAATTTTTTGTTCTAGTTCTGTGAAAAATGCCAGTGGTAGTTTGACAGTGATTGCATTGACTCTGTAGATTGCTTTGGGTAGTAGAGTCATTTTCACAATGTTGATTCTTCCAATCCAAGAACATGGTATATCTCTCCATCTGTTTGTATCATCTTTAATTTCTTTCATCAGTGTCTTATAGTTTTCTGCATACAGGCCTTTTGTCTCCTTAGGTAGGTTTATTCCTAGGTATTTTATTATTTTTGTTGCAGTGGTAAATGGGAGTGTTTCCTTAATTTCTCTTTCAGATTTTTCATCATTAATGTATAGGAATACAAGAGATTTCTGTGCATTAATTTTGTATCCTGCAACTTTACCAAATTCATTGATTAGCTCTAGTAGTTTTCTGGTAGAGTCTTTAGGATTCTCTCTGTATAGTATCATGTCATCTGCAAACAGTGACCACTTTACTTCTTCTTTTCTGATTTGGATTCCTTTTATTTCTTTTTTTCCTCTGATTACTGTGGCTAAAACTTCCAATACTCTGTTGAATAATAGTGGTGAGAGTGAACAACCTTGTCTTGCTCCTGATCTTAGAGGAAATGGTTTCAGTTTTTCACCACTGAGAACGATGTTGGCTGTGGTTTTGTCATATATAGCCCTTATTATGTTGAGGTAAGTTCCCTCTATGCCTACTTTCTGGAGGGTTTTTATCATAAATGGGTGTTAAATTTTGTCCAAAGCTTTTTCTGCGTCTATTGAGATGATCATATGGTTTTTATCGTTCAATTGGTTAATATGGTGTATCACACTGAGTGATTTACATATATTGAAGAATCCTTGCTTTCCTGAGATAAACCTCACTTGATCACGGTGTATGATCCTTTTAATGTACTGTTGGATTCTGTTTGCTTGTATTTTGTTGAGGATTTTGCATGTATGTTCATCAGTGACATTGGCCTGTTGTTTTCTTTCTTTGTGACGTCTTTGTTTGGTTTTGGTATCAGGGTGATGGTGGCCTCGTAGAATGAGTTTGGGAGTGTTCCCTCCTCTGCTAATATTTTGGATGAGTTTGAGAAGGATAGGTGTTAGCTCTTCTCTAAATATTTGATAGAATTCACCTGTGAAGCCATCTGGCCCTGGGTTTCTGTTTGTTGGAAGATGTTTCATCACAGTCTCAATTTCAGTGCTTGTGATTGGTCTGTTCATATTTTCTATTTCTTCCTGGTTCAGTCTCAGAAAGTTGTGCTTTTGTAAGAATTTGTCCATTTCTTCTAGGTTGTCCATTTTATTGGCATATAGTTGCTTGTAGTAATCTCTCATGATCCTTTGTATTTCTGCAGTGTCAGTTGTTACTTCTCCTTTTTCATTTCTAATTGTATTGATTTGAGTCTTCTCCCTTTCTTTCTTGATGAGTCTGGCTAATGGTTTATCAATTTTGTTTGTCTTGTCAAAGAACCAGCTTTTAATTTTATTGATCTTTGCTATTGTTTTCTTTGTTTCTATTTCATTTATTTCTGCTCTGATCTTTATGATTTCTTTCCTTTTGCTAACTTCGGGGTTTTTTTGTTCTTCTTTCTCTAATTGCTTTAGGTGTAAGGTTAGGTTGTTTGTGTGAGATGTTTCTTGTTTCTTGAGGTAGGATTGTATTGATGTAAAGTTCCCTCTTAGAACTGCTTTTGCTGCATCCCATAGGTGTTGGGTGATTGTGTTTTCATTGTCATTTGTTTCTAGGTATTTTTTATTTCCTCTTTGATTTCTTCAGTGATCTCTTGGTTATTGAGTAGTGTATTGTTTAGCCTCCATGTGTTTGTATTTTTTACATATTTTTTCCTGTAATTGATATCTAGTCTCATAGTGTTGTGGTCTGAAAAGATACTTGATACAATTTCAGTTTTCTTAAATTTACCAAGGCTTGATTTCTGACCGAAGATATGATCTATCCTGGAGAATGTTCCATGAGCACTTGAGAAGAAAGTGTATTCTGTTGTTTTTGGATAGAATGTTCTATAAATATTGATTAAGTCCTTCTTGTTTAATGTAACATTTAAAGCTTGTGTTTCCTTATTTATTTTCATTTTGGATGTTCTGTCCATTGGTTAAAGAGGGGTGTTGAGGTCCCCTACTATGATTGTGTTACTGTCAATTTCCCCTTTTATGGCTATTAGCATTTGCCTTGTGTACTGAGGTGCTCCTATGTTGGGTGCATAAATATTTACAATTGCTATATCTTCTTCTTGGATTGATCCCTTGATCATTATGTAGTGTCGTTCTTTGTCTCTTGTAATAGTCTTTATTTTAAAGTCTATATTGTCTGATATGAGAATTACTACTCCAGCTTTCTTTTGATTTCCATTTGCATGGAATATCTTTTTCCATCCCCTCACTTTCAGTCTGTATGTGTCCCTAGTCTGCAGTGGGTCCTTTGTAGACAGCGTATATATGGGTCTTGGTTTTGTATCCATTCAGCTAGTCTATGTCTTTTGGTTGGAGCATTTAATCCATTTACATTTAAGGTAGTTATCGATATGTATGTTCCTATTACCACTTTCTTAATTATTTAGAGTTTGTTATTGTAGGTCTTTTCATTCTCTTGTGTTTCCTGCCTAGAGAAGTTCCTTTGGCATTTGTTGTACAGTTGGTTTGGTGGTGCTGAATTCTCTTAATTTTTGCTTGTTTGTAAAGGTTTTAATTTTTCCGTTGAATCTGAATGAGATCCTTGCTGGGTACAGTTATCTTGGTTGTAGGTTTTTCCCTTTCATCACTTTAAATATGTCCTGCCACTCCCTTCTGGCTTGCAGAGTTTCTGCTGAAAGATCAGCTGTTAACCTTATGGCGATTCCCTTGTATGTTATTTGTTGTTTTTCCCTTGCTGCTTTTAACATTTTTTCATTGTATTTAATTTTTGATAGTTTGAGTAATATGTGTCTTGGTGTGTTTTTCCTTGGATTTATACTCTATGGGACTCTCTGCGCTTCCTGGACTTGATTAACTATTTCCTTTCCCATATTAGGGAAGTTTTCAACTCTAATCTCTTCAAATATTTTCTCAGTCCCTTTCTTTTTTTCTTCTTCTTCTGGGACCCCTATAATTTGAAGGTTGGTGCATTTAATGTTGTCCCAGAGTTCTCTGAGAGTGTCCTCAAGTCTTTTCATTCTTTTTTCTTTATTCTGTTCTGTGGTAGTTATTTCCACTATTTTACCTTCCAGGTCACTTATCAGTTCTTCTGCCTCAGTTATTCTGCTATTGATTCCTTCTAGGGAAGTTTTAATTTCATTTATGGTGTTGTTCATAATTGTTTGTTTGCTCTTTAGTTCTTCTAGGTCCTTGTTAAACATTTCTTTATTTTCTCCATTGTATTTCCAAGATTTTTGGATCATCTTTACTATCATTATTCTGAATTCTTTTTCAGGTAGACTGCTTATTTCCTCTTCATTTGTTTGGTCTGGTGGGTTTTTACCTTGCTCCTTCATCTGCTGTGTGTTTCTCTGTCTTCTCATTTTGCTTAACGTACTGTGTTTGAGGTCTCCTTTTTGTAGGCTGCAGGTTCGTACTTCCTGTTGTTTTTGGTGTCTGTCCCCAGTAGCTAAGGTTGGTTCAGTGAGTTGTGTAGCCTTCCTGGTGGCGCGGACTAGTGCCTGTGTTCTGGTGGATGAGGCTGGATCTTGTCTTTCTGGTGGGCAAGACCATGTCCGGTGGTGTGTTTTGGGGTGTCTGTGACCTTATTATGATTTTAGGCAGCCTCTCTGCTAATGGGTGGGGTTGTGTTCCTGTCTTGCTAGTTGTTTGGCATAGGGTGTCCAGCACTGTAGCTTGCTGGTCGTTGAATGGAGCTGTGTCTTAGCGTTGAGATGGAGATCTCTGGGATGGCTTTCGCCATTTGATGTTACATGGAGCCAGGAGATTTCTGGTGACCCAATATCCTGTACTCAGCTCTCCCATCTCAGAGGCACAGGCCTGACGCCCGGCTGGAGCACGAAAACCCTCTCAGCCTCATGGCTTTTGGGAAGTCTGAGTTCTTCTACCAGCATTCAATAGGTGTTCTGTAGGAGCTGTTCCTAATGTAGATGTATTTCTGATGTATTTGTGGGGAGGAAGGTGATCTCCACGTCTTACTCCTCTGCCATCTTGAAGGTCTCCCAAGAAAAGCTTTAAATGCTTTATCTTCATACAGTGCCTAAGGCTCCAGTTGATGAATGAAGTTGCAACCCGTCTAAGAATACCAGTTCCGTCTAAGAATACCAGTTCCGCTAGGCAACAGGAAATCGGGTGTCCTTTATCTATGGGGCAGGGGGTGGGCGAGGGAAGGAGTCTTATCCAAAGCTTGACATTTGGTCAACCTTCTTTTTTCAGCTTTAGAGAATCTCCCTCAGTTTTAAAAAACGATTTTCTAGAGTGAAAGCCTTCTTTAAGAAAACAAATAAATGAGTATAAGCCCTGCATTAGACAAAGCCATGCCTCTGGGAATAGTCCAGCTCCTCTAAATGTTATGGCAAAGGAATACAAGTTCAGGGACATGAACTCATGATGCTAGACCTTCTCATGACCCCTGTGAGAAAGATAGTAGGGCTCCAGTTTCCAGGCTTGGGTTTTCTTTCCCCCAAAGACAGATCATCATTCAGGCCCATTGAATTCTCCGTATCACCAGTTAGCTCTTACAGGAGCAAGGGGTATGCATTAGGCTTACTGGTTTCTCTCTACAGAGACTTTTTACTTGGGTGTGTCCATGCAGAACATCAAGGAAGGAAAGTGGACTGGCTCCATGCTTGGGCTAATCAGATGACGACCAGTCACCTACTTTGTTTGATATTTTTCATCCCATACTTGCCAATGAGAAATACTAGATCTAGAAGTTTCTCTCAGGTGAAGTTTCTTCTCTGTCATTATAGAGAGCTTTCTATAAGTAAGACTGTGAAACTGAGGCTCAGGAACCCATAATTTAGTCCAAGTCCACACAGTGGAGGGGTTGGAACACTGTTCTACATAAATACAAAGTCTGTTTTTCCAGCTCCTGTCTTGGTTACCTAACACATTACCTGAAAAGGAGTTGGGATCCTAGGCAGGCAAGCAGAACAGAAACATTATTAAAACTTCCAGGCAGGACTGGTCTCTGGATCAAGGAATAAGCACTATTTTCAAATAGTCTACAAGGGCAGGGGCAGACCCACTGTAGGACACTGGTTCTCAACCTTGCCTACATTTTATAATTATTTGGAGAATTTTTTAAAAATACTAATGACAGGTCCCATCTCCAGAGATTCTGAAAAAATTTCTCTGAGGGTATGGCCTAGGCATCAGAATTTTTGAAACCTCCCCAGGTGATTCTAATGTGCAGCCAAAATTGAGAACCACTGCTTAGGAAAGACAGAAATGGTATCTTAGAAAGTGAGGCTGGAGCTGCTCGAATGTCTGCTGCACCAGGGACAGGACCCGGAAGGCATTCTAGTGACCCCAGCAGTACCAGGAAGAGAGATGGACGTGGGGACAGGCAGTAGTGCCCAGCCAAGGCTGGGAGCCAACCCGTCAAGCTGAGCGCCCGTGGCAATCCTTGTGGGAGCCAAGGGGTTGACTCTTGTGTACTGGCTGGTAATTACTTTATGTACTAAATCTGAACTCTCCAAATAGATTGTAAGCTCCCTTAGAGCTTCAGATGCCAGTACCCAAAAGAGGTCTACCATCTTCCCCATTAAATGCTATGCTCTGGAGGGCAGGACCTATAGTTATTCTTCTTGACAGTCTCCCAGGCTGCGGAGCCCAGCACGTGGTGACTGGGCACAGAGGATGGTGTGGGGGGGGACTTTAGCTGGAGGCACGGTCATCCCTGGAAACGGTAATATTTTCACATTGATTCACTGCAGAAGCCGTTCTGCTTTCATGTCTGAAATTGGGGATGTGCTTATGCAGCATGTAACTGAAGCTGCCCTTGCCTGGCAAGTGCGTCGACCTCTTGCCACAAGGTTTGGCCTCCTGTGCTTTCCCTTTGGTGCAGGTCAACAGGCTTCTGCTGCCAGTGAGACTGGCCTTGGCCAAAAAGCGTGAAGGAGATTGACTGGGTCCTGAGGGTTGTGATTTTGAGGGTGGTAACTAAATCCTTCAGAGTGAGGAGAGGAGGGCAGATTTCACAAGTCAGCGGAAAACCTGCCAAGAATATGTGTGCCGAATGGCTGTGTACATGCTTCTCAGAAGCTTGGTAATTTCACTGTGTCTGATTGAAAATTCGTATTTGTGGTCTTGGGTAAGACAAGAATAAAGAAATAATACACTTGGGCTTCCCTGGTGGCGCGGTGGTTGAGAGTCTGCCTGCCGATGCAAGGGACACGGGTTGGTGCCCCAGTCCGGGAAGATCCCACATGCCACGGAGCAGCTGGGCCCGTGAGCCATGGCCGCTGAGCCTGCGCGTCCGGAGCTTGTGCTCCGCAACGGGAGAGGCCACAACAGTGAGAGGCCCGCGTACCGCAAAAAAAGAAAAAAGAAAAAAAAAAAAAGAAAGAAATAATACACTTAATATTTGTATGCATACGGGCAGAGAAACTTTCTTTTTGTTTGTTTTTCAAATATTTTTGTATGTATGTATGTATTTATTTATTTAGGCTGCGCCAGGTCTTTAGTTGCGGCATGCGGACTCTCAGTTGCCGCCTGCATGCGGGATCTAGTTCCCCGACCAGGGATCAAACCCGGGCCCCCTGCATTGGGAGCCCAAAGTCTTACCCACTGGGTGACCAGGAAGGTCCCCAGAGAAACTTTCACAGTTTGAAAAAGTTGTCCTTCCAAAGTTGAAGATCACAAAGGGCAAGCAGATTTGCTCACAGTTTGGTCAGAAAAGCAGCAACAGGCCTTGTAGCCATGATACAGAAAGGGGATAGAAGTTAGAAATTGAAATTTGCTGAGCATCTATTTGATTTGTGCAAGTTGTTTTGTAAAGGGTAGATCATTTGTTACTTGCCACACTCTATGTTACCCAAGAAGATATTTTCAAAATACAAATATGAGACTGTAACCCATCTGCTTAAAGCCATTCAGTGGCTTTCCAGAGCTTTTTGGAATAGAAAACTGGAACCTTGACATGGCCCATAAGGCCTTGCATAGGCTGGTCCCACGCTACCTGTGGTCTGTCTGCTCCGACCATGGCCGCTCTCGAGTGAGCTCTGCTCCCTCCCACTGCAGGGCACTTATACCCGTGCTTCCCTCCCCTGGAACGCGTTCTCCCACTCTCCACTCCGTAGACTCCAGTTACCCTTTACCTCTTCCTTCAGATCCCAAGGAAAGTGTAACAGTCAGGGTCCAGGCAGGAGACTGAAACCATACTAGTTATTTGAACCAAGGGGATATAATATAATATATTATAAAATAAGTGCCGAGTTATTAACTAGTTAACAGAAAGAGTGAACTAGATAACAGAAGAGGGGTTGGAAACTACAGCGCATGGACCAAATCCAGCTCAGGGTCTGTTTTTGTGTGACCAGTGAGCTAAGAATGGTTTCTACATTTGTAAAAGGTTGTTTAAAGAAAAAAAAAAGCATGTGGCCTACAAAGTTTGAAATATTTACTATCTGGCCTTTACAGAAGAAGTTTGACAGCCCCTGCTCCTTGGCAGCACAGAGGTAGCAACTGTGGGACACAACTACCACCTCTGGGAGTGTGGGAACACAAGTTGGAATGATTAAAACTTAGAAGCTTAAAGAAGGGACACAAGGGCCTGCAGCCCAGACCTCTGAGGAGGGGGCACCAGCAGCTGGTGCTGCTGTCTCTGAGGTGTGTTGTGATGAAGCTGGTTCCACGAGTGGTAGCAAAACTGCACACAGGAAGGAACCACTGCTGCCCAGGTGAAGAAGCCTTGGCCTTGCACGGGTGCCACCCACGGGTACAGAAAGCCCACAGAAATCACTCAGGAGTAGACAGGAAGGGGCAGGTTCTGTCTCTCCCCTCCAGGCTTTCAGTCCTCTCCATTGGACCCTCTTGGTAGAGCCCAACATAAAGGCAAGTTGCAAAGCAAAGATGCGGTTTGCAGATGCCAGTCCTCCAAATCACAACACACACTGTAGAGGAGGAGGTTTGGAGGGCGATAATTTTTTTTTAAATTTTATTGGAGTCTAGTTGATTTATATTGTTGTGTTAGTTTCAGGTGTACAGCAAAGTGATTCAGTTATACATATACATATATACATTCTTTTTAATAATTTAATAACTGGCACAGGAAGACTTCCCCGAACTCCATGACATGCTTGGTGCCCTTCATCATATCGTTATTGTGCTGTGTGTCTTTTCTCTGTAGCACTTAACACAGTTAATGATGCTAATAGCAAGCACTTAGATAGCACTTACTGTGTGCCAGCACAGTTCTAAGATTTAACCACAGTTTCAAGATTTAATCCTCACAACAACCTTGTAGAGATAGATACTCATATAATTCCCCCTTTACAGCTAATGAAACTGAGGCATAGAGAAGTGCAATAACTTACTCAAGGTTACACTCAGCCAGTAGGTAGAAGAGCCAGACTTTGAGCTTCGACAGTTTTGTTCCAGGGTCTGGGCTCTAAACTACACGGTACTTCTCCTCGGTTTCAGCTTTGTTTGTGAATCTTGATTCAACGTGTCTTCCGAATTAGACTGGCTTCATGAGGGCAGGCGTTGGGTCTCTTCCTGATGACCATTGCATCCCCTGTGCCTGTCACAAGATCCGGCACACAGGAGGCTCTCAATAAATATTTCTTGAATGGATGAATAAATAGATGAGAAATTGGAGTCCCAGAAAAGTTAAGCCAACTGGTAACTGTCAGAGCTGGGATTCAAACCCAGGTCTGTTTGACTCTGCAGACCATATTCTTCCCAGTCATGAGCTGGTGGATGAGTGCTTGCCAGCGGGTGATACACGATGATGGCCTAGAGGCACTATAAATTCATCACTGTTCTCTGTGTTTTGAACAAATGATAGTGTTCCTTGTGGTCTTTGGGTTATCCAGAACGTGTGAATTATGTGTGTGTAATTCACCATTCCCTGGTCAGGCTGCATGAGACAAATCGCTGTGCTGTGTAAATACAGTCCCCAAACCCAGAGAACTGGGTCTTCTAGTAAAGCTTTTTCAGATACATACCACGTTAACTAACTATAGTTATGTCTGGTGAGACATTTAGCAGTGCGGGTAGGGGATTCTTGTACTTTTTATTCCATATACTGTTCAAGGATTTGGATTTTTTTTTTACAACAAGCATATAAAGAAAATATTTTTATTTAAAATACTGAAAAAACAGTGGTTCTTTTAGGAAATTTGAACAAAATTGAATGGTGTTCATGACTTCAGGACAACGTTCTTGCCCCTTAGCATGCCATCTTCTTTTTTTTTTTTTAATCTCCTGACCAGGAATTGAACCCACATCCTTGGCAGTGAAAGCACGGAGAATCCTAACCACTGGACCAGGGAACTCCCTCTTTTAGTGGGGTGTGGGGACATGTCATCTTCTAACTCTCTCTACTCCACATAGCTCACATACTTGCCAGGCTCCACAGGCTGCATTTTCTCTTTTCTCTGTACCTTTGCAATACCGTCCACTCGGAGTAAACCCAACATCCCCACAATAGTATGTGAAGCGCTCCGTGGTGTGCCCTCAGAGCAGCCCATGTGCCCTTTCTCTGTCTGGTGCCAGCATGGAAGCTCAGAGGAATTGGAGGGAAATAACAGAGAAAGGCAGAAGGGCAGTAGATTTCAAAAACATTCATTTATCCAATTCACCTTTTAACCAATCAATAAAATGGAATCACTCAACATAATCAGCTTAGTTGTCTACGTGGGCAATCTTAGTTTCCTGTACTGGTCGTTTCAGATATTCCCATGAGCAGTAGCAGCTCCATATTAAATGTGGTCCAGGGCAGTAATCTGGTTGGATGGGGCATTGGGAGGGGGGAAATAGGGGAGTGGTCTCAAAGCTATTTGTATGGTAAGCATATTATTTTTATTCAATACTTGAGTCTATGTTTATTGGGTTGGAGGGATTCATCTGAGAATCTACAGATCTTACAGCCACTACTAGTGAAAGGTGATGCTAGATCTCTGCTAGTTAAGACAAGCAGAGAAACAAACTTGGTCTAGATTAAGAAAAATAGAGAATCGAAGGTTATGGGAGTGTCAGACAGAGCCAGTGGATGGAATTCAGGCAGGCCCGAGGGAATACTGGAACCAGAGGCTGGGAGGTCCTCAGAATCCTCTAGCTTCTCTGTTCTCTTATTGCTAATAAGCCAACTTCTTCGACTCCACAGTTTCTCATTGTGGGAAACATGACTGCTCCACAGCTCCCAAGTTTATATTAAACTTCCAGCCTCAAAGACATAAAGCCATCTCTTAGTCTCAATACTAAGTTATGAGAGAAAGAATGGATGGGTCCAGCTTGAGTCAGGTGTCCAGTCAGTGACTGGAGGGAAGAATCACACTGTGCTTCAGGGCTGCTGGGGAGTGAACAGGCATGTGTTGGTCAGGGGGTAATTTTGAGCTGGGCAAGCATTTCAAAGATATCTACTGTATTAAGAAAAAGGTATGTATAACCCCCAGAGGGAAACGTATGTCTGTGATACATCTGGATACACAGAATGCTTGATGACTGCCTGCTGTTGAACTGGAAGAGCCCTCAGAGGTACCTGTGAAATGATCTATTGATTGAGCTGCGGATTAAGTTGTTATTTCTATAACAATGTCTTGGTTATTTGACTCTTGACTGTCTGATAGCCTCAAACAGTATGACATTAATAATTAATAATAATAGCAAAGACTTACATAGCACTTTAATATACCAGACCCTGTTCTAAGCATTACTTTTTGTTAATTCATTTAAATTAATCCTCACAACAATACCATGAAGTAGATACTATTATTAGTTCCATTTTATAGATCTAGTAACTGAGGCACAGAGAGGTGAAGTCATTTACCCAAAGTCACACTGTCAGTAAGAGGTAGAGTCAGTATTTGAATCCCAGGAGTCTACTTCAGAGTCTGTGCTTCCAGGGGGTGGGGTTGGGAGTCACTGAAGGGCTCCACAGACAAAGCTGGGAAGACATCCTGGGATGGATCAATTTACCAAGGAAAAAAGAGGCTGATGATGGCAGCTAGAGCCAGGAACAAGAGTAGCTGCACCAAAAAGTGAGGAGACAAGAAAACATCAAATAATGTGGATGGAAGGAGAAATAGACTAGACCAAAGAGGTGGTGGGAAGGACAGTGTGAAATGGAAAACCGTAGAACAGAATCGGCAGAAGGAAAACATACCATCTCATTGTTTTTCGGATTGTGGTGTATAGACCTTCTGAGCTCTTGATAAAAATGCAGTTGCCTGGACCCCACTCTGGACTGAATCAGAAATCTACCAGGTCTGCCAGAAAGCCACTTGTTTTAACAAACACGGTTAGGCATTCTCAGCTCAGGAGAGCACCAAGTGAGCGGCACACAGCCTTGTTTACCCCTGCCACCCTGTAGGCATCACTGGATATGGCAGTGTGTTCCTTTAATCTATTATTGACTAAGGCAGGAAAATGTGTAATACATTTTTAATGACTTCCATTGATAGGAAGATCTCAAATGAGAACCCAAACTGCTAAGCTTTAATTCTGGCTCTGTCACAAACTCGCAGTTGTGACCGTTGGCAGACACTTAATTTCTCTGCAGTCTCAGATTTCTCTTTTGTCAAGGTCGTAGGTTAGACTGGATCAATGAAAGATATCTGGAATATGTCCTTCCACACATGTCCTTTCATATGTCCTGCAACCTTCCACATCCTCCCCTGGCCGTGGCAGACATTGTTAATCAGTCATGACACTCCTGGCTGAACTCAGATGGGACTTCCCAATATTTATCTCAGCACCCCAGGCACCCACTAACCATTGCTTGAAATTGGCTTCCAGTTAAAACATACTTCTTACCTCTAGACTAGATGATCTGCAAAGCCCTTGTAAATTCTTAAAATCCATAGCTTTCTTAAAGGAAAAAAGTAATTTCTTTTTTTTTGCTTTAAAGTATTCATTTTCATTTGTATAAAAATTCATTCAACAAATATTTTAATATTTTGATTTTTTTTTAAGTTTCATGCAGATCTTCCCTCTCCCAGTTATTCCAATGTAGATTGTAATTATGATTTGAATGTTGCTTGTTCTGAAACCCTCTAAATCTTCATTATTAAATTACGCTAAGAGGTTGGACTAACTTGACCTTAAACATGTTTTAGGTCAACTTGAATTTGAATACATCCCTATTCGCAAATACAAGTTTAAAGTTTGGGAATTTGCTGTTTCATTTTTTAAAAAATGAATAAATAGGGAAAGAAAGCCCTGAATTTTAAAGTACTTTAGGGAAAAAAACAAGTAAAAACTTTCAGAAGTGATAAAACCACACCTGGCATATTGATTACCCAAGAGAAATTCTCAGGCCAGTTGTATAATTCAAAGTTCTGCATTTTTGTTTAAGAAATCTGAGAATCTTGCTTACAAGTTAGCCGAAACTAAGGAGAAATAAAGATTGAAAATATGATGCAGTTGACCTTTATTGTTCTTAAGTCCCATGAATTCTGTGCCAATAAAACCATTGTTTTTCTTTCCATTGGCACTGGGTTGAAATGGTTGAAAATGGTGTTTTCGCTCCTTTTATTAACCTCAGAGAACACTGTGTCAGGATGGGAAATGAGTATTTCAAGTAGGCAGACAGTCTTCCCAAAGCAATTATGGAGAAGTTGGGAGTTGGCACAAATAGGTGGGTTTTGATATCCTGAGCCGGACTCAAAACAGAAACATTTTGGTTCTGGACACTTCTCTGTGAGGTCTGGAAGAGTTCCCTTGGCATCCACTGTGCCCTGGATCCTAACCCAGACCTTACTTCCGAGGAGGCCTAGTCAGGAGCTTGGACTGTGTTGCGTTATTTAACCAATCACAAGGCCTGAGAAACCTCACACTCTGATGGGAAAATGTACTCAGACAAGTGGCCTTCGGTCAGATGGAGCCCATTTTGTAAAACCTCAGGAAATTGGACTAAGGCCCTGGAGAGCAGAGATTGGCTGAATTAGCAAAATGTCTGAATTATAAAACACTTAACCAGAAGAAAGATGTATTATATTAAGGTACACAAGTAGCTGAATCTAACTCGTCAAAGGGCACTACCTGGTGGAGGTGCCTATAAGGTGACCCCTTCCTTTGTAATCAGTAGCATTAATGTACAAATGAATCATGTGTCAATTTCCTTAAATGATTGTTCACTTACATGTGATCGACATTCTTCCTGCAGCTGTATGGCATGATGGGAAGAGGAGTGTATTTCTAATCCAAAGCTTTGACTTCAGACACTAGCTCCGAAGTCCCTTGCATAAAGCCTGACATATTAGGAAAGAGAAGACCTGTATTCTAACATATTAGAAAAGAGAAGACCCCCAAAGGGAAGCAGTGTGACAATGGCTAACAGTGATCACCGATGCCTTAAATTGATGCTTAAATTCCCTGATCTTGTGTTGGTTCATTGTAAAATGGAGTGATGGCCTCTGCCTCATCTGCCTCACCAGGAAAATCCAATGGCCTACAAGACCCTACTTTTTCTGTCTCTCCACAGGCCAGTCTCTTCTCTTCCTGGTCTTCTTCTTGTCCATGCCACTCTGGTCACACTGACCTCCTTGCTATTCTCTGGCTTGATGGGCTTTTCTCTGCTTTACCCCCTGCCTGGACCCTGGTTCCTCCCAGTAGCTGCTCGGCAAACTCCCTTACCTCTTTCAAGTCTCACCTTCTCAGAGGCCAGCCTTGACCAACCTTTTTAATACTGTGACCTACTCTCCCTGCCACGTCTCTCTCCACATCTTTCATATCCCATTTGAATTTTTTTTCTTAGCATTTCTTGCTAAGATATCTCTTTGCGAACTTACAATGTTTATTACTTTTTATGTCTCCCAAATGGAATATCGTTCAGAGTAAAGACCTTTGTGCCAGTTTTTTAATTTAATGCTGCCCCTAGAACACTGACTGGCACATAAAAAGGCACTTGATACATATTTTTTAATGATTAAATGAAAGCTGAGCCTCTAAGCAACCAGAAGGGCCCATGGAACACAACTTGCGTGGTTTATTCTGAAGGCAGCCCTAGAGTCCCTTGCAGAGAGCTTGTCGACTCTTATTTTTAGATGTCATTCCTAACAAATAGACTCTGTCATTTCCCAGCTCACAACAGATTGGAAAAGAGAAGACCCTGAAAGGTGACAATCTGATAACAGCTAGAGTACACCTTGATGAGACAGGAGATGGAAGACTTTAAAACAAGCTGGAAACATTAAAGATCATATGTCTGCAACCATTTTATGAAGGCAGATAGCCTCAGAGGACTTGACTCACATGAGATGATGTACAGTTATTGTGTTTAGAATAATGATGGTAGCCATTAAGATAAGGTTGGATCATGTTCATTAAACATACTTAAGAAGGTAGGAATACATGTCATACACTGCAGTTTAGCAATACGTTTCCTGAACCTCTAGAAGATGCCAGGCACTGTGCTTAGTGCTAGAGATTTAAGGGAAGATATGTGTTTGTAGTCTTGAGTGTGAAACAGAAAACGTAAATAATTTTATTTTTAATTTTTGTCCGAAAATATTGAATTTTTTAGCACTTAAGAAGGTAGAATTAATTACACTGGAAAATCTACTTACATGGAAGAGCTCATTCCCTGGAGAAATGATTTGTTGCTATGAATTACTGTGAATCTCAAAATTAGAAGAGGGTTAGTCAGCTAACTAGGCTTCCACCAAAGGGTTAAATATGCTGCTCTAATTAATGTATGATATTTAATTCAAACTCTTCCTTCTCTCCACTTCCAAAAGGTATCATGTTGACAAGTAAGGTTGAATTCAGCAGCGAAAAGGAAGCTGATGTTAGTACCATATATATATTTTTTTACGGTGCAATACTATTTTTTTAGTATATAAATTTATTTATTTATTTTTTGCTGCGTTGGGTCTTTGTTGCTGCGCGTGGGCTTTCTCTAGTTGCCATGAGCGGGGGCTACTCCTCGTTGCCGTGTGCGGGCTTCTCATTGCGGTGACTTCTCTTGTGCAGCACAGGCTCTATGCATGTGAGCTTCAGTAGTTGTGGCTCGTGGGCTCTAGAGCGCAGGTTCAGTAGTTGTGGTGCATAGGCTTAGTTGCTCTGTGGCATGTGGGATCTTCCTGGACCAGGGATTGAACCCATGTCCCCTTCATTGGCAGGTGGATTCTTAACTGCTGCACCACCAGGGAAGTCCAGTACCATATTTTTAACAATCAAATTAACACTCTGTTAATGCAGTTTCAGTATTATTCTACACTTTTTCATATGAGCAGTTTTTTCACCAACCAGATTGCAGATTCCTTGACATTAGAAACAAGGTCATAAAGGTGTGACCAGGTTAGTGCTAGCATGTTAGTGCTATGCATGCATGATTTAGCTGATATTTATTCATTGTCTCCTATATGTGAGCTCTATGCAAGGCATTTTTCACATGTTAGCTCATTTAATTCTTATATTGTCTCTTAAAGAACCTTGTGATATAGGTATTATTCTCACACGTTTGGGAGTGAGGAAACTGAAGGTAGGTGATTTTTGTTAGGAAATTGATGATTCCACATCTTGTCAGTGGATTTGAATTCAGGTCCTGGACATTAGGTCCAGTTGTGTTGAATCTTGGCTTTTAGCCATGCCCATCCTTAGTCTTCTCCTGAAGTCTAATATCATCTCAGAATATTTTTTAAATCTTGGATTATTTATTTTCCTTTTGTCATTTGGACCCTAACTTGTAGATCAAGTTTCACATCTGTTCTGCAGTTTAGCACCCAAAAAAGAAGTTTTGTATATGATAGAGCCAGAGTGCATTTTTCTTTATCCTTTGGTTATTTTTCCTTTCCTACTCACATAGCTTGTGGTTAAATTATTTTCCTTAGACTTTCGTACTAAAATAATTTGCCTTTGGGTAGAGGCCAAGCATGGACCATTTTCAATTCTCTACAAGACTGTTTTCTTAAGCATTTCAAGTGAAAGAATTCCTGTGTCTTACAATGGGCATTTGTAAGTTGGTTATTTTGGGCAATCAGTGCTAGAATGTAGTCTCTTTTCATAACCTTGTATCTTCTCACTTCACCTACCCTTAGGAAGCGACCCAATAACTACACAGAAAACAAAAACAATGACCCAAAAGCCCACACCAGTTACCATTTCCAGATTCATGTAACAGTTTGTCTCCTTTGTGTTGAGTTTGCAATTTTAACGAGGCTATTTAATATTCCACTTTTAACATAACTGTGCATAAAAATTCCTTCTTACCTTAGAGGAAACAAAGAATTGGACAAAGAAGCCCTCAAACTAAATAAAATAATCATATGGCTTACATCTGTCAAGCACTCACCTTGTGTCAGGAATAGCTAAGTGCCTTATCTGCATTATTTTAGTTAAGACCTATAACCCACTGTGGTAAATAATTTTCTTCATACAAAATAGGTGAACCTCGCTCAAAGAAGTCATTTGTCTAAGGTCACTCAGCTGTAACAAATGCCAGATCCAGGACTCAGAAACAAATCAGACTGACTCCAGAACCCTTGCTCTTCATCTTTTTTGTAAAAAAATAAACTTTTCTTTTGAAATGTTTTAAATTTACAGAACAGTACAAAGCTATTACAGAGAGTTCATATATGCCTTTCACCCAGTCCTTCCTCATGTTGACATCTTACATTTCCATGGGACATTTGTCAAAGCTAAGAAACTGATGTTAGTACATTACCATTAACTAAAGACTGCAGATTTTATTTGGACTTCACCAGGTTTTCCACTAAGGCCCATTTTCTGTTCCAGGATCCAATCCAAGGTACCACATTGCATTTGGTTACCGTATCCCCGTATTATGTCTGGTCTGTGACAGTTTCTTAGTCGTTCCCTATTTTTCATGACCTTGACGTGACCTTGACATGGTCTCGAGAAGTCCTGGTCAGGTATTCTGTAGAATGCCCCCCAACTGGGTTTCTCTGATGTTTTCTCATGATTAGACTGAGGTTATGAGTTTTTTCTGAAAGAATATCACAGATGTAGAACCCTTTTTCTTAACCACTTTCTGTGTCATTTTCATACGTGCATATATTATAGGTGGGCAGAGTATTTCTATTTGTCATTCAACCAAAGAACGAACTGTAGCTGTAGTGTGCTATTGGGAGAAAAAAGGGGGTGTTCATTTAAGAATATGATATAATTAAAAGTCTCATGATGACTTGCTTATTTCCATATTGACAGTTGACAGCTTGATAATTAATGTTAACACTGAGAAATTCCTAATGAAGTGATGTTTCAGATGAAGAGAAGTTCCAATACTTTCATGTTGGAAATCTTTCCAGGAGAAGTAACCCTAAATATGGTAAAAGCTCTATTCAGAAAAATTTCCTTTAGTGCTATTTATGATAAAACATTGAAAAAGAGCCTACATGCCTAACAACAGAGGAATGTTCACATAAATGGTGGCATATCCCCATAATGGTATATTATACAACCTGTTGTAATAGTATAGACAGTATTTAGTGGAAAAAGCAAGATACAGCACAGCATATTTGTAATAGTCACAGCTAACAATATATGAATTGTCCAAAAATGCCTAGAAGAAAATATACTAATTCACACGGGTTAGAATGGGCATCGTCAGAAAATCTACAAACAACAAATGCTGGAGAGGGTGTGGAGAAAAGGGAACCCTCTTGCACTGTTGGTGGGAATGTAAATTGATACAGCCACTATGGAGAACAATATGGAGGTTCCTTAAAAAACTAAAAATAGAATTACCATATGACCCAGCAATCCCACTACTGGGGACATACCCAGAGAAAACCATAATTCAAAAAGACACATGCACCCCAATGTTCATTGCAGCACTATTTACAATAACCAGGTCATGGAAGCCACCTAAATGCCCATCGGCAGACAAATGGTTAAAGAAGATGTGGTACATATATACAATGGAATATTACTCAGCCATGAAAAGGAATGAAATTGGGTCATTTGTAGAGACGTGGATGGACCTAGAGACTGTCATACAGAGTGAAGTAAGTCAGAAAGAGAAAAACAAATATCATATATTAACGCATATATGTGGAACCTAGAAAAATGGTACAGATGAACTGGTTTGCAGGGCAGAAACAGAGACACAGATGTAGAGAACAAATGTATGGACACCAAGGGGGGAAAGCAGCGGGGGGTGGTGGTGGTGGTGTGAGGAATTGGGAGATTGGAATTGACATGTATACACTGATGTGTATAAAATGGATGACTAATAAGAACCTGCTGTATAAAAAAATAAATAAAATTCATAAAAAAAGAAATAGAGACACAGATGTAGAGAACAAACGTATGGACACCAAGGGGGGAAAGCAGGGGCGGGGTGTGGTGGTGGTGAGATGAATTGGAGATTGGATTGACATATATACACCAATATGTATAAAATAGATAACTAATAAGAACCTGCTGTATAAAAAAATTACATTTAATTTAAAAAATATACTAAAATGTCAACAGTGATTGTCTTTGGGTGGTGGGATTATAAGTTTTACTTTCTTCTACTTCTCTATACATTCCATGCAATTAGGATGTTTACGTTTTTTCTGTTTAAAAAATATATATTTTTTCAAAGGAATATACTCTTATACTACCAAAAGAATATTTTGTGACCTCAGAGAGGTGATTACACAGAAGAATCCTTGAGAGCAAGACATACGAATTAGGCTTCATTCTGTCTCTACCCCCCCAAGCTATAGCACCCCTGCAGGTCGGAATGCTAACAGTCTCTGAGTATGGGGAGTTGAGAATAGAAAGGAGGTATTCCACCACTACCTACCTGACACTACCAACACCCAACACCCCCATGTACACACTCCCAATTCCTCAACATCCCTCCAAAGGCAAAAGGCATACCTGTAGCAACTTGACTATAGAATGAGACAGAGGTGGACCCTCGCTAGCTCTGTGATCTTGAATCAAGAGATAGTGTAAAGAGGTGGTTAAGGGTAGTCCCGCTGACTGGATTTGAACCTTGGACAGGTTATTTAATTATCTTGCCTCTGTTTCCTCATCTATAAAATGAGAATAATAACAGTATCTACTTTATGAGACTTGAGAGAGGACAAAATAAGTTAATACCTGTAAAGTGCTTAGAACAGTGCATGGCTCATAGTAGGAACTCAATGAATGGTATTTAATATGATGGCTTGTGATCGAACAGTTAATTTTTTTTTCACCATGAATTTGAGAATCCTCTACTAGATGATTTCTCAGGTAACCTCCAGCTCTAAAATGCCATGATTCCAGTTATCCAGAGGCTATATAGCTTCTCAAATTGTGACTCTGAAAAATATGTACGGTCTAAATGTGGCTAAAAGCTCACTAACATCTATTCATGTGGAAGAATAGTGTATAAACTCCTGCTTTGACTTCTAAAAGTCGGAAAAGCACGTCCCCAAAGGACTTCCAGCTGAAGGCCATAGCTCTTGGTTTTTCATGCTGGATCATATAAAAAAAAAGAATTTGGTTCTGCCAGCATGGATGAGTTCTTACAGCCAAAAACTCTAAAAGTTCTCCTGTGGCCACAAGTGACATGATTCAACATTTTGGACAGTTTGGACATTCAACATTTGGACATTTATAGGGAAGTGGTTCATTAATTTATTTGAAGTGGTAAGTGCTGTGGAACTAGGAATGCCAAGCCCTCAATATTTAATACGGTATTAAGAATAATATCAGTATAAGGGAAGTGGCTTGACCTGTTCATAGGTTAGTGGATGCAGAGAAGCTATTGAAAAGCTTAATCTCCGAACACTTGATTCAGGGAAGGGTTTGGCAAGTGAAGTGAATATTTGGGTTTGAGGACTTAGCTTTGGGACACTACCAAAAAACATCCTTAGGCACCTGGTTGGTGACCATTGCCAAGAAGCTGTGAAGACAGAGAACTGAGGTCCAAGGTGAAAGCCCCACCCTGGAGATTGGGAGATTTGGGTCCCCCAGGGATGGTTGTTCTTGCTTTGGGCAGCCCTTAGTGTCTGACCTGGCCCACTGAGGGCCGAGACAGAAAGGAAAAAGTTCCCCAGTCTGCTCATATGGAACAAAGCAGGTCTTGGACTCACAGCAAGAATGTAATCCAGCCTATGTGTTTTGGATTTAAATTAATCCCAAATCAAGTCATTTCAAGAGAGAATGTTTTAACCCAGTTGAGATGAGTTTACAACTTCTACATGAGCAGTGAAAACACATTTGCAAAGCGTTTTGCAGCTTCTAGTGCTGTAATAGTCTTTGGAGCCAGGCAGACCTGGGTTTGAATCCCAGATCCACAGTTTATGAATTTAAGACTGGTGCAGATTACTTAAGCTTTCTTCTTAGAGATGCTGGGAAGCTAATGTGAGATTCTGTTTCAAAGCGCTAAGCCCAGAGCCGGGCACATAGTGGACATCAGCAAATGGTGGCCAGTGGTGTATTGTCTTTGTTCCTCACAGCCACTGTTTAGGTAATTGTTGCTGTGGCCCCTGTTTTACAGATGAGAAAAGTGCAGCTTAGAGAACTGAGTACTTGTCCAAGATCAGACATACAGAAGCAGAGGAAGTGCTAACATCCAAGGCCCATCTTCAGACTTAACTTCTAGGTCTTCCCATTGCAGGACAAGGTGCTTCCTTCCTTTGAATGCAACATCAACCAGATACTCATTTCTGTCAGTCAAACAACAAGTGTCTTTTGAGCAGCTACTTCTTTTTTTTTAAAATTAATTTATTTATTTATGGCTGTGTTGGGTCTTCGTTGCTGTGCGCAGGCTTTCTTTAGTTGCGGCGAGCGGGGGCTGCTCTTCATTGTAGTGTGTGGGCTTCTCATTGCGGTGGCTTCTCTTGATGCAGAGCACGGGCTCTAGGCACGCAGGCTTCAGTAGTTGTGGCTCGCAGGCTCTAGAGCGCAGACTCAGTACCTGTGGCACACGGGCTTAGTTGCTCCGCGGCATGTGGGAACTTCCCGGACCAGGGCTCGAACCAGTGTCCCCTGCATTGGCAGGCGGACTCTCAACCACTGAGCCGCCAGGGAAGCCCTTGAGCAGCTACTTGTTTTTGAGTGTGTACTTGAGAAACCAGCTATTGCCCCCAGAGGCTCTGGCAAAATGGTCTAAGGCTCTGAATTATGCCATCCCAGATTTTCTGATCCAGACCACAAACAGTTAAAGAGCAGATGAGAACCAGTCAGCAGTGTGGCCAGTCCCCATAGGCACAGGTGGTCGGGTGAGCAAGAGGCTGAGGCCCAGGTTCAGGATAGTGTCTAGCAAGTGTGCTTGGAGTTTGGGGCTGTCCAGACCCAATGCCACAGCTGCCTGAAAACTGGACTGTCTGGGGTATTCCAAAGTGCTCTGGTCTTTCTGGCCAACAGTTGGTTCAGTGGCTTGACCCGTTCATAGATTAGTGGATACAGAGAAGCTATTGAAAAGCTTAATCTCCAGAACACTTGATTCAGGGAAGGGTTTGGCAAGTGAAGTGAATTGTCAGCCAGTCAGTGTCTGGATTTTGAGTTGCAGCAAGTTCCCATCATTCCTCCCCAAACTCCAAAGCAGACACTCTGTCGGTCATTATTCATGCTTGTGAACAGACTTCCGCATCCAGCCAATCTGCCTTTGAGAAGCAGGCAAGCATGCCCCCTCCCACTCCATCCAAGAGAGAGCCACAGGATGCCAGCAGATTCAAGCATTTCCAGCCAGCTGGGTCACCCCTGGCAGAGAGGCTGGGGCTTCCCAGTTCCCCAGTTCTACAGCCACAGAAAAAGGCCAAGTAAATGTTGGAACCACCAACTCTGGAGACTGAGTCCCTCAGGCTGGGCCTCCTGGGGGCCTCGGGATGGAAAATGGAATGTCTTTCTAACAATCTGAATTCTCCTGCACCTCCCACCTTTGTGCTCAGAGTCCTTCACTCTGCGCACGTTCTGATTTCTGCATTTGCTAGTGATACCCATAATGTTTAGGTCTCATTTAAATGCCCCCTTCTCCGGGCAGTATCAGGAATCATGTTTCTTTCCTTTGAGCCCTCAAGGTATTTAGTTTCTTTTTGTTGATCTCTTTCTTTATTATGAAATAGTTCAGACATTAAAAAAAAAGTATAAATATAAAGAATATCTGTGTAACAATCATTCAGCTTGAGAAATAAAAACATAAATACATTTGATGCTTGCTCTATTCCCCTCCCTGATCATGGTCTCCTCCC
This sequence comes from Grampus griseus, assembly GCF_964374135.1. Classification (NCBI taxonomy): domain Eukaryota; kingdom Metazoa; phylum Chordata; class Mammalia; order Artiodactyla; family Delphinidae; genus Grampus; species Grampus griseus. Next base: position 46,202,433 of record NC_139002.1, read on the forward strand.
TTTTGCTACCCCTAATGTAATCACTGTCATAATCTTGGGATTCCTATGCATGTTTTAATACCTTTATTACATATGGATATATTCTTATATTAGAGTCTTTTGCATATGTTTAAACATCTTAGTGTTATATCAAATGTAGGTATCCTTCAACTTCCTCATTTCTAAGATGGGTTTGGTGATAGTATCTAACCTTAAAAGAGTTTTTGTGAGGACTAAATTGAGTTAATACATGCAAAATGTTAAATAAATGTTAGCTATTATTATCATTATTTTTTCACTTATTGTGTTTCATGAGTTATCTATATAATACATTTAGTTTTAGACCATTCATTTAAATTACTATATATAACATTTCATTGTATCTGTAAAATGAAAGTTACTTCTCCATGCCTCTGTTGATGAAAATTTAGTTGTTCCTAATTTTTACTATCAGAAATAATTTTGCAATCAACATTCTTGTATGTCTCCTTGTACATGGGCAAGTTTTTTCTGGCTTCGTATAAATGAAGAGTGTGGAATTGCTGGTTTATATCTTTTATATATCTTAACTCACTTCTGGCTAGTATTATAATTATACTGGGGTGTGTGTGTGTGTGTGTGTGTGTTTGTATGCACAAGTTTTATTTCTAGCAGATCGTAAGCTCTCAGAGGACAGGCAATGGCATTCCATCATTCATTGATTCATTTAACAAATGTGTACTCAGCACCCCTTATAGGCAGCATACAGGTCCAGGTGACAGGATGAAAGATTAACTGTCATGGACTATCTCCCAGGGGTCTCTGTGCTCTGGGAGACACAGGACACATGAAATCACATTGGTGATCATTTCAGACGGGAAGGTTTTCCTGAATATTCACAGTGGACCAGACATTGTATGTACAGTCTCTCAGTCAAGCCCCTCATTAATGGCACCACTGCTTGTTGGGTGCCTGAGGCTAGTCATTAATCTTGATGAGTTCAGTTTCCTCCAATGAGAAAGCATTATTTTATTGTGTCTAAGAGCACAGACCAGAGTTCCAATCCCAGCATCACCATATATGAACTGCATGAACTTGTACAAAGGATTTAATTCCCAGAAGTCCCTGCTTCCTGATCTGTAAATGGTGCTAATAGCAGTGTCTGTCTAAAGGGGGGACTTGTGAAAATTACATGAGAAAATTCAGGCAAAGTATTTAGCGCAGTGCCTGACACATAAGTTGGTGGCTGTAATGATGATCATCTTGATTACATCACCTGTGAACCAAAAGATACATGCCATTTTAGACATCAGCACATCTAGGAAATCATTAAAAACTTTTACGTTTTTCATTGTTCTGTGAACCATCAGCCTATTACCTAATTTGAACTTTTAGAATATTACCAGTTACTGCCTCTTCTGTATGAATGTATATTCACAATGTATTTGATCTCAGCCTTACTTTTTTTGGAGAATGGAATTTTGTTTTGTTTTCTAATTTGTTTCAATCAATAGATTTGGCTCTAATTAAGAGAAAGGATCAGTAACTCCTTGTGTCTCTCTTGATGCTGCTCTGGGCGCTGGGACAGGCTTCCTAACCCAGGAGCTCTGCTGGCAGCTACACACGTGAACCTCTAGAGGGAGCTTAGAGGGTATTTGAGTCCATTGCTCTGCCTCTGGGCAAAACTGCATTTAAACCATGCCTGAAAACACCACTATTGTGAGTGGCTTCTCAGAGAAAAGTTCCAGGATCACTTCCCAAAATAGATTCAGACACTGCCCAGATTGTTTCCATCACATGCATACTTAATTTTACTAGAATTAGCTTTCATTTCAGAGTGGTCTCCAGCTCCCCGCAGCGGCCCCGCCTAGGAATTTTTTCCAAAGTGAAGCCAGCATGCGTGGACTCTGAGAGACACATAGCCTTATCTTTTGGCTGCCTCTTCGTTCCTCTGCAAGAAATAGGCATAACATTTCACAAATAATGAGCTGCAGCTGAACTTCAATCTGCTAGCTCCATTGCAGAATGTTTGGAGCTTTCTCTCTCTCTCTAAGAAATACCTTCTGTTATTTTAAATATTTTCTTCATTTGTAACCTTATATTTAAGGGGTGTACTGCCTATGCTTAATCAATTCTGAATACAATGTGTGTAACATTTACGTTCCCCCCAGAAAACAACCTGGTGCCAAGCATTTGGGAAGTAACCTGACAGGTACAGTTGACAGGTACAGGGACACTCAGGGCACGATCCTCATTCTAACATGCAGGGAAAAATGATTTTGGGACCCCAGTCTCTTTCTGAAGGACAGAAGGCAGATGAGAGCCCTCCTCAAATATCTGAAGGGCCATCAGGTACAGTGAGAAGTAGACTTGCTCTACATCTCCAGAGAGCAGAAGGGCATATGAGCAGGGTTTACTGTGAGATCAACTTTTGCTCAGTGTAAAGAAAAACTTTCCAAACACACTGACTTCTCCATTTCTGGAAGCACTTGATTGGAAGCTAAAAAAACATCTATCAAGGATACTTCAGAAGGGTTTAGGAAAGACCCTCTTAGATCCCTTCCAAATCTAAGATTCTGTAAATCTCTATGAGAACAACAGACTTGACTTTGTTTTTTGTTTGTTTTTGCGGTACGCGGGCCTCTCACGGTTGTGGCCTCTCCCGTTGCGGAGCACAGGCTGTGGACGCGCAGGCTCAGCGGCCATGGCTCACGGGCCCAGCCACTCCGCGGCATGTGGGATCTTCCCGGACTGGGGCATGAACCTGTGTCCCCTGCATCAGCAGGCGGACTCTCAACCACTGAGCCACCAGGGAAGCCCCCTACTTTGTTTTTTTCTGATGATATTGACTTCACTTTGGGGCAATATTTTTCCCTGTAGTGAGAAAACTATGTCTTATATAACTCTTTGGTGTTAGACAGTGCTATGGAATCAGAGAGGAAGGAATGACTAACAATGTGCATGGTGGGAAAAGGGAGAGGGGAAGGGGTTGGGGAAGGTTTCACAACCTGAGAACATTGAAGGATAAGAAGAGTAAGGGAAGGTTGGAGGATTCAAGGCAAAGGTATGAGAAAATAAGAGATCTTGGTTTATTTAAAGCATGATGTGTTTTCTTTTTTTTTTAACATCTTTATTGGAGTATAATTGCTTTACAATGTTGCATTAGTTTCTGCTGTATAACAAAATGAATCAGCTATACGTATACATATATCCCCATATCCCCTCCTTCTTGCGTCTCCCTCCCACCCTCCCTATCCCACCATCAAGGTGGTCACAGAGCACCGAGCTGATCTCCCTGTGCTATGCGGCTGCTTCCCACTAGCTATTTTACATTTGGTAGTGTATGCATGATGTGTGTTCTATAATGGCTTGACTTGGTGCTGTAAAGGTAGAAGTAGAGGTTAATAAATAGAAGTAATATTCAAAATATTTAATGACCTGTATGGCATGGATCTAAAAGAGTCAGAACAGAGGCCAGCCATGTCACAGTGCTGCTGGTATACCAGGTAAATATCAGCCTGATCAATAAATCTGAAAAGTAACTTCTGACCAGAATATGCCCAAAAAGGAGTAGCACAATCATATTTCTAACTTGGAAAGATCACTCTGAGAGGGGGGTGGATTGCTAAACTTCTTAAAGGCTGGGAATGTACATTGACTAGAATTTATTCAGCAAGTTTCAAGAAGCAGTGCTACACTAAACTGTAAACCCAGCTATGAAAAATCAGCCTGTCCCTCAGTCCAGAATAACAACAACAAAATCCACAATGTGCAAAAATGAAAATCGAGCTGCTGGTTTACAAGAAGCGTAACCCTATCTCCTTCTCCTGTCAGTGCCAGACTGGTTTTCAGGCGAACCCTGGTTTGGCATTGATTACTGAGTGAATTTGCTGAAAACAGCAACCTCGCGTGTTTACACTTCATCCTCCTGGTGACACTTGGATTAGAAAAAGAAATAAGGATGATTAAAAGAGGAAGGGTAAACACCAGATGATCTAAAGCCAGACAAATGACCTCCAACTCAAAACCAGTCAGCCAACAAAAGTCACTCCACCACTGCACCGAAATCGCTCCATTTTTCCTTAAGGGAATAGTCATCAACACCAAGGACTGTCAGTTCCCGTTGGGTAATGGTGGATTTTTCCATCATCCCCATGTGAGAATGTGAGACCTGAGCAGCTTCTGGTAAACATCAGTCACTGGGGTTGTCAGGGATATTTGGGGGGACTGTCAAGCTCATGGAACACAAGGGAAGCCTGTGAGGTGGGATGTGAGAGCACTGAAAGGGCCCTGAAAATAGCTTTACCAAAGACTGCCACTGACTGATTCTGTAGGATCAAAGCCAGGGTTGCATCTGAGTGGCACTTGGGTGTGTAGCTATAAGTGAGCAGAGACACCCTCTCCCCTTTTCTGTCCACAAAGAGAACCTTAAGAAGGCATGTCCCTGAGATATTTCCCCAAACTCCAGCTGAGCCCAGGAGGGAAATGATGTACTTGGAGCTAGGTATGTTACCATGGGCAGATGAACTCTGTGACCCTCAGTCTCCTCATCTATCAGATCAGTCCTCACTTAACTTATGGAATTGCTGTGGCAGTCTCATAAGATAATAGAAAGCGGGCTTCCCTGGTGGCGCAGTGGTTGAGAGTCCGCCTGCCGATGCAGGGGACACGGGTTCGTGCCCCAGTCTGGGAAGATCCCACATGCCGCGGAGCGGCTGGGCCCGTGAGCCATGGCCGCTGAGCCTGCGCGTCCGGAGCCTGTGCTCCGCAACGGGAGAGGCCAAAACAGTGAGAGGCCCGCACCGCAAAAAAAAAAAAAAAAAAAAAAAAAAAAGATAATAGATAGCAAGGGATAAATTGATCTTTGTTATGTAAGGGTCACATGATATTGCTCTTATTGTTCTTTTCAAATGAGCTCAGATAGCTTTGCGGGGCAGATCTCTGATGCATGGAGTGGACTCCCAGATCCTTCTCTGGGAGGGACACCTGTGGGCTTTGGAAGCCCTTAGAAAATTGGTAGAGTGGAGAAATAGTCAAATGTTACTGGGCAGTTGTGGGAGGCCCATGAGGTGGGGCAGGGAGGCAAATTCAGAGAAGAGAAAATCATTGAAAGAGTCCTGGAGGAAGGGACTTGACCTGAAAAGGCTATGGGCTTTGGAGTCATACTGTCTGGGTTTGAACCCTAGGATCACCGACTTCAGTATAATGCAACAGAAAATACTTGTTCATACAAGTACTGCATGGGATCACTTACACGTGGAATCTTTAAAAAAGTTGAATACATAGAGACAAAGAGTAGAATGGTGGTTGCCAGGGGCTGGGGATGGAGCAAATATGGAGAGGTTGGTAAAGGGTACAAACTTTCAGTTATAAGGATCTGATCTAATGTATAACATGGTGACTGTAGTTGATAATACTGTATTGTATAATTGAAATTTACTAAGAGAATAGTACTTAAGTGTTCTCACACATACTCACAAAAGGGTAAATATGTGAGGTGATGGATATATTAATTACTTCAATGCAGAGAATCCTTTCACGACGTGTATGTATATCAAATCATCATATTGTACACTTTAAATATATTATAGTTTTATTTGTCAGTTATACCTTAATAAAGCTAAAAACATTAGTGGTCATAGAGGAAATGCCAGGTCATAGACTGAAAGGAACTCTGAGCTCACCTAAATTAATGGTTGTGGAAGCTGAGGCCCCCAGAGGCTGGCCCAGAGTCAAACAGCTATTGGTGGCAGAATTGAGCTCCCAACAAAAGTCTTCAAAGGGTAGAGTCATTTCTTCTCCGTCACACTTCTAAGACACTTCCCAGGACCGACACCTGGTTACAGGTCTCAGATTCCGTGACCCAGAGGCATATCCAGCCTTCAAGCTGTGTGTTTGTGGAACAGTACATGCAGATGCTCCAACGGTGGCAGAGGGTGGTACAGACTGGAAGCCAGGTTGGCACTGCCAGACTTAGGGGCCTGTGGCTCAGAGCCAGAGAAGAGGTCATAGGGTCAGATCACCAAGTCTTTTTTTGAAGAGGGGGAGACCGTAGGGTTTTAGAAGACAGAGCAAGCAACTCGGCCAGAATTGTGTTTTAGAAAACTCACTCCAGCAGTACTGTGAGGACACCGTCTGGCCTGGCCTGCCCAGGACAACACCCATGCATGGGTAACAGTTTATGAAGTACTTTTGTGTGTATGTGTTGGGGGTCGGCAAGGCTGTTCCACTGGAGTCTCTGATTCCTTGGTGCAGGTTCTCATTCTTCTCATTTGATCCTCACAACAACCCTCAGAGGGAGGCAAAGAGGATATTATCACCCCATCCTACAGATAAGGAAAACAGAGGGGCAGAGGTAAAGCAGCTTGTCTGAACTTGACTGGGCATGAAGCTGGGTGCTAATTCCAGTACTTTCTTTGTACATTGCACTGGATTATGTGTGGTGTAACCATGTCAGTAGTAAAAGTCTTCCGCTCCAAATTAAATCAAAATACATTGAGGACAAGAGACACAGTAGATGCTTAAATGCTTGTTATTTTTTTCTACTACAAACCACAAAGTTTAATAATGAATTTCTATAACCAATTTTAACAAATGTAGTTTCCCATAACAAATATTTATAGTTTCAAGGGTATAAGACAGCTGTACTTAGAAATATGAAAACAAACTTTTTAGTATCATAAGAAGTCTCTGAGTAAGCAACAGACACTGAGCTTTAAGATAAGAAGATAAGCTACAGAATGGGAGAAAATGTTTACAAGTCATATACCTGATAATGATTTAGTGTCCAGAATATATAAAGAACTCTTACAAGTCAACAACAAAAAGACGAAAATAAAACAAAACAACAAAAAACATAAACCAAAAAGCTAACTAAAAAAATGAGCAAAGTACTTGAATAGACCTTTCTCCAAAGAAGATATACAGGTGGCCAATAGTGCAGGAAAAGATGCTCAACATCATTAATCATTAACGAAATGAATATCAAAATCACAATGAGATACCACTTCACACCCATTAAGGATGGTTTGACCCATCCCACCATCATCCAAGACCTAGTTCTGACAGGGGAAATAGAAAACATAAAGAAAAAGGAGAGAAAGTACAGAAAATGAAAGCAGAAGAGAGAGGCAAAGTGATATAATAAATGAACATTGCACTCAGAATGAAGTTCAAGTCTAAACTCTGCCACTTCCTACACACATGATCTTGGCCACATCATGGAACCTTTCTGAAACTTCAGTTTCCTCAGCTGTAATGTGAAAGAGGTAGACCAGATGATCGTTGAGGTCCCTTCCATCCCTGGCATCTTACGATTCTACATGTAGGTAATAAACTTTCTTAAAGTCTCCCAGGCTCTTCTGAGAGTAAGAAAGAAGGAGGTCAGAGCATAAGCATGACTGGGAGGTATTATGGGATGAATTTTGAGTGGGAACTAGTAGGAGTAGCCAGTGCTTCTGGTTAAACGTTTTCCTGGGCTTTACTGAGTAAAGCCTGAAACCTGTACTTTCAAAATGGAGAAAGGGGAGACTTGGCTTCAAATATATTTCATTTGACTATGATGAAAGTGTTAAAATTGCACAAGTAGGAAATTTATAGGGCACTTTACATTCTGCTCATTTTTGCACGAGTCAGAAGAGACTGAAATTCAGTATGTTCTCAAATTAGCTAAAAAAACCCCTTGTCAAAATGCCCTCAATACATCTGGTTATCATTATTAAAGCATTATGGGGTGTGTACGCTTTCCATAGGAAAAAAATGAATAATCCCTTCAAATATGTAATTTCATAGGTTTTAAAATGTGAAGGCAACCATTAAGGGAGCTATCAAAGCGGTCTGGGGCACAGAGTGAGTTGTCAGGGGAAACATATAAGAGAGTTTTCAATAACTGAAGGTCCAACCATTTCTAATGCCAAGGCCCAGGATTTTATGAACACTTCTTGGAATTCTAAAGACTGTTGTTTTCATTGCATGGAGGGATCTGAACCAAAAAGATAAATTCTAAACCATCTGGACCATATTAGAATATCTGGGACCTCAAAGGTATAGAGAGGGGCTCACCCAGATCTGCCTTCGAACATGACTGCCCTCCCAAAGCACAGCACAGCTGAGCTTCTGTTCCTGTAGCTGTGGCATTTTGTTCCAAAGGCACCGTGCCCTGTGCCAGCCTCACCTCTTAGACATCAACCCAAACAAGAAAACATTTTCCCTTAAGCAAGGTGTAGTAGAAACAGTGAGGGCCTGGAGTCAGACAGACCTTGAGCCAGATGCAAGCTCCCAGCCCTCGCGCTCGTGAGCTTTGTGACCTTGGGCCAGCACAGTGCGTGGTTCATAGAAGGCATTCATTAAATCCCTCTTGACCTGAACTGTTGAACCATGCTGATTACTTACTTGATTTGATCATCAGTTTCCTTCTTATAAGATAGTTTTTAAGAGCACAGGCTTTAAAGGCAGAACAACTGGGATCTGATCCTTGCTTTACAAGTACTTTATCTCTCTATGCCTCAGTTTCTTCATCTGTCAAATGGAGATGATAGTATCTACATCATAAGCTGATTATGATGACCACAGGAGTCAGAAGTTCTTAAAACAGTGTCTGGTACAGAGTAAGCACTATGTATGGATGTATTGTAAAAAGAGAATTCTGAAAATTTCTAACACACGATAAACACTCCGAAAATATTATGTATATAATATTTTCACTTTCTTTATTGATATTTTATTGACTTATTTTTATATATTTCCATACATGTTATAAGGCCCTGCCAAAGTCTTCAACATCCTCCAAAGGCCTCCATGAAAAAGAATAAAACTCCTTTCTACGGCTCAGTGCTTTGTAGCTTACCAAGTGACAGACTTTGGTGACAGACTCCCATTTGATCCTGACCCTAGCCCCTACCTGTAGGGATCCCACCTGGCTTGTCCTGGCTGATCCCCCAAAGAAATCTGGCCTTTGGCTGGAGAAACTCACTGCTGACTTTTCTCCCAGACACAACAAGCCCTAACAGAACATGGATTTATCATCATTATTTCTGGCTACCTTGCAAAGTATAGGAGGTGATTCCACTGTTGCCATCCCTGACTTGGGGCTGGGATTGTTTTCTCACTGGAGGGAAAAAAACAACTTTGAAACTTACCATTTGGATGGGCATTTAAACGTCTCTTCAGTTTACTTGTGTTTTGTGAGGTGGTGAATAAACGGGGGAGAGAGTGAAGGGGAAATGTCCTTAAGGAATGCAACGTAGCCATGACAATTTATGAAATTGTCAAAAATTTTTGAACCAGAATACTCAGTGCTGGTGATCATGCAGTAAGACAGCTACTGATGTACTGCTAGTGGGATTGTAAGTTGCTCCAGCCTTTCAGAAGGTGATTCGGCAATATGCCTAAGGAGACTTAAAAATGTTTAGATCTCTCTAGAACATAAGATCCTTGACGGCAAGGGGTTTTGTCTGTCTTTAAATGCTTTGCTTATTACTGCATTACCCATTTTGAATGTTGTCCAGCACCTAGTGGGTGCTCATTAAATATTTGTTGAATGAATGAATGAATGAAAAAGTCATCAATCCCTTAAGTCCAGTAGTTCAACCTAAAGAAAAAATCATAAATACAAAGTTTTAAGTGTGCTCATCACAGCATAATTTATAATAGTGAAAGTTTGGAAACAATTATATTATACAAAACAGGGGAATTATTAGATAATCAGTTGGAGTTGTTTTTCAATTTTTAAGTGATGTTTTAGGTTGAAGTTTTAGTATGTGGGAAAGTGCTTGTCTTATAATTTTAAGAGGAAAAAATTCCATATATGTATGTATGTATATATATATATATATATATATGAAATTTTCTGTATAGTATAATCTCAACTTTGTTTAAACCAAGGGGTTTTTTTTAAGCACAGAAAAAATAAAGAAAGGAAATAGAGCAAAACAATGCAGTGGTTATCTCTGAGTGATGATATTAGGTGTGACTTTTATTTAATTTTTCTTAACTTTTCAGTGTACAATAAACATATATTACTTTTAAACTTAAAAAAAAAAAGGTACGTTACAAAATCCCTGTTGACATTAGAGTCAGATGGAGACCAGGCTTGTGACCCAGCTCTGCAACCTGCTGGTTGTGTGTTGATGTTCCAAAGACTTTATGTGGTTCATGTGATACATGTAAACGTGTTGTTTTACAAAATGCTAAGCATAAAACTAATGTATGAAATGATAGCTGTTGTTCTTACGACCGTTGTAGCAAAGTAGCATCTTTTGAGAAAGGTGTCCAGAGCGTTGTAATATCCTTTTGTGACCGGTGTTAAGATTCCCAGCAGGTTGGGAAAGGCATCGTCAGTTCCTACAGTGGGGGAGACACTGTCTGTTTTGTATATTATGGTGCCTGGCAGTTCAGGTACCGGCTGACTTCTACCGCGTGAGTAAAGAAAGGCTGAAGGGGCTTCCCTGGTGGCGCAGTGGTTGAGAGTCCGCCTGCCGATGCAGGGGACACGGGTTCGTGCCCTGGTCTGGGAAGATCCCACATGCCGCAGAGCGGCTGGGCCCGTGAGCCGTGGCCGCTGAGCCTGCGCGTCCGGAGCCTGTGCTCTGCAACGGGAGAGGCCACAGCAGTGAGAGGCCCACGTACCGCAAAAAAAAAAAAAAAGAAAGGTAGAGGAATTGCTGACCTGCCATGTTAACTTGTCAGGGTAACAGTGACCTGTACTCTTGTGTACACAAGTGAGTCATTTTCCTGGATGTGAGCCTAGCCCACCATCATCATCTCCATGCAGCTTCTTTGTTCTCTTTGTTCTCTTACGCTGAATCCTCGTAATAACCATGTGCAGAGGGGTCCGTATTATGCCAGGTTTATAGACGAGAAAGCTGAGGCCAATGGAAGGGTAAACAGGCTGCCCAAGGTCACAGACTTAGCCACCCATGGAACCAGGATTCAAATGCAGGTCTCTTTGGGTCATAAGTTCTGTACTCTTCCCCTTCCTGAATTTCCTTCCAGAGGAGTGACTAGAAAGTGTATTCTCCAGGTCATACTGAATTGGGGGGACTTCCTTGGACTTTCCAGACAGCACTGCTCTAACCTTCTCTGTTTTGTTGCTAGCCAGAAATGGAGAGAACCCGACATCTCCAAATCTGGAGAGGAACTGCATAAAATGCTCCTTTGTTACAGGTTTCAGTAGCAACCCTTAGATACATGGCTTACGTCAGATGTCGGGGCTGAGCTATAGCCACATCCAGCAATTGTCTAGCAAAACTGTGTCGCCCCATCAGTCACAGTAAAACGCCCTGTGTTTGCCTGCTGAAGGCCACAGGTCTCCCACTTCTCTCTCCTCGGATGTAGTGAGGGAGTCGTCACAGTTGGGGAAGTGCTCCTTGACCTCTACCATAGCCTTTACCTTTTGAAGATGGAGTCCGTTTACGTTGTTCTTCCAAGTGGTATTTGTTCGACAAAGCTCAATAGTCATCCTGGTATAAGTGGAATATTCTCCCTCCTAACGCCTGAGAAGCCAGGTCTGAGAGTGTCCTGAGAGCTGGGTTATTGCGAGCTTTGTGATCCAATCGACTGGCTTTTTAGAGAAAAGCAGCAGTCCCCTGCGGGTAATAACCCAGTGCCATTCTTGCTTGAGTGACCGAATTCCCTGGACTCACCTGCCCACCCCTTGTCATGGTGACTGTAATAAAGGGATGGGCCAGTGAAGAAGCTGGACTGGCTGGAGAAATAAAAAGAGGGAACGTGGTCCCAGGTCCTGCCCAGGTGGGTTCAGGCAGGCTTGGACCCTGGGTGAGATTTTGTTCACAGGAGGTGTATTAGTTTGCCGGAGCTGCCATAACAAAGTACCACAGACTGGATGCCTTAAAGAACAGAAATTTATTTTTTCACAGTTCTGAAGAGTAGAAGTCCAAGGTCAAAGTGTCGGCAGATTTGATTTCTTCTGAGGTCTCTCTTCTTGGCTTGCGTGGGGCCGTCTTCTCCCTGTGTCTGCATATGGACTCTCTCTTCTGAGTCTGTGTCCTAATTGCCTCTTCTTTAAGGACACCAGTCAGAGTGGATTAAGGTGCACCAAAACTACCCCATTTTAACTTAATTACCTCTTAAAAAACCCTAGCTCCAAATACAGCCATATTCTGAAGTACAGGGGTTAGGACTTCAACATATGAATTTTGGAGGACACAACATAACAGCGGGCCTGCAGAAAACTGGAATAGAACAACCAGAACTGAGCAATCACTTAGCACATTCCGAACCACAAGGGCTGATGTCAACGACTCTGATGCTGGAGTGGCTCATCACACCCCAGGAACAGAACGGCATCGTAAAGACTGTGAGGACCCTGGCCTCATGGATGCCCACGTGACGCTGAGTAACAGACATGGGGGCTGGCCTCAGTCTCCCAGGCCTGGGGAAGGTCTTCTACCTTTCCCCGCATGGCTCCATACACTGGGAGGCTCCCGTCTTGCGTCCTCTCCTTCTGAAATGTACCTTGAAGCTATCCCTTCTCTTCCACTTCGTTTCCTCCACTCTGCTTGGTATAGAGCATCTTCCTTCTTCACATGGACCACGGCCACAGCCTATCACTGACTCGAGCCTCCAGCCTCTGCCCCTCCCCATCCGTCCACTCACCTGCCAGAGGGCTCTTCACTGTGAAGGTTGGGTTGGTACTTGTGGGCTTGCCTTCCCCATCGCCTACAGGATCATTAGCATTCCTTAACAGGGCACGTGAGACCATGCTTGAAAGCCCCCAGTGGCTTCTCACCGCCCGCAGAGTAACACAATTAGCAAAGCTTGCGAACCCCACTTCAATCTGGTCAACTCTATCCCTCCAGCCTGACTGCCCCTCAGTCCCACCCCCCATATGGTCCAGCACGCCACATCTGCCCCTCTTCCCTCAGGTGCTCCGTGCCTGCCCTGCTTCCATCTCCTGCCTCCAGGCTTGAAGAACTGTTCAGTCAAGGTCTAATTCAAATGTTGCTTTTCAGTGACGCCTTCCCCACTGCTCCCACAGTCCTCAAGGAGCATTGTTCTCTCCCCGCTCTGTAATCCCTTAGCACTTGATACATTTCTGTGTCTGTGCTTGTCATCTTGAATTGTTTCATTTTCTTTACTTTGTCTCCATTATTAGGATGGGAGCTCCTTAACAAGAGGACTTTCTCGTATCCATCCCTATATCCCACAGCCCCGCACATAGTAGGTGCTCTATAGACCCTTGCTAGTGAGTAAATAGACGAAGTTGCAGGGTGTGTGTCGGGGGGTGTCTCTCTATGACCTTATGATGGTCCGGGCTTGTCAGGTTCTCTGATGATGTCCTTTCCAAACTTGAGTGACGAGCTCTTCCAAGACAGTGTCCATGACCGTCCCGTCTGCAGCAGCACTTCTGTTCTCTGGGGGCTGGGCTCCCTCCCCATTTGGGACAGTCAGCAGAAGTGCTATGAAGTGCAGTGTAAGTTATGTTAAAATTAAGCGTGAGAAAATGGAGCTGTAGATCGAGGCTGCAAACACCACTCACCTCAAGAGCCCCATCACTGCGATGTGATGTGTAAGGAGAACCAGGACGTGTGGGGACCAGGTTGCAGCAGCTTAGCTGTTGGAACTCTGGCCCAAGTAGAACACAGTGTGAGTACTTGGCAAGTGAATGCCCTCATCCATGTCATTCCTCCTGCCTTCCAAGGATAAGATGCAGGAGAATGTTCTAGCAGTGGTCAGAAGCAGAAGAGATACAAGTACTTGCCTTGTCACGGAAAAGAGCAAAGCAGGAAGAGATGTAAGGGAGAAAAATTGAGCCCAGTATTCTTTTCAAACAATTTTCTTAGCCACAGAACCTTTTATTCACACAAAATCTCAAATAAGGAAGCTCAATGAATATCATAAAAGCTGAGTTAAGCTTCATGGGAGGAGCAAGACAGACACCTATTCTCACGACACTCCCCACTCAACACCTCTGTGAAACCTCTGAGGACCCACTAGGGTCTTCAAAGTCCAGACTGACATCTCCTAATCTAGTTGTCCAACCTCAGAGACTAATATTTATTCATTCATCCATTCGCGTGCTCTCTCTCTCTCCCCTTTCTCTTTCTCCAAACATGTATTCAGCTCCTACTACATGCCAAGCACTGAGGTAAAAATAAGTAGGACACAGTACCTGCCATAAGGAAACCTAGGCATCTAAATGGGGAGACAGACTTGTAGACAAACACTTGCAGCAAATTGACAAATATTTTTAGAGCTCCAGGACGGTGCAGGGGACAGCGAGGTTACCAAGAAAGGAGAGAGCAATTGATCTCCAGTCAGTGCCCAAAATAAGGTTGCCTGAATTACCAAGCCAGTGAGACTTATTCCCTACCCCAGCTGCCGCTAAAGGAATAAAAGAGGAAGCTTTTCTGTTAAGAGCCTGTGCACCAGCCGTGCAGAGAGCACAAGGCAGGCGCTGGGAGGGCAGGGAGGGCAGGAGGAGGAAATCTCTCTCCAGCCTCAGGACCCGCAGCTGCTGCTTCACAATGAGCAGGGCCAGTGCTTGGGCCCTGGTTCTTTTGTCCCAGGCCACTGGGGAGTTAGGAAAGCCATTGTGCCCAGAGATCTTTAAATAACATTGTCACTCACGAGTAAACCTTAGGGAAGCCCAGGCTTTCTTTCACCAGAAATGAATTGAGCGCATGAGTAGAGGAAAGGGCCCTGCCCTCCCCTTCATATTTTAGTGCCTGGACAGGCTGTGGAGAGGGCCAGGCCTTCACACTCAGAGCTGCCATTTTTGCCTGCACACAGCCCAGAGTCCCAGGATGATGCTCACCCTGGAGCTTGATGTGTTCGCACTTTCTGTTCTGCTGAGCCAGAGGTTTTGAGGATGAGCTATGTGACTTCATGCGGTCATTTTCTACTGGTCTTCTTTGATTTAGGAGCCTGGAGAGGACGTGAACTTAGTCACCTTGGGTTTCCTTGGCAACCCATCTATGTTTATGTGGGACTGAGATAGTACCTACTTAGAGTGGGAGCCCCTGAAAATTTCGGAAATAGATAATTAGTATATACTAGCAGACAGCACTTGTTATATTATTTTGAGAGAAGTGAAGAAAGGGAGGGAGTTACGTAATGTGTATGAAGGGTGCCTTCTGAGCCAGGCACCGAGCGGCATGCCAGGCTCCCTAGATTATCATACTAGCAATTATTGAGATATTATTTATGCAATGTTTCTCTCTCTCCCTGTGATCTGCAAGCTCCAGGAGGGCAAGGACTGTGCCCCTCTTGTGCACTGCTACAGTCCAGCTCCTAGCACAGTGCCTGGAACACAGTAAGGCACGCAATACATAGGTTGAACGAACACACGAATGATCTTATATGATCTTCTGATGATCTTGTGGAATTGGTATTATTAACCCCTTTTACAGATTAATAAATTGAGAGTCTAAGAAGTTGAGTAACTTGCTTAAGGTCACACAGTCGTTAACTCTGAGAGTATTAACCCAGGGCTTTCAAACTGAGCCCTTGTCTATACTTGAACCTGAAAGTACTCACTTTTTTTTTTTTTTTTTTGCTTAGGAAAACAGAAAAGAGAAGGAATCCTTTTTTCCAGTGCTCTAGGAATGACTCTTGTTCTGCCTTCTTTCTAGGAGAGAGAGACAGTTTACTCTCTCATAATTATAATTTTATGTCTTACCAGGTCTTGCTAACACAAATGGTCAATGGTGGCCTTTTCCACTGCCTTTCTTTTGGGGTATGATTCTGACTGTAACAATGAAAACATTTGTGGAAAAGGAGGAAGGTATGGACTGGAGTAGTCATGAAAGGCTTTATTCCAGGGCTAAGACTTGAGTGAGTTCTCAGGGATGAGGAGGAGGGTTGAGGCTGGACTCTCCATGAACCGCATGAGCCAAAGCATGGAGGGGGCAATGAGGAGAGCAAAGAGACCCACTTGTCTGGAACAGACATAACCAGGGATCATGCCTTGTCCCCACTTAAAAGCCTGCAGGAGCTCCCTAAGTCACAGGGCCCTCAGCTGGACCCCAAAGCCCTCCATGACCTGGGCCTGCCTGCCCTGTGCCTGCCCAGGTCTCTGGCCTGATCTCCACCACTGCTCTGCCCAGCAGCCCCACTGAAGCAAGCTACACTGGCCCTGTGCAGCACACCTCCCAGGCCTCTGCATCTTTGCGTATGCTGATTCTCTTACCTGGAGTACCTCCCCTCCCCTTGCCCATCGGCAGAACTTCTACGTGATCTCAGCTAGACATGACCTCCTTTGCAAAGCCCTCCTGTCTACCTCCTTTGTAACGCCAAGCAATTAGCCCCCTTCTCCTCACATTCCCAGCTGCTCCTTTATTTGCGTCTCTTTCTCTGTCAAACTGTCATGTCTGTACATCCTTGCCCCTGACCCAGCTTTCCATTCTCCACCCCATACCCTTCCACTTGGATTTCAGGAATAATGACCTTCTCTTACATCTTCAGTCCCTTCCAGGACGTTATCTCCACCTCCATCTATTAACTTAAACCTACCCCCAACCTGAGTTGACTGTTTCTCCCAAACCCTTCTCATGCTGCTTTCACACTCCTCAACCTTCCAAGTCAGGACAAAGGTAGATAGCCTTTTATTCCTCAAGAATAAAAACTTTTAGAACTCCCCATTCCCACCCTCTCTTATTTAAACAAATAACTTCCACAGCAACAAAAACCACTTCTCTGTGCCTTTTCTAAGAGTTGCGCTATTTAGAGAGCAACTGACCTTTTCTCCTTTTCATCACTGTCGTTTACCACCTTCCATTCATTGAGGACCTTGGCACCAGCTTATAGACTTTCTCCACCCCAATCCTGCCATCATCTTGGATGACTTCAGCATCAAAGGGCTGGTTCAGGGCTTCCCGGGTGGCACAGTGGTTGAGAGTCCGCCTGCCGATGCAGGGGACACGGGTTCGTGCCCCGGTCTGGGAAGATGCCGCGGAGCGGCTGGGCCCATGAGCCGTGGCCGCTGAGCCTGCGCGTCCGGAGCCTGTGCTCCATAACGGGAGAGGCCACAGCAGTGAGAGGCCTGCATACAGAAAAAAAAAAAAAAGGGCTGGTTCCTCCAAAACCCAGGCCTCTCCCAACTGGAATAACTTCCCTCTGCATTTCCCCTCAGCCATTCCCACAGTCACACCCTGGACCTTGGCATCATATGAAATTCCTCTCTGTGAATCACTGAAATCATAGAAATCAGTGATTCTAACAACACTCTCTGACCAGAGATGCTGCCTGGTCAGCCCCGCCCTCTGAACTCACCACAGTCTCCAGGCCACTCAACCCTCTGCCTATGCCAGTCATCGCTCTTGCCCACAGACCTAGTCCAGTCCTGCTTCAAGTCCATGGTCCATCATTCCGGCTCTTCCTGACAGTACCCTCAACTTTTTGCCTCTATGTCTTTTCATTGAATTCTTTTGAGAAAAATCACAACCCTCGATAACATAGCATGGCGTGGAGAAAGCAAAGAATTCAGTTTTGCTTCCTCCATGCCATGCTAGAGGAAAACACGCAGCAGGAAAAAGTGTACAACTGTATATTCATTGTCACCAACCTCAGTTGGTTGCACAACTCTATATTTATTGTCACCCCCTTTTCAGTGCTCAGAAGTCTCCTGTTTCTCTGACCACCTTGCTCTCACCCTCTCACAACTTTTCTTTCAAAACTTCCCTACTCCGAAATCCCCAATCCTCTCTCCCGGCAGATAATTTCCCCATTGAGCCTGTAAGCACACAGCACCTTCACTTGTGCATCCCTCCTTCCCTTCTGCTACAGCTGCTGAGGTGGCCTCCTCTGTCTATGGCCAGTCCCCGCAGGCCAGGCTGTGGCTCCCATTCTCTCCCTTCTTGAGGAATCCACCCCATCAGCCCCTAAACATGCTCACGTCTCTCCACCGTAAACCACTCTTCATTAGTAGCTGACCTTCTTGTAAGAATTGTGTGCATTTGCTGATTCCCTTTCCTACCGTCCTGCTCTCTCTTCAAACCACAGAAGTCCAACTGCAGCCAACCTTCACTGGCTTACAGGGAACCTCCACTTGGCTAAATCCAGCAGACGATTTTCAGTCCTCGTATTACTTGACCTCTCAGAGAAATTCAGCAGAGTTGACCACTCCTGCCTTCCTGACACACTGTTCTCTTGGGCCATCTTGTGACAACCCATCTTCTGGTTCCCCTTCTACCTTTCAGCTGCTTCTTCTCAGTCTGCTCCCCTGGCTTATCCTCCTTTATCCAGCCTTCAAATGCTGGAGTTTCTCAAAGCTTAGACCTAGGATTCTTTCTCACTCTGAACTCTCTCCGTAGAGGAATATATCCCCGCTGTGGTTTCAGATACCACCGATTGGCTAAAAATTTTCAAATTCATTCTCTAGCCCTACCCAGATTTCCAGATACCCAGCTGACTGCCTGACATTTCCAGATGGATGTTTCAAAGGTTGTCAAACTCATCATGTACCAAGTTCAATTTGAGATGCGTTCCTTTCCTTCCAGCCCCTCCTCCACTGCAAAATCCTCATTGCTTAGCATCCCATCTCCCAGCCACCACAGTCATCCACCCGGTTACCATGGCAGTGATATCGCCCCAGTTCCCTTTGCTGTAGCCATAGTGATCTTCCCCTGACACACACACACACACACACACACACACACACAGAGCAAATTATGTCTCTTCTGTTTAAAACCTTTCTGTTCTTGAGGCTGAAAACCCAAGTCCTTAGCAAAGTTGCCCACACACTGTACCATCTTGGTCCTGCCTCCCCTTTCTGAGCCTTGAACATGCTGTTTCTTCTCCATTTAGGATGTTTCTCTGCTCAGCTCTATCCTGGCACTTGGCCTAATTAACTCTTTGTTTGTCTTTCATATCACATCTCAAAGGTTGCTTCCTTAGGGAAGGCTCTCCTAGTCACCCTTCCCCCAAAGGAAACTACATCAGGGCTCCCAGTTCCTTCCATGCTTTCATAGCATCCTCTGCATCTGCTTGGTAGTATTTCTGATCATGAAATAATTACGTGGTAATTATTTATTGACTACTTGTCTTCCCTGTGGGGATGGGAACTTCTCTTTCACACAGCTGCATCCCCACGCCTAGCACATTTCCTTGCACAAAGTAGCTACTTAACACATTTTTGTCAAATGAATGGCACCCCCTTGTTTTGTTGCTTTGAATGAATGATGAATCACTTTGTCTTGTGTCATCTGTGTTAATTTTCCCTACTGGAAGGTGAGATGGGCTTTGCCACTCTCACCTGCGCCTAGAATTATGTACGTCACACAGTACCTGCTAGTTGAATGAGTGAATGATGGTTCGGTTGAGTAAGAAGGGTGGACCAGGTGGCGGACAGCTCAGCAGAGGCAGCAGTGAGAAAAGCTTCCTAAGGTCCTTATCTGCAAGCCTCAGGTTATCTGGTTTGCATTAACTTTCATCCATAAAAATGCTTCAGAGATTTGTTCCCTGTAAAAGCCAGTCACTGGTTTTGATTTCTCACCAATGTTTAATGATCTTGATTTCTCACCAACGTGTAACTACCCAGAATGCCCAGATACTTAACTTGAAGCTTCTGTTCTCTCTCTCTCCCTTTCTTTCTTTCTTTTTTTTCTTACTAGGGAAAAATAACGGAGAAATCCCTTTGATTCAGACCCAGTGGAAAGAACTCGGCTCCTGTCTTGTGCATAGGTGTGGCAGCCGATTTTCTCTCTCTTATAAACTTACCCAGTGCCAGGACTCTCGTCGGGGTTTTCCACTAGGGACAAAGAGAGACCTTGCTAGACAACAGCGTGTGATGATTAGTGCCATCGTTGTGCTTTGGCCGTATGCAGTCTTCGTATTTTCAGGCAATAGCATTAACAGATAATTATATTAAAGAGCAGCATTTTCCTTCTTGTCATTGCTGCTCGTCCCGAAAGATAAATCTTTGCTAATAAGTCAGTCTCCACCCACCTCACCCCCACCTCCTTCAGAAATTCTTCTGATTGCGTTTCTACTGAGATACTTCCCCAGGACAATATACTCACCTATACTCCTGAATTCGTGTGCGGTGGATTAGGATTTGGGCAAAACTTTTGTCTTCTCTTCTGGGGCAGTTCCTCATTATCACCGGGGGTGCAGGTGAAAAGCCCTGACTCTGCAGGAATCAGCATTCACAGGTACAGGCCTAGGACTTGAATTTTAAACCAGCAACCCAGGTGCTCCCCAGGTACACTGAATTTTGAGAATTGTAAGTTTAGGTCAATAACCTTTCATCCTTCTATGCACTGGAGTGATTAGTGGAGCACAGCTTATGAAAAGCGCTGCAGGCTTTGATGAAGATTTTTTATTGAAGTATAGTTGATTTACAGTATTTCAGGTGTACAGCAGAGTGATTCAGTTACACACACATAACACACACATATATTCTTTCTCAGATTCTTTTCCCTTATAGGTTATTTTCTTTTATGTATAAATTTATTTATTTTATTTATTTATTTATTTTTGGCTGTGTTGGGTCTTTGTTGCTGCAGGTGGGCTTTCTCTAGTTGTGGCAAGTGGGAGCTACTGTTTGTTGCAGTGCACGGGCTTCTCATCGCAGTGGCTTCCCTGATTGCAGAGCACGGGCTCTAGGCTCACGGGCTTAGTTGCTCCACAGCATGTGGGATCTTCCCGGACCAGGGCTCGAATCCGCATTGGCAGGCGGATTCTTAACCACTGAGTCACCAGGGAAGTCCCTCCCTTATAGGTTATTACGCTATATTGAATATAGTTCCCTATGCTATGCAGTAGGTTCTTGTTGTTTATCTATTTTATATATAGTATTGTGTTACCTGTTAATCCCAGATTCCTAATTTATCCCACCCCCCTTTCCCTTTTGGTAACCATAAGTTTGTTTTCTATGTCTGTGAGTCTATTTATGTTTTTTAAATAAGTTCACATCATTTTTTTAGATTCCACATATAAGTCATATCACATATTTGTCTTTGTTTTACTTATATCACTTAGTATTGAATATGATAATCTCTAGGTCAGATAAAGATGTTTTAAGTTAGAGAGTGAAATGATCAAATTTGGTTTTTGGAAAATGCCAGTCTGGCAAGTTCTGAAAGGTGTATTCCAGGGGTGAGACGATGAGAGCGAGGAATGGGGGAGGTTAAGACTGGAGGCCAGGACTTGCAGAGCCATTCGTTTATGAGCAGACTGGGGATGATGTCGATCTTGAAAAAAGGAGGATGAGAATGAGGAAGGTGGATAAAAGAGGAATCTCAAACTCTGTCTCAAACTATTCAGGAGAGAGAAAATCACCTAGATTTGGTAATGACTGCAAATTCGGGCTGAGTTGTGAGGAATCCAGGATGATTCAAATTTCTAATGAGCTGCCGTGGGATACCATTGCTGAGTAGAGAGTGTGGGAGGGAGGTTTGGCCTGGAAGATGAGTTTGATTTGCAACATGTGGTGTTTGACAGGCCTATGAGACATGTAGGTCGGGATGCCCAGGAAGCAGATGGATGTCTGTGTCTGGAATTGAAATGATTCTGGAGACATAATACAAAGCGTTGCTTTTGCCAACAAATTATCACCCAACATGCTTTGTGTGAAATAACGATAGCTGACATTTACTTAGTGAGGCCTTACTAAGCATCAGATACACGGCTACATGTGACACACATTATGAAGTCCATACTGTTATCAGCCCGGTTTTACAGAGGAGGAACCTGAAACCTGAAAAGTTAGGTAACGTACCCAGGTGCATCTGGTAAGGGTCAGAGCTGGCATTCGGTCTTTTGCAGTCAGACTCCATCACTCGTCATCATTATCCTGTGCTACGGTGTTTCTCAAAACGTTTAAACCACAACCTTCAGTTAAAAATACACTTTACAGGGGCTTCCCTGGTGGCGCAGTGGTTGAGAGTCCGCCTGCCGAGGCAGAGGACGCGGGTTCCTGCCCCGGTCCGGGAAGATCCCACATGCCGCAGAGCGGCTGGGCCCGTGAGCCATAGCTGCTGAGCCTGCGCGTCCGGAGCCTGTGCTCCGCAACGGGAGAGGCCACAGCAGTGAGAGGCCCGCGTACCACAAAAAAAAAAAAAATACACTTTACATCACAAGCCAGTACACAGTACACAATATACACGCACACATACGTGCACACACATACACTTGAAATTAAGCAAAAGTTTAGCAGAACGATACTTGTCCGTGCTAAATGTGATACAACCTGGTATTTTCTGCTCAAGTCGACATCATTTTTTAGATATTGGTTGCTCCCTATTAAATTGATTTCACAGTCAGAGCTGGTGTGATAGACTCGGCTGTATTTATTTCTCCTAGGGTGAATATTTCCCTTCTATTCCCAGCCCTTGTCATTCTCCCACCTTTGGGGAAAGAACACTAAATGTTGCTGAATGCTTTTCCCCTTTCCCTCTAGAGAAGGTGTTAAACGTAATAGGCTGGGGTCTAGTGGGATAGGGCGAGCCAAGAAAGTCTCACTTTAGTAGGCTGATCAAACTGGCTTTAATGTGGCTGACAAACGTTACTGCAAAATCTTCAGATCACAACAAAGGATGCAAAGCGATGTGTGCAAAATGCTGATGACAAATATGGACTTTAGTGGCACACAGACCTGACTCTGTGTTCCAGCTCCACAGCTTATTAACTATATAACCTTGGGCAGATATTATACTTCATATGGGCATTGCAGAAGGATAAAATTCAAATAGTGCATTGGTTCATTCAATATCTACACAGCCTGTCCTTTAGTAGGCACTAAAAAATGGTACTCACATCTTCATTAATTTAATAGAAGTTATAAAATATAAACCAACCCACAAACTGAATATTCATCTGTAAAAGCCAATTAAATTTCCAGACTATTCAACAGTGACCCAATCAGTCATTCAGTGGTGTATTTAGTCAATCAGAATAAATTTAGAATAAGCTGTTCCTTTGTCCTTTAAAGAAGACTTTAAATATTGACTGTACTTATCACAGGATAGAGGTTTTACAAGAGCTTGGTGGCTAATGGCACTAAATATAGCCTTGGGCATAGAGCTGCCTATTTTGAGACATTTGGAGGAGAGGTCACCCTGCAGTTCTCTTTGAATGTCAACCTCGCTTCCTTCAGAGGACACAACGTCACTCTAGAATAGCCGAGCCACAATTGTAGGAATTCCAGTGACCTTTTAGGAAATCACCAATAGAAAAGAATGATTTGATTAACTAAGTACCTGTGGACCCTAAGCACAGAGGTCCCAGAGCCGATCATGTTTCTGAGCTGAGAAATTTTTTAAGAGATTCTCAAATTCATTAAGTGCAAGGATGAGACCCCACCTCAGGAGGAAATAATGAAACCATTTAATGTTGATGATGTAAACTAAGCACTGGTAAGAAGAAAAACTCACATGGTTTGAGGTTCTACATTTCTCCTTTCCCTTTCTTTTAATATAAATCTAATTTAGAAGTGGAAATACAGTTCGGAAAGCATTCCCAGTACTTCAGCTTTTAACTTTCAGCCCCGCCTCCTGCTGTCACCATAGAGAAGGAGACTGGTTACCCTGATCCCCTGTATGCACATCGGTCATCTGTCTCCTGGGCAGAATGACCTCCTCTCTGGTTCACCTGATGGGGGAGCGGAGTTGAGGCCAAGGCCCAGGAGGAGGAGGATTTGATTATAACATCAGGGCTGGAACAGGTTAACAACAATCTGCTGGACAGTTGCCCTGTAAGATGAACTTGTCCTTGGTCGGCCTCACGTCCAGCGCTGGCACCCCTACCCACTTGACGGCACGCACCAGGCATGCACGCACAACGCCTGTTCAGTGTCTGTGTGCTTTATTCCTCCTGGTCATAGTTCACTTTTTGACCCAGTCCTCCCAGGCTGGACTCGTCAAGGAGCCGTCTAGCTGTTGGAGGAAGGAAGCGGTACTCCCCTGTCCTCAGCGGCTCCCCTGCCCATCACCTTCCTGTGCCATTACCCTGTGGAGGTTCAGCTGAGTTAGAGGGCCATCAGGGTGCCAAGAACAATATTATTTAAGTTTTAAATCATAGCCTCTTGGGAAGAGAGGGTCTGAAGCATTCAAACCGCCGCGGGGAATTTTGCCAACAGAATGATTCATAAGCCTTCCAGCTAGCCACCTCTGTTCCCTTGTTCACTTAGGACAAAATCCTAGAGTCACCAAGGATTCAGGAGCAGACTCCTCCATTTCCCTTCCACGTTGGTCCTTATCCAACAACTTTGTGTAAACTAGTCTTCCAATGGCAAAACAATTGAAAGAGCCATTATTGTCACATGCTTTTGACTGGCTTGTACTAGCCACACGCCCTCAGCATGACATTGACCCACCTGGGCCTCAACTGCCTCTTCTATAAATGGGGATAATAACACCTGCCCTGTTTGGGGTCAAATGACGTAAACCACATGAGACCATTTTAGAAACAATAAAGCGTAAAAATATGCAAGACGTGCTTGGCAGAGGGGCACACGATTCATTAGACATCGTCCCTGCCCGCAAAAGTCTTATTGTCTTGCAGGGAAAACAGACAAGAAAGGAAATAAATACCATAAAGTGCAGTTGCTAAATTGCTTAGTCACAGGCTTTTAAAAATCTTTTTGCCACGTCTTTGAATTTACAAAGAGATGCCAGCATCTCAATGTTCTTATTCGACTGGCACAACCACCCAGTGAACGCAGCAAACTCAGAGAGGTGCAGCCACTTTCTCCAGAATCACACGGCCAGAAAGTAGAGGGACTGAATGTAGAGCTTTTTTCTTATGGTTCCCTTCCCCCATACGGGCTGTGTGAGGGCAGCACCTCTGCATCCTGGTGGTTATCCGATGGAAGGAAAATGGAAGCGTAATCCCACTAGAACAAGAACTGTGCACATCATAGGTGGAACGGTTACAGGCAGCCTCCATACATTTGCAGCACCAAAGCCCAGTCTCTGAGCCCAAAGCTTGTTTCGGGTTGGTTCTGGGCAGTAAGGAGTAGCGTATCGTCCGCTCTCCTTTCGGGAATTTACACTGTGTTTCTGGATCTGTAATTTTGCACCTGATCACAGAAGTATGTCTGGGAGGAAGGCCATTCTCAGGGCTGTGTCTGCTAAGACTTCCCGATGCCTGTATTTCTAAGACCCCCATATATCCATCCCAGACGTGTGCTCAGGGGCCCTCGTAAACCTGGGGTTCAGTCAGAGAACAGCAGCCTCAGTAATCCCACTTCCTGTCTCCAACTGGAGTCCACGTCACCCTAACTCATAAAAGTCCCAAACATTGAGTCCTGAATTACTAGGCAGAAGGAGGAGGAAATGCCTTCCGGTCCCCTAACAGCTGGTCAGCTTCCATTGTACAGTTTCGGAGCTGACTGCCCCCAGCTCTGTCCCGTCAGCGGCTCCTCTCTGCTGTTGCTGTTGACTGATGGAAGAAGCTGGCCAGCTGTAGCATAAGCAGTCAGCTCAGAGCATGATGTAACGGTTCTGGAACAGAAAGCTTTACTAGTACACGTGTGCCTGCTAATCCTTCCTTCCAGTAACGACGCTGCTCTGAGGAAACATGGCTACGTGTATGTTATGGGCCAAGTACATAATCGCAGATGTACAAACACTCCTGTTTGCAGATAGGCTGACCAGCCTGGTGCTAATACAGAGGAACACTTAGCAGTGGCTGACCCATTAAGGTAACTGGCTCCATTTGCAGAAGCAGAATTATTCTATCTCCAGTCAAATCAAAGCCAACTCAGTCAACAGCCTGTTTAATCTGTCCAGTCTCAGGAGCAGCTGATTAGCACAGAGGAACGAGTGTGAACTTTGGAAGCGTATGGATCTGGGTTCTACTCCTGGTTTTTCCATCGACCTACTGTGTGACCTTGGGCAAGTTACCCCTCTGGCCTCAGTTTCCTAGTCCATAAAATGGGGATAATAATCCTCGGATTGTTAACTCAGGGTTGCCATGAGAGTTAAATGAGATGATGAGTATGAAGTGCCTGCCTCAGTGCCTGACCCAACCCAGCGGATGCTCAGTGAAAGCTAACAGTTGCTCTTGTTATTGGTGATGATATTTTTGTGCCACAGCCTGTTGTTAGCTGCTTCAGAGTGTCTGTTTCCCATGACCTCAAGTTTATTATCTGGTCATTAACGGTCAAGAAATCAAACAGGAAATGCCCTTCCTGTGCTAAACTGTATGACAATGACTCTTAGAGAAGATGGAGAGCTGCCTGAGATGAGGCATCAGGGAGGCCTCCTGGAGGGGCAGCCTCTGCTGGGGATTGGAAGATGGATGGAGGGGGGAAGCTGTCAGAGCAAGGTGGACAGGGGTCCTGATGTGAGTCAGAGCATGGCAGCCAGAGTGAGTGTGCCTGTTGGGTGGCGTGGAGGACGGGGCGAGGGCGTGGAGGACGGGGCGAGTGCATGGAGCCTTGCCTGGGCCATCAGACAAGTGGTTACGCTGGATGTGGTGACAGCACTTCAGCCCCTGTTCCTCCAGCCCCCTTCTGCAGGATGAGCCCCTGACCACCGTTCAGGGCTTATCTCATGCATCGCTAATGAGCTCTCCTGTGTCACCCTGCCCCATGAGCAAATAGTAATGGTAATAAGGAGAACAGTTGGCGTTCACTGAGTGTTCACTTCCTGTGTGCCAGCACCCGTGCTGAGCATTTCACTCACGTTATTTCATTTAATCCCACAGACATGAAACAGGCAGCATTCCATTTCAGAGGTTGGAGAAATGGCCTGCCCGAGGCGGAGGCCCAGGATCACCAGTACATGTTAATCCACGTGTCTTTGCCAGTAGACTCAGGAGCAAAGTCACCGGCTCCTGTTCCTTTCAGGACTCCCTAGTGCCTAACAGGGTACACCTAGCACAAAGTAGGAAGAGATTGTCAAGCGTACAGCAAGGCTCTGGATCCAGAGGCAATAGGCAGATCACCAAGAGGGGCTTGGGAGACCTCAGGTTGGAAAAGGTCAGTTGTTTTTTTTTTGCGGTACGCGGGCCTCTCAGTGTTGTGGCCCCTCCCGTTGCGGAGCACAGGCTCCGGATGTGCAGGCTCAGCGGCCATGGCTCATGGGCCTAGCTGCTCCGCGGCATGTGGGATCTTCCCGGACCGGGGCACGAACCCGCGTCCCTTGCATCGGCAGGCGGACTCTCAACCACTGTGCCACCAGGGAAGCCCGGGAAAGATCAGTTTTTGAGAAGCACTGGGAAGCCTGGGTCTCTGGACAGCAGGAGGCTGATGGGCTCGCTGCCTTTGACCCCTGCCATTTGATGGTGGGATCTATTCAAATATCTTCTCTCTGATGCCAGTAAGTTTTGTCCTGGGTTGAGCCCACGGGTGGAATTTACAGGCTGAGCCAGAGATGCTCATTCAGGGAAGATGATAAAATAGGTTGATGGTTGAAAGATTAACACTGGTACAGCGTAGGCACTGACCAGTCAAAACAGTCCCAGGCCTTTAGTGCTGCAGCAGGATGTTGAAGCCACCTGCTTTGCCAAACATTAACCCATTGGTTGCTGGATCTTGGGGAGGTTCCAAAGGTTCCCTGGGAGAAGCCAGAGCAGGCTGGGAGGGGCACCTGACTGGGGGGAGTAGTCAGAGCAGTGGCTCTGTAGCGATTCAAATATTTCAAAAGAGTCATAACTGGTAGGTCTTACTGGTGTGTCCTGGCTGAACACCACAAGGTTGCTCTCTGCTAAGAAAGTCAGCCATTTTTTAAAAGCCATTTGTCTTATTTTGAGGACTTTGTTAAAACTAGATAAAATGACCCCAAACTCTATTTAACTGGGCATACAGAAACTGTAGATTCTCATTGTAGTAAGAATGAATAAGGACCCCAACTGTCAACTCCTCCAAGTTGTACAAACCCTACTCTTACCTTAGGACTTCTGGTATACCTTATGGGAATTGTGACTTTTTGACATACAGACCAAGAGCCTGAGTGCCAATTAGTAAAGTTTATTTCTTTCGTAGAGAAATGTAAGTTCTAATACTTTTCCCTCACACCCTAGTGAATCATCTTGTGCCTATCCTATTTTGGAAGCCATGGTAAAGCTAAAGTGCCTGCATTTCTGCTTTGCAAACTTGTAAACCTGAAGTTGCCTTAACATTAGCTTCAGGATGGAAAGAAGCTTCTAGAAGTATTTTTTTTAATCCCTGAACTTACCAGTTGCTAAACAGTCATACTTTTTCCTGAAATACAAAAGAAGTTGGTGGCAGTCAGACAAGAGAAACACTTAGTTCTTGTAGAAAGAAGCAGACTCTTATTAAAAGCCACAATGGTCATTAACAAAGATGATGTCATAATTAAATGCCCGGGCCTGCCTGGGATCCTACAGCCAAGGAGAGACAAACCCAGTCTTTACTAAGCCAGTGAAGACTCACCTGCTTGATGGTGTTTAGTGAGCGTGCCCAGTCTCCGGGGCAAGCTGTTTCCTGCAAAAGGATCAAGGACCTAGGTGTCATACCATGCTTGCAAAGCTGGTAGCCAGCACAGGGAATTTATGAACTGGTGACTTTGGGGCTTTGATGAAGAAAACGTTGGGAATTTTATGTGCGGAGAGTACTTTGCTCCATGAGTCATACTTTCAAACAGAGTCGAGAGTATCCCGATAGGTCTTTCTAACAGTTCCAGCAGTTCTTCTGAGAGGAGGAACAATTCCTCAGGATTTTCATAAGCTGAGTGATCGTTATTACTTTATAAAAGCCAGAATTATAATAGGAGCCAGAATTCATAGTTTCGGATATTCCGAGGTTACAAAACAAAAACGAAGAGGAAATGGGGAATAGCCAGTATTCGCTTTTTTCACTCTGTTTCTCTTTTTTTCCACTCCTCTTTCACCCCTCACCATCCCAACTTAACATTTTCTGAGGTCCATCTCACCAAGGTCCTGGCAGGGTGTACATTGTGTAAGTGGCAAAAATAGAGCCTGTGATCAAATGTTGACTGTGACTTATCCCTAGTCAAAGAAATCATCAGGGAAAATATTATCACACCGAACGGACTTACTGATTATAAGAAGCATCCTGGGGCTTCCCTGGTGGTGCAGTGGTTGAGAGTCCGCCTGCCGATGCAGGGGACGTGGGTTTGTGCCCCGGTCCGGGAAGATCCCACATGCCGCGGAGCGGCTGGGCCCGTGAGCCATGGCCACTGAGCCTGCGCATCCGGAGCCTGTGCTCCGCAGTGGGAGAGGCCACAACAGTGAGAGGCCCGCGTACCGCAAAAAAAAAAAAAAAAAAAAAGATGCATCCTGGTTTAGCAAGCAATAAAATATGGGGTAATAACTATGCAACTTCAGGAGCATCATATAACCTCTCATGCTCAGCTGTCTCATCTGTACAGTAGAGGCTGCAAAACTTCCTCACAAGGTGATTGTTAGGGATGGAGTGAGATTGGGATTTATTAGTCGTTTTCTTAGAGATGATGATAGCAACAGCTAGGTGGGGTTGATCAATATATGGGCTTGAATCGCCCTGTCATTATTACACTCCCTGTAAAAGCACTCATAATAATGGTAGATGAGGTATTTTTCAGCTGGTGGAGGAATGAGTGGAGCTGATGCTCCCTACCTTTTCAAGCTCCCCCTCCCCATAGGAGTCTGGGGAAGCTAGACAGCCATCAGCGTCATTTAGTTCTCACTTACCACCCCACAGCCTTCACTTCTAGGAGGAACCTTGCGTTACTTGGGGCTTATTATGAATAGGGAGCTTAAACAGGGTTGCCCCAGGTATCATCAGCCTTGACTACAATGGGGGTCATAATAACAGTATTCAATAATGAATTAGTTAATTAAAAACTGTTCTCAGCCCCCTACACAATCCCCCCCATGGGGATTCTGGTCCTTTCCTTGTTGATGTGTGCCACCCATGGAGCCACTCTGGCACCTGCCACTGTGGCCATTGCCACAGTGAGAAGGTTGGGGAAGCTGAGGAAGGCTCGACCAGGAGCTTCTAGGCAGTGCTAGGGCAGCCCTCATGCAGCAGAGCCACCCAGAGTTCTACACGGAAAAGGTGTCTCTTTTTCACAGTGTGTTGCACATCATCATTTCAGGATAAAGGTAGGGCAGCTGGGGTCCCCATGTCCCTCAGTATCCCTTATGAGAACAGGTCCTGCAACTTCTGCCAGCAGACACTGTCCCCAGAGGGCTTAACTGGGCCAGGGAGCAGATTCCATGACGTCCTACTTGTCCCCCATCTCTCCCTGCCAGTGCCCAAACCAGAAAATGCTGTTCAGTGAAAGACACCAGTCAGAGAATGAAAAGACAAGCCACGTACTGGAAGAAATATTTACAAAACACGTGTCTGATACAGGACTTGTATCTGAAATATGCAAAGAATTCTTTTAAAACAGCTTTATAGAGTTATAATTCACATACCACACAATTCACTCATTTAAAGTACACAATTCAGTGGTTTGGGAGATAATCCATTATTAACTTTTTAAGTTGTGGTAAAGAATATATATATGTTTACAGCAAAATTTGGTTAAACCATTTGTACAATTAATTGTCATTAAGTACATTAATAATGTTGTGCAACCATCACTACTGCCCATTTCTGAAACTTTTTCATTGCCCTAAATAGAAACTCTGTAACCATGAAGTAATAACTCCCCCACCACTTCCCCACCGCCCAGCCTTTAGTAATCCTAATCTACTTTCTGCCTCCATGAATTTGCCTATTCTAGATATTTCATGTAAGTGGAATCATACAATATTTTTCCTTTTGTATCTGTCCTTCTGTATCATAATGTTTCGATGTTCATCCATGAAGTAGCATGTATCAGAATTCATTCTCTTTTATGTTTGAATAAATTTTATTATACATATATACATTTTGTTTATCTGTTCACATGGTGGTCACCTGGGTTGATTCCACCTTTTGGCTATAGTGAATAATACTGCAATGAACATTGGGGTACAAGTAACTGTTCAAGTCCTTGCTTTCAGTTCCTTTGGGCATATACTAGGAGTAGAATTATATACTGGGGCCATATGGTAATTCTCTGTTTAGCTTTTTGAGGAAGTGCTAAACCATTTTTCCATAGGGGCTGCCACACTTTACATTCCTACCAGCAATGTACAAAGGTTTCAGTTTCTCCACATCTTCACCAGCACTTGTTATTTACTGGAGGTGTTTTGGTTTTTTGTTTTCTTTTCTTTTTTTTTTTTTTGGTTTTTTGGTTTA
Source organism: Grampus griseus (assembly GCF_964374135.1). Classification (NCBI taxonomy): domain Eukaryota; kingdom Metazoa; phylum Chordata; class Mammalia; order Artiodactyla; family Delphinidae; genus Grampus; species Grampus griseus. The sequence goes on from NC_139002.1 coordinate 46,233,493, forward strand.
TAGTTCAGCCATCCTAGTGGGTGTGAAACGGTATCTCACTGTAGTTTTGATTTGACTTTCCCTAATGACTAATGATGCTGAATATTTTTTCGTATGCTATTGGCCATTTGTATATCTTCTTTGGAGAAATATCTGTTCAAGTTATTTGCCCATTTTTTACTTGGGTTGTTTTTGTTGTGTTGTAGCAGTTACTTAGAGACTGGATATTAAACTGTTATCAGACCTACGATTGCCAAATATTTTCTCTCATTTTGTGTGTTGTCTTTTTTTATATATAAATTTAATTAATTAATTAATTTTATTTTTGGCTGCGTTGGGTCTTCGTTGCTGCACATGGGCTTTCTCTAGTTGCGGCGAGCGGGGGCTACTCTTCGTTGCAGAGAACGAAGCCATCTCATTGCGGTGTCTTCTCTTGTTGCAGAGCATGGGCTCTAGGTGCACGGACTTCAGTAGTTGTGACTCATGGGCTCAGTAGTTGTGGCTCGTGGGCTATAGAGCGCAGGCTCAGTAGTTGTGGTGCACGGGCTTAGTTGCTCCGTGGCATGTGGGATTTTCCCGGACCAGGGCTCAAACCCGTGTCCCCTGCATTGGCAGGAGGATTCTTAACCACTGAGCCCCGAGGGAAGCCCCTGTACATTGTCTTTTCACTTTCTTGATCGTGTCCCTTTATGCACAGAAGTTTTTAGATGAAGTCGATTTATCTAATTTTTTCTTTGCTGCTGGTGGTGTTGGTGTCATATCTTAGAATCCATAGTCAAACCCAGGGTCATGAAGACTTACTCCTGTGTTTTCTTCTAAGAGTTTTATGATTTTAACTCTTACATTTAGGCTATTGATCTGTTTTGAGTTAATTAGGAGTCCAGCTTCATTCTTTTGCATGTGGAAATCCAGTTGGCCCAGCTGCATCTCTTGAAGAAACTATCCTTTCCCCACTGAATGGAATTGGCATCCTTGTCAAGAATCAACCTGCCCCACATGTATGGGTTTATTTCTGGACTCTTATTTCTGATTCTATTCTGTTGATCTATAGGTACTTATGCCAGTACCACACTGTTTTTTTTTTCCTTTTTTTAAAGCACCACACTATTTTGATGGCCACAGTTTAATGTTAAGTTTTGAAATCTTTTATTTTTTTAAATGGTTTAGGTTGTTCAGAGCCCCTTGCTATTCGGTATGAATTTGAGGATTGGCTTTTCTATTTCTGCAGAAGAGGCCATTCAAATTTTGACAGGGATTGCATGAAAACTGTAGATCAAAGGACTATTAAAACTCAACAGTAAGAAAAAAACAATTAAAAAATAGGTGAAAGATCTGAACAGTACCTTACCAAGAAGATATACAGGTGAAAAATAAGCATATAAAAAAATGCTCAACATAATATGTCAATCGGGAGTTACAAATTAAAACAATAATAGCATGCCACTACAGATCTGTTACAATGACTGAAATTTTTTAAACTGGTAATACCAGTTGCTAGAGAGGATGTGGAGCAACAGAAACTCATTCGCTGCTGGTGGGAATGCAAAGTGATGCAGCCACTTTGGTAGCTTCTGAAAAAGCTCAATGGAATCTTACCATATGATCCAGCAATTGCACTTCTGTGTATTTACTCAACTGTTCTGAAAATGTATGTTCATGCGAAAACCTGCACATGAATGTTTGTAGTAACTTTATTTATATTCACCCAAAACTGAAAGCAACCAAGGTGTCCTTTAGGTAGATGGACAAACAAGCTGTGGTACAACCAGTGGGATGCCATTCAATGATTTAAAAAAATGAGTGATCAAGCCACAAAAAGACATGGATGACCCTTATGTGCTTATTGCCAAGTGAAAGGAAGCCAGTCTGAAAAGGCTACATAATGTATGATGTTCTGGAAAAGGCAAAACTGTAGAGACATTAAAAAAAAAAAAAGAAAAAATCAGTACTTGCCAAAATTCAGGGAGTGGAGGGAGGGATGAATGGGTAAAACACATGGGATTTTAGAGCACTGAAACTGTGTAGTATTGTACTATAGTACAATACTATCATGATGGGTACATGATATTACGCCTTTGTCAAAACTCATGGAACTTTACGGTACAAACAATGGACCTTAATGTATTCGGATTTATTTTTAAATATTTATTTATTTTTAAATATTTAAATCCTGGAGGATCCCAGGAAGGAATGCAGACTGTGATAAGAGAATCTAACTGTCAGTGAAGGGGGTTCAAGGAAAAGTGCTGATCTAAGTGACTTCGGAAATGAGTGGAGTTTATTAGAGTAAAGGCAAAAACAATGACACGTAAGCACTCCACTCTAGCTCATAAAGTTGTTTCCCACTGTAGTACAGGTTAACAGTGTTGATACTACTATATGTCAACAGGCAGTTGCAAATTAAAACAATAACAACATACCACTACATATATATTACAGTACTGAGTAATTAAGCATGTAGATGGCAGGTGATGGGAGCTAAGTCTCTCACTGTTGGAATCAGAACTGACAGACCAGCAAGGTGATGAGGCTAGAAAGATCCATGTGGTAATGGGTTAGAGTTAGAGACATTAGTATGGACTGGTATTTAGCTTAGTATAGATTCATTTCCTTACTCTGTCAGCTGAGAGGGACTGAAAACAAAGAAACTCCAGTAGCAAGGAGCACAAGGAATAAGTAGAACCCAGATTGTGGTTTCTAATACCATGCTCCAAAAAGGAATCCAGCCTCTTTGAAAAAAATGGCTGATTCTAGGACTTGGGCAGGCAATGTGCAAGATGAGCCTGGAGCATCTTGTAGTGGCAGAAAATAAGTACTAATGAAAGAGAGAAAGGGAGGAAAGGAAAGGGAAGAGAAGGGAAGGGAAGGGAAGGGACAAGCAAAATTATAGGACTTAAAGGGACACAGAGCCAACTGAAAGAGTTTCCAATGGCCAAAGCTAGAACGATTTGAGCAAAAAAAATACATAAGACAGTATTGGATTATAACCCAGAATATAAAACAAATACCCATGAGTTCATTCTAATATAAATTAATGATTGAACAAACAAATGAGACAAATATCCCATGCAGAATTCCAAGTAACTTTACAGCGGAGAGACCTGACAAGCACTACTTCAACCAAGTGATCATGGTCAACATCGACAGTGGTCAGTCATGTTGCTAGTATGTGCCTTGATCTGATGTGGTGAAAATGGCACTCCACCTCTGTGGTCGTCCTCCTCAAAACCCATTACCCCACTGCAGTCATGAGAGAAACATCAGACAAATTCCAGTAGAGGCATAGTGTACAAAATACCTGACCAGTCCTCTTCAAAATGCTCCCAGGTCATCAAAACCAAGGAACGTGAGAGCCAAGAGGAGCCTAAGGAGACATGATGACTCCATGTAATGTGGAATCCTGGATGGGATCCTGGAATAACAAAGGAAGGGCATTTGGTGAAAACTAAGGAAATCTGAATAAACCGTGGACTTTACTTAATAATAATGTATCACTGTTGATTCATTAATTCTAACGAATGTTCCATACTGATGGACGATATTAATAATAGGGGAAACTGGGTGAGGAGATATGTGGGAACTCTCTGTACTATCTTCTCAATTCTTCTGTAAATCTAAAACTGTTCTAAAAATAAAATACATTTTTTAAAAAAATAAACAAAAATAAACCAAAAGAACCCCTGATGATATAGATATTTTCCATGTTTTTCTAAGAGGAGGCTGGAGCCCAGAAGAGTCAAGATAACTGGCACAGATTGCCCAGCTGCTTAAATGGCAGAGGTGGGATTTGAGTCCAGGGTCCTTGCTGTTGAGTCACAGTGACTTTGGCCTGTCTGTGGATGGAACTCTTCTGTTCTTTGGTTTCCTGCGTATCCATTTATGTGTGTGTGTTTCTTTCTTGTTCTCCCCAGGGCATGGCCTTTACCCTTGAGGAAAGACTGCAGCTTGGGATCCATGGCCTAATACCCCCCTGCTTCCTGAGCCAGGACGTCCAGCTCCTCCGGATTATGAGATACTATGAGCGGCAGCAGAGTGACCTGGACAAGTTAGTACCTAAAGTTTCTTCTCTCTCCCCAGAGCCCCGGGCTTAGCTGTCTGTTTCCTGTGGTCCACAGAGGGTTTTCTGGATACTCTCTAGCCAGGAAAGGCTGAGAGCCCTGAGAGATCCCAGATCCAGCCCTGCCTTTCATAGGGCGATGGTCTCCTTGAGGACCAGGGCTTGTTATGATCAAGGCACAGTCAATGTGTCCTGGGAGGACTGGGAAGGGAGCCTGAATTCCAACCAGTGGAATCTGGTTGGGCCCCCGGGAAGTGATGGAATCAGAATCAGCCCAGGAAGCACCAATAGGACGTCAGCATTCAGCAGTGGCGTTCACGGAAGACATTTTACTCAGCGGGAAGACGTGGGGCAAAAATGTAGGGGCAGGTATGTTAAGGAAGTGGTACGTGGCCCAGGTTCCTGGAATAAGGGGAATGTGGTGGAGCAGAGGGGAAATGGACAGGGGCACCTTGGGAAGGACCTGGGATGTTGTATGTTGGAGGCTTAGGGGGAGTAGTTAACAACCCTGCTGCCCCTCTGGTTCCTCCCCAGTGGGGATGTAGACATGAAAGGCCAATGGGGAATCACAGGGTCAGCTTTACCAGTCTTACTAAAGAAGGTAGTGACCTCACAGGTCACATGGCTATGAACAGGTAGTGACCTCACAGGTCACAGGATTTGAACACAGGTAATTAGCTCCAGAGTCCGTGCTTTCAACCTTTCTGCTACACCGTAGCTAAGAGGCGTTGAAGCTTAGTGGCTACAGGACTAAACTCTAGTCCTAGACTGAGTTCAAATCCTCATTTTACCACTTAACAGCAAAAGCTCTTTAGCCTCTCTGGGTCGTTCCCCATCTGTACATTGAGTATGTCAGTGGTGTCTAACTCATAGGGTTATGGTGAGGATTAAATACGTTAGTATTTGTGACGTGCTTAGAACAGTGCCTGGCCCATAGTCGGCACTATGTGAGGGCTTGTTAAATAAATGTGTCGTCTTGCCATGGGCTCCAGCAGAAATGTAGGGAGAAGATAAGTGTTCCTCTTACATATCCATAGAGCTTAATGGCCAAGACTTTGGGTCCTTGAGGGTGTGGCTGTCCCCCTAGGGGCTGAGTGCAGCAGCTTGTCAGGATCTTTCCATGTCCCCCCAGTACCATCCATCACTTCTGAGCGGTAGTGGATAAGGAAGCCTCTGCCCCCTCCCCCTCCCCTGCAGCACTAACCTCTGTGGTCATTACTCACATTAACTCCAAGGCCATACTGCAGCCCAAGCCAAACATTCTCTCCCTCTTGTTTATTCCACTCAGATTGGGTCTAGCCTCGTCACCCTGAAGAGCAAACCATAAAGTACACATGGATTCCAGCTAACAATATTAGACGTGCCCTAACTTTGAACAATCCAAACTTCTCTCGTTTGTTAAATTTGCAAAGAAGAATTAAAGTCCAAGGTGAAATCCTCTTTCCTAAAGATATTAAGCCCTAAAAATCAAGATCCAAAATCCTTCCCTTTCCAGTTCTTTCCAGCTAGATGGGCCTCACTCATATGCCTGGGAAGATGTGTCAGGCTCAGGGGGCAGAGGCCTGATGCTGGGAGTGCTAGAGGGTTTGCTACTGACACTTGCCCTGTTGACTACTCTGACCCACTCACTCCTGGAGTCGCTCATTTCAGCAGGTGCTTAGGGGGAAATGCTAAGGACACTCCCCAGCTTCTGACGGGTAAGGACAGTGGAGTGCTAGTAAATGTTTAAGAACTGGCTTTGGGGCCGTTGGGTGGGGATTTAGAGCATTTACCGGTTTCCATGGTGTAAATACTCCCACCATGGCCAAATTCAACTTACCAGCTTGACATCACTGAATGCAGAATTGAGAAGTGATGTGTACAAATGGCTACTGAGTAAGGGATTCCTTACACTAGTGCTGGGCTGAGATCCCGGCTATTCTAAGCATAAATCCTCCCTTCCGAAAAGTGCCTCCTAAAACACGTTTTTTAGTTCTGAACCAGTGTCTTTGGTGAAGAAGGAGAGGCTGACGCCCCCAGAAGTCACAAGACTTCCTCGCAGTGACACAGCTAGTGAAGAGCAGAGCCGCGATTCACACCCAGGACCCTGACACCACACCCAGGGATCATTCCCCTGTCAGAGCATCCCTGTCACCCCCACTCCATGCCAGGACCTCACGTGCCTTCATTATCTCTCCCAAACTGTTGTCCTGAAAGGTTGCGATATCAGCAGTCACTTACACCTCACTGGGAATTTCAATCCCTTGGTTTTTTTTCCTCCCAGATGTTTTTTGCATTTTTAGGAGTGTGAATGAAAGGCTTTTTTCCTGGCTTAGTGATTTCAGGCTTCAGGAACTAAGTAAGAGAGAGATTTGGGGGGGAACATGCTTCCTGAGATCACCTGGTACTCAACCACTGGTGAACACTGCTTGTGACAGTAACCAGCCCTGTGGGGTAGAAAAGGCCAGTTCATATATCACTGGTCCACCCAGTATTTTCCCTGACCCTCCCCCATCCCCAGAATACCGTTATTCTGTTGTCCTTCATTAATGTCCACATAATAATAGTATAACTAACCGTCCTACATCATGGTTGAGAGTGCAGATTCTGGAGTCAGATTGCTTAGGTTCAGATCCCTTGGGTGAATTATTTCATTTCTCTGTGCCTTGATCTCCTTGTCTCTAAAATAGTCAGAATTATAGTACCCACCTTCCAAGTCATTGGGCGGCATGTTCCCCATGTTAAATGAGTTAATGAAAAATAATTAGAATAGCACCTACAGCACGTGTAGTAATAAGCGCCATAAGGCAGGTACTATTCTCCACATTTCATAGATGATGAGACACGTGCTTAGAGGAGATGGTGACTTGCCCACGAAGGTGCCATTGAAAGTAGCTGAGTGGGAGCCCTGGGTCTTTGCATCAGGGGCCTTCCATGCTGCCGCAGATGGTACTCACGTGATCAGCTTGGTTCTTGTCTCGCCTCCCGAGGTACATCATCCTCATGACGCTCCAAGACCGGAACGAGAAGCTCTTCTACCGAGTGCTGACGTCGGACGTGGAGAAATTCATGCCCATCGTGTACACGCCCACCGTGGGGCTGGCCTGTCAGCACTACGGCCTGACCTTCCGCAGGCCCCGGTGAGCGGTCCTGGGACAAGGGCTCAGGGAGGGGCTGTCTCATGGAGGGGAATCAATCTTCCTGCTGGCCCTGCTTGTTGGGACTCCGGAAGCGCTTTCTGATTGGGGCAGCGGCCCAATGAGGCATTTGTTTTTAAGCAGTTGCTCAGTGAAATGACCCCATGTGCAGAGAAATGAGCTGAGAGAGTATCTAGCAAGGGGATAGTGGAACTTCTTCACCTCGGAATAATAAATGCCCGACATGTTGTTCAGAGTTGGCCTGAGAGGTATTTCAGATTGTTTTTCTCTCCTTATCTACCTCCAACTTCCTCCCTCCCTCTGTCCCTCCAAACCCTGCTTTCCTGGTCATCTCCAATGTGCCAACAGCTCTCCTGCCAATTCAGGCCCATGAATAATGGAGAGTTGGATGCCAGAGACTGAATTCTTTTGCTGATTCAGAGAACCAGTATTCCTTCATTTGGGTTTGACTCAGATTCCACTCAAATCGTCATTTTATGAGGCAGAAATTTGGCCCTGCATTTTCTTTCAGAGCCAAAGAGTTTGGGGGCAGTTTTCTAACGAGACCACCTGGTTTTTTTCACGGTGAGTTCAGCATATACATTTTTTAAAAATTAAAAAGGAAAAAATGGGAGGATTTTCAAATCTTCAGCGCAAGGTAATTGTCAACACATAGTTCTAGCACTGATGATTAAAGAGCTCCTGGGTTTATTAAATGTCATGGAACGTTGTTTCGGTCTGTGTTAAAATACTTAAATTTACAACATACTGTGCACAGATGTGTAATTTACGTTTACATAGAATTTATAAATCTGTGTTTATAAATCATGCGCTACGTGGGGAACATGTAATCACGGATCCAGAACATCTTTTGTTAATTTGGAAAGATAGTCTTCCGGTTCTGAAGGCAGCATTTGGGATGAGCACTGCAGGCTGAGCCCAGGGAGTCCCCGGTGTTACCCTTGGCAGAGGGCAGCGTGTCACACCTCGTCTGGGGGAGGGTGTCCGGCTGTTGCAGCAGACTCGTCCTCATTACTCAGAGCAGCCACACTTCTGCCATTCTGAGGCATGGGGTAGGGGTGGTGTGTGGGGAGCGAGGCAGTGCACCAAGGCCCCGTAGCAGTTCTGGTCTTTGACCTACCTCTTTCAACAGGAAAGAGACTCCTATTCTCTTATTCTCATCCCTAAAACCAACACTGGCAGAGACCTTGGAAACTGATGGTACATATCTGAAGGATGCAGGACCCTATTTACCTCCCAGTTCCTACTCAGAGATGGTCCTTGCAGGTCCTTCCTCTTGCACAGTGCAGCTCAGCTCATGTCATTTCCCTCCTCTGAGGCTGTCAGCAGCCACCTGGGGCTTAAAGAAACAAGTCGAACACTTTGACAAAACTAAGCCTGGCACAGCCCAGATCGTCCTCAAAAGTCCCATGTTCTGGCTCCCCTGATCTAGTCTCCTTGCCCAAGTATGCCTGGCATTCTCTGCATGCCTTTGCACATGTAGTCTCCTCTGCCTCAGACTCCTGCATTCTCTCCTTTCCTCATTCTCTACCTGTCAAAATGCAAGTTATCCTGCACACACTCCCCTTCCAAGAGTCTCTGTGGAGCCCTCCCTGGTCCACGCTGGCCTGAACTGATCACTCTGCTTTCAGCCTCCCACAGAATCCATTACACATATTTCTATTCCATAGTTTTATTGTTGGTGCTTTATGTTTTTAATTATTTGTGTATCAGCCTCCTCTGCTGGAACACAAATTTCTGGAGGGGGCAGGAAATGCATCAGATCCATTTCTTGAGTAATCGACCCTCAGATGGGAAGGTAGCATTGTGTACTGAGTGAGAAGAAAGAGCTAGGTGTTCGCAGTCAGCCCCATGGTTTAGTCTCCTTGACCCTGGGCAAGTTTCTTAACCTCTCTCCGCCTTAATGTCCACATTTATCAAACGGCGGTAATAGCGCTACCTACCTCAAATAATCATTGTGAGGGTACAATGTGATAGTGTGGTCAGGTACCTGGCATAAATGTTAGGGTCTGTTTCCTTCAGTAACTGCTGGGAGGAAGGAAGGACTGATAAATGCAGAGTTCTACTATATGTCTGCATTTTAAAATTTTTGCAAAGAAAATTGAGTCGTTGAACATGTAATGAACAAACATGTGTAACTACGGATGCGATTTGGCTCTTCCAGACTCACTGTTTCCTGAAGAGGTCCTTTAATCCTTAAGGCATGGCTCACTGCTGCCACTGGCTTGCAGCTGAGATTGCATGGAAATACACGGCCATCCCACTCCCCTCTCCCACTCCCAGGCTGTGTGGGAGCCCTCCTCCACAGGCGCTATGGACTAGATTGTGAATTCAGCTGTTGGCTTCAGATAAGCTAGTATCAGGCTGGTGATGGTAGAGTTTGCCTCCAGGGTCCAGTCCAGAATCCAGGAAACACGCAAGACTGAATTTGAGTTAATGAGCAATTCTGGAGCAGTTACTAGGTCCTGAGCATCATGTTACACACTGTGAAGTTACCCCGAAAGAACAAAATACAGTTCTTGACCTCAAGCAATAATAATGTAAATTGAATACAATAAAAGTTAAAAGGAGATAAGAGATTTAATAGGGACAAAGGATTACAGGAGCACAAGGGAGAGGAATATTTCTTTTCCCTGAGGGCAGCAGGAATGCTTCACCTCGAAGGCTGAATAGGAATTCCATGGGTGGAGAAGGAGGGAGCGGCCATTCCAGGAAAGGGCTTGGTTTTATTGGCTTTGTAGACAGCCTGGCAGTCAGCTACCTTGGGTATCTCCCCACCTCCTCTGCCTGGCAAGGAGGGCAATGGGAGGGGACCTAAGCCTTTACATCCATTGGCTTGTAATGGACCTTCCCAAAGTCCTGGAAGGTTAGTTTGTAAACAGTGTCATTCATTTCACAAATGAGGAAACTGGGGTGGCCAAAGGAAAGGAACTGGTCTGAGATCACATTTGGCAAGCAATTTATAAAGTGACAATTCTGACAGTGGGAATCAGGGGAAAGCCACACCAAGAAGATGACGTTTGATCTGGGCCATGAAAGATGAGTGCAAAGAATTGAGACAAAAAGTCTTTGTCTCTCTTAGATAGCCTCATCCACCAGAGGGCAGACAGCAGAAGCAAGAATTACAATCCTGCAGCCTATGGAACAAAAACCACATTCACAGAAAGACAGACAAAATGAAAAGGCAGAGGACTTTGTACCAGATGAAGGAACAAGATAAAACCGCAGAAAAACAACTAAATGAAATGGAGATAGGCAACCTTCCAGAAAAAGAATTCAGAATAATGATAGTGAAGATGATCCAGGGCCTCGGAAAAGAATGGAGGCAAAGGTCGAGAAGATACAAGAAATGTTTAACAAAGACCTAGAAGAATTAAAGAACAAACAAAGAGATAAACAGTACAATAACTGAAATGAAAAATACACTAGAAGGAATCAATAGCAGAATAACTGAGGCAGAAGAACGGATAAGTGACCCGGAAGACAGAATGGTGGTATTCACTGCTGTGGAACAGAATAAAGCAAAAAGAATGAAAAGAAATGAAGACAGCCTAAGAGACCTCTGAGATAACCTTAAACGCAATAACATTCGCATTATAGGGGTCCCAGAAGGAGAAGAGAGAGAGGAAGGACCCGAGAAAATATTTGAAGAGATTATAGTCGAAAAATTCCCTAACATGGGAGAGGAAATAGCCACCCAAGTCCAGGAAGCACAGAGAGTCCCAGGCAGGATAAACCCAAGGAGAAACACGCCAAGACACATAGTAATCAAATTGACAAAAATTAAAGACAAAGAAAAATTATTGAAATCAACAAAGGAAAAACGACAAATAACATACAAGGGAACTCCCATAAGGTTAACAGCTGATTTCTCAGCAGAAACTTTACAAGCCAGAAGGGAGTGGCACAATATATTTAAAGTGATGAAAGGGAAGAGCCTACAACCAAGATTACTCTACCCAGCAGGATTCTCATTCAGATTCAACGAGAAATCAAAAGCTTTACAGACAAGCAAAAACTAAGAGAATTCAGCACCACCAAACCAGCTCTACAACAAATGCTACAGGAACTTCTCTAAGTGGGAAACACAAGAGAAGAAAAGGACCTACAAAAACAAACCCAGAAAAGAAAATGATAATTGGAACATACATATTGATAACTACCTTAAACCTCAATGGATTAAATGCTCCAACCAAAAGACACAGGCTCTCTGAATGGATACAAAAACAAGACCCATATATATGCTGTCTACAAGACACCCACTTCAGACCTAGGGACACATACAGACTGAAAGTGAGGGGATGGAAAAAGATATTCCATGCAAATGGAAATCAAAAGAAAGCTGGAGTAGCAATACTCATATCAGATAAAATACACTTTAAAATAAAAAATGTTACAAGAGACAAGGAAGGACACTATGTAATGATCAAGGGATCAATCCAAGAAGAAGACATAACAATTATAAATATATATGCACCCAACATAGGAGCACCTCAATACATAAGGCAAATGCTAACAGCTATAAAAGAGGAAATCGACAGTAACACAATAATAGTGGGGGACTTTAACACCTCACTTACACCAATGGACAGATCATCCAGACAGAAAATTAATAAGGAAACATAAGATTTAAATGACACAATAGAGCAGAGAGATTTAATTGATATTTATAGGACATTCCATCCAAAAACAGCAGACTACACTTTCTTGTCAAGTGCACACAGAACATTCTCCAGGACTGATCACATCTTGAGTCACAAATCAAGCCTTGGTAAATGTAAGAAAATTGAAATCGTATCAAGCATCTTTTCCGACCACAATGCTATGAGATTAGAAACCAATTACAGAGAAAAAAACGTAAAAAACACAAACACATGGAGGCTAAACAATACGTTACTAAATAACCAAGAGGTCACTGAAGAAATCAAAGAGGAAATCAAAAACTACCTTGAGATAAATTATAATGAAAACACGATGATCCAAAACCTATGGGATGCAGCAAAAGCAGTTCTAAGAGGGAAGTTTATAGCAATACAAGCCTACCTCAAGAAACAAGAAAAAATCTCAAATAAACAATCAAACCTTACACCTAAAGGAACTAGAGAAAGAAGAACAAACAAACCCAAAGTTAGTAGAAGGAAAGAAATCATAAAGATCAGAGCAGAAATAAATGAAATAGAAACAAAGAAAACAATAGCAAAGATCAATAAAACTAAAATCTGGTTCTTTGAGAAGATAAACAAAATTGATAAATCTTTAGCCAGACTCATCAAGAATAAGAGGAAGAGGACTCAATCAATAGAATTAGAAATGAAAAAAAGAGAAGTTACAACGGACACCACAGAAATACAAAGCATCAAGAGAGACTACTATAAATAACTCTATGCCAATAAAATGGACAACCTGGAAGAAATGGACAAATTAGAAAGGTATAACCATCCAGGACTGAACCAGGAAGAAATAGAAAATATGACTAGACCAGTCACAAGCACTGAAATTGAAACTGTGATTAAAAATCTTCCAACAAACAAAAGTCCAGGACCAGATGGCTTCACAGGTAAATTCTATCAAACATTTAGAGAAGAGCTAACATCCATCCTTCTCAAACTCTTCCAAAAAATTGCAGAGGAAGGAACACTCCCAAACTCATTCTATGAGGCCACCATCACCCTGATAGCAAAACCAGACAAAGATACTACAAAAAAAGAAAATTACAGATGAGTATCACTGATGGATATAGATGCAAAAATCCTCAACAAAATACTAGCAAACAGAATCCAACAGCACATTAAAAGGATTATACACCATGATCAAGTGGGATTTATCCCAGGGATGCAAGCATTCTTCAATATATGCAAATCAATCAATGTGATACAACATATTAACAAATTGAAGAAGAAAAACCATAAGATCATCTCAATAGATGCAGGAAAAGCTTTTGACAAAATTCAACACCCATTTATGATAAAAACTCTCCAGAAAGTGGGCATAGAGGGAACCTACTTCAACATAATAAAGGCCATATACAACAAACCCACAGCAAACATCATTCTCAATGGTGAAAAACTGAAAGCATTTCTTCTAAGATCAGGAACAAGACAAGGATGTCCACTCTCACCACTGTTATTCAACATAGTTTTGGAAGTCCTAGCCATGGCAATCAGAGAAGAAAAAGAAATAAAAGGAATACAAAGTGGAAAAGAAGAAGTCAAACTGTCACTGTTTGCAGATGACATGATGACTGTACATAGAGAATCCTAAGATGCCACCAGAGAACAACTAGAGCTAATCACTGAATCTGGTAAAGTTGCAGGATACAAAATTAATGCACTGAAATCTCTTGCATTCCTATACACTAACAATGAAAGATCAGAAAGAGAAATTAAGGAAACAGTCCCATTCACCATTGCAACAACAAGAATAAAATACCTAGGAATAAACCTAAGGAGGTAAAAGACCTATACTCAGAAAACTGTAAGACACTGATGAAATAAATCAAAGATGACACAGATGGAGAGACACACTATGTTCTTGGATTGGAAGAATCAATATTGTGAAAATGACTATACTACCCAAAGCAATCTGTAGATTCAATGCAATCCCTATCAAATTGCCAGTGGCATTTTTTACAGAACTAGAACAAAAAGTCTTAAAATTTGTATGGAGACACAGAAGACCCCGAATAGCCAAAGGAGTCTTGAGGGAAAAAATGGAGCTGGAGGAATCAGACTCCCTGACTTCAGACTATACTACAAAGCTACAGTAATCAAGACAATATGGTACTGGCACAAAAACAGAAATATAGATCAATGGAATAGGATGGAAAGCCCAGAGATAAACCCACGCACCTATGGTCAACTAATCTATGACAAAGGAGGCAAGGATATACAATGGAGAAAAGACAGTCTCTTCAAAAGTGGTGCTAGGAAAACTGGACAGCTACATGTAAAAGAATGAAATTAGAACACTCCCTAACACCATACAGAAAGATAAACTCAAAATGGATTAGAGACCTAAATGTAAGACCAGACACTATAAAACTCTTAGAGGGAAACATAAGAAGAACACTCTTTGACATAATCACAGCAAGATCTTTTCTGATCCACCTCCTAGAGTAATGGAAATAAAAACAAAAATCAACAAGTGGGACCTAATGAAACTTAAAAGCTTTTGCACAGCAAAGGAAACTACAAACAAGACAAAAAGAGAACCCTCAGAATGGGAGAAAATATTTGCAAACGAATCAACGGACAAAGGATTAATCTCCAAAATATATAAACAGCTCATACAGCTCAATATTAAAAAAACAACCCGATCAAAAAATGGGCTGAAGACCTAAATAGACAGACATTTCTCCAAAAAAGACATAAAGATGGCCAAGAAGCATGTGAAAAGCTGCTCAACATCACTAATTATTAGAGAAATGCAAATCAAAACCACAACGAGGTATCAACTCACACCAGTTAGAATGGGCATCATCAGAAAATCTACAAACAACAAATGCTGGAGAGGGTGTGGAGAAAAGGGAACCCTCTTGCACTGTTGGTGGGAATGTAAATTGATACAACCACTATGGAGAACAGTATGGAGATTCCTTAAAAAACTAAAAATAGAATTACCATATGACCGAGCAATCCCACTACTGGGTATATACCCAGAGAAAACCATAATTCAAAAAGACACATGCACCCCAATGTTCATTGCAGCACTATTTACAATAGCCAGGTCATGGAAGCAACCTAAATGCCCATCGGCAGATGAATGGATAAAGAAGATGTGGTACATATATACAATGGAATATTACTCAGCCATAAAAAGGAACGAAATTGGGTCATTTGTAGAGACGTGGATGGAGCTAGAGACTGTCATGAAGAGTGAAGTAATTCAGAAAAAGCAAAATAAATATCGTATATTAATGCATGTGGAACCCAGAAATATGGTACAGATGAACTGGTTTTCAGGGCAGAAAGAGAGGCACAGGTGTAGAGAACAAACATATGGACACCAAGGGGGGACAGTGGCGGGGGCAGGGGGATGAATTGGGAGATTGGGATTGACATATATACACTAATATGCATAAAATAGATAACTAATAAGAACCTGCTGTATAAAGAAGTAAATAAAATAAAATTCAAAAAAAACCATCTTTGTCTACAGTGACCCAAGCACACCCACCTCCCCCTTGCTAGAATGCAAGGCCTCTGGGACCTCATGGAGGGTGGAACAGCAGACTAGAGGGGCTGGGTAGGAGAACTGAACAGTGGTTCTGACCAATACTTAGTCTCCTCCCCACCGCCCAAGGCGGTTGGATTAATGGGGAGCTGTTTCACACTCCCATCCTAGACTCACTGGTGGTTCTCCAGTGGGTCAGCAATGGAGAGGGTCTTGACAGCAGATTGGAGGTCCATGTGGGTGGAAACAGGGCACTGCCAACCACCTGATCCCAGAGAGCCAGGTCGACCCTGAGTGGATGTAGAGAGGGTGCTGCAGAAGCTGGACACGTAGCATGGAAAACAGATGTGTGATGGTCCCGGCAGGAGACCTGCAGTTGTACTAGCATCAGGAGAAAAGCATCATCATAATAACTGCTCGCTAAAGGCCAGGTGCTATCCTAAAATCTTTATACAGATTACCCATTTAATTACCACAGACCCCCTAAGAGATAGGTACTATTATCATCGTATTTGTAGATGGGAAAACTGAGGCACAAAGAAAACTTGCCCAGAGTCACACAGCTCATAACCAGCAAAGCCAGGACCTAAACCCACGCAGTCTGAACCAGAGTGTGGACAGATAACCTCCACACCATGCTGCTTGCTAGAGTTTGGGGCTGTGCACATTTGGTGGGTACTCGGGATGGGGCGCCCTTGCAGCTCCTGGAATTTGCCCGGGGGTCTGAGGTGAGGGTTGCTATATACTTTTTCCAGAGCCTCTCCTGGGAGGGAACGAACCCCACGATCAGGACCACTGGGTGGGGCTGAGGCAGGCACCAGCAGACTGAACCGTCCTCTTGGATTCGTCCCTCACGCTCCTGGTACAGACTTCACTTCTTCAGATGATTACCCAGTTAAGTTATCTGACACGTGACATTCTGAGCTGTTGCTCCAGGTGTGCACTTGGCTGCTTTCCTGGTGTTGACGGCATACCTGCCTTGCTGCTTAGGGAAGGGAGAGTTTGGGCTCCACCGCAGCCCTGAGCTTCATCTCAGGCCTGGCTGGGAATGGCTTTGTGCATTAAGATCCGAAGGGAGGGCAGCCCCAGGGCCAAGAGGGAGAGAGCCAGGTCCTTCTCAGTTTCTGAAATGATAAACATTCCTGCCAGGTACTTGGGAACAATGGAGTCCTCTGTGAAAGGGCCTGGCCCCCAACCTAAGCTAATTAGATCTAGCGGAGGCTAAAATTGACCCTTTGACACCCCTGGGGCTCTGCATCGCCTCACAACCCTGAGGGAGATGCCAGAGTATGTCAAGGACACCTGAATACCCCTGGGCAGATGAGACACAGCAGAAGGTTCTGGGCTCTGTGGAGCCCTCCTCTGCCCCTTCCTGCGTCTCCCCTGACACACCCCCTGCGTGTGCCTCCATGGGCCATGGGTCCTGGCTAGCCTAGCTTGAAGGAATGCACCCAAGGTCATTAGTGTATGACTCAGAAGAGGTGGAAGCCAGACGAGAGGCCAGGCGAGAGGAATACAGTTCAACCACGGAGCAGGTGTGGAGAGGAAGCCAGTATGGTGTGGTTTGCTGTCCAGTGTGAGCGAGTGTTCTCCTTGCAGGAGGCCACCTCCCGTGGACCAGACCGGTCCTCACCCTGCGCGTCCTCTCGAGCTCCAAGCGCTCTGCACACACATACCTGTACGCCTAACCCTTCCCGGCCCCCATGTGGGGTGCCAGCTGTGTGGGTGATGAGGGCTGGGTTGCAGGTAGTGGAAGGAGCACGGCCTTTGAAGCCAGGCAGACGTGACCTTGAATCCCAGTTCAAAAAGATGATTTCTTTTTGAACTGCCACACGTAAAGGGCGCTTGTCCGTGCTCGGCAGCTGTGATCCACCCGACCCGTCTCCGCTAGGATCTGTTGTCTGACACAGTCACCCCACCCAAGAGTCTCCACTGCAGGCCTCGAAATGCCAGCCACTCTGTTGTTTGCTTCAGACCTGCGTGATCTGTCCTTGTGCTTAACTGGCACATCCACCAGCAAGTACTTGTGCAGAATTACGGGGCCATGATGAGTTAGAAAGGTGAGGGTAGGAAGTGGGACTTGGTTTCCCCAGTCGAGGCTCTGTGGCAGATACCTGAGGACAAATTCGCATTTGGACAAAGCCAGCAGCCCCTGGCCCTGCGCCAGGCTCTTGTCTCTCTTATCTGCGGGTAGATGGGCTTCTGTACACAGGCCAGTAACAGGTCCACAGGATATTAACAGCTACTGTTTACTGAATGTTACCAGGCTCCTCGAGAGCCCAGGTTAGGTTCTTTGTGTACTTGATCTCTGAGCCCTACCGCACCCCTGCAAGGTGCTTGTTACTTTGCCCAGATGAAAACTAAGTTGTCTAAGACATCGCAGCGGACCCAGAGCCAGTTCCCTGTATTTTTCCTGTGTTTATCGTCCAGCTTCTTGTGGCCCTGGTAAACATGACGCCTCACAGACAGACACTTGCATTCTTGAGGGACACACGTGAGGGACACACACACACACCCGGAGGGCAGGATACCATGGTGGTCAGAGCACCGGAGCTGGAGTCTAGAAAGAGGGGGTCAGCTCCCCCGGTAACAACCGTGTGGCCTTGAAGCCTGGCTGCTCCCGGCCCTCGAGCCTGGATCACAGGCACTGTGCACCTCGTGGGGATGTTGCGCAGGTCCGATGAGCTAAACGTGTGTGAATGTGCTTTATCAGTTGTAAAGGTCCTCAAAAGCTTGAAGGGGGTTTACTTTTTCATCTCTTCCTCTCCCTCCCCAACCCCCATAAAAGGATGTGATTAAAGCTCACACTCACCCCCTTGGGGTTTTCTGCCTGCCACTGTCAATGTCTGGCGAGCCCTTGCCTCATTTTTTACACTGGGACCTTTTTATCTTCAACCACCTCTACTATCTCCACACACACACACACACCTCTCTCTGCCTCTTAAATGCCTACTGAAGCCATTTTCTAGCCACATACAAGACTGATGTTGCCAACACCTTGACCAAAGCCACTCTGGAAAACAAAGACAACTTTATCTCAGCAAAAGTCAGAAGAACGCTGACACCCAGGACACCGTCTTTGATCTCATTGCAATCTGGACTCCAGCCCATCTGTCAGTTCATCAGGAACACACACACACACACACACACACACACTCTCTCTCTCTCTCTCTCTCTCTCTCTCTCTCTCTCTCTCTCTCTCTCTCTCTCTCCCAGCATAACTGGGAGGCAGGCAGAAAGCAAGGATTAGCCCCAGCAGACCAGCTGTCTCCTCCCCGTCCTCAGGGCACCCAAGTGCTGATTCCTTTGCCAGAGTCCGCTGCACGTCCAGTTATGCCCAGGTTCCTCTGCCAGGCTCTTCCAGCTGGAGCAGAGCAAGCACAGGGCTGCAGCTGGGTCTGCTTCACTGCCTGTCTTCACTTCCACATCTGGCCCTTTTAGGTCCCCAGCCTTGGTGTTCTGAGCAGAGCACGGGGTTAGGAGTCAGGACCCCTGGGTTCTAGCCCTTGCTACCCTCTTTCTGGCCATGACTCCTTAAGCAAGTCACGTAGCTCCTTAGGCTAAAGCAAAGGTGGTGGCGTTGGGTTGGTTGTATGGCTTCTGTGATCTCTTCCAGCTCTAACCATGTAGGATCTAGTAACTCAAACTCTATAACCTAGTTACAAGTGGGATCTTCAAGTGAGCCATGGTCGCATTATGGAGCTGAGCTGAAGTTTCTCCAGCTGTAAAATTAAGAGGTCAAGTTAGAGCAGTAGTTCTCAGTGGCAGCTGTGACTAAAAGCATCTGCAGCGGTTTAAATCAGAATCCCAGAGGTGGGGCCCCGGCAGCTTTAGTTTTCAGGAGCTCCCCAGAGATGCTCTTGGGCAACTGCTGAGCAGGGTGATCTCCGAAGTTCCTTCCAGCTTGGATCTTCTCTGACTTGTCAGGAGTCGGTAACCTGCAGCCCATATCTTCCAGGCCACCCCAGGCTGGCAGTGTACTGACGGTTAGGGTCATGATAATGTAACAGAAACTTTATCTCCAGCTCAGCCCTCAGCAACCAAACTGTTGAACCTCACTGCCAAGTTCCCGCATGTCTCATTTACGCGGGTAGTGGGGGGGGGGTAGTCTCCTATGTGTTTCCCCCGCCCCCGCAATTTCCTCCTGAAGCCTCTATCACTGCACAGAAGTCACCCGTCTCCCAAGCTGCAATTCATCCTATGTCGGTAGTTCATTAGACAGGAAAAAGCATCAGACCAAAGGTGACTGATCATTTGGAGGAGGGCGTGATTCAGGGTACCCTGGCTCAAAAGAGGAAATGGGCCAATTGGAGTCTTTTCCAGGAATTTGAACTGACAAACGGGAAAAGGTATATGGAGAGAATTTTCCAGTTAGGAAGGGAAATTAGGGCAAAAAGGTTGCTATGGTTTAGATTTTAGAGTTGGGTCGTGGTAGGCCAAAGGCAAATGCCAGCTGTGATGGAGCAGAAAAGAAAAGAATAGGGAGTAAAGGATCAGATCTGTGGAGAGAGAATAGGGCAGATGGGAAAGAAAGAGGGAAAAGTAGGCAGAGCGAGGGACGGTCCCCAGAACTGCCTCAGTTCATGATCATTTTCCACTCCAGTTCCTGTTCACAACTTTACAACGAACTCTGTTTCTCCAGAGGGAACTTAAGTGAGCCTCTGCTGTAGGTCACTGGAAGAGCCAGGCTGAAAAAGAGCTGTGAGATTAGATGGTTCTGATTAGTGCCCCAATCCCCTTGTTAGCTGGGTGGATGGAGCTAACAGATTAAAGTAGGGTGTCTCAAACTTTAGGGTGCACTAACATAACCTGGAAGGCTTGTGAAAACAGACTCAGAGAGTTGACTGAGCCACCAAGTTCCAGGCGCTACTGGTGCCTGCTGGTGCAGGGACCACACTTTGAAAACCACTGAATTAAAGGCTGGTGAAAAGTCATTCACGCACTGTGGCTGTAAATTTGCCTCTAAGGTTCCTGGCATTTAAGGCAGATAAATGCAAAAGGAGATGAAAACATATGGCTTTCAGTTTCTGACAAGAAAAAGCTTGCAGGCTTATCTGCAGAAGTGTCATTTTGCTGAGAGTTCTGACTCACGTGTGGGCATCTTCCCAGACAGACCAGCTGGGCAGGCCAGGGTCTGTCATGGATTGATTGGTGCCAGTGATTGGGAATTGATGCTGGAATGGATCTGAGGAGGGTGGCATGGGAGTCCTTCCAGAGCGTGAGGTTGTTCAGCTGTCATTTGACATGAATGTCATGTGGTGTAAGTTAAATTGTATCTGGATCCCACATCGCAGAAACACTTTGAGACAGAGAGATGGAGGAGAGAAGGACCTGTTTTTTTTTTTCTAATTTTTATTTTTTTTTTTAGTAAACACTTTATTTTTTTAGGAGCAGTTTTAGGTTCACAGCAAAATTGAAGGGAAGGTACAGAGACTTCTCATAGACCCCCTGCTCCCACACATGCACAGCCTCCCCATAAACAACATCCCTCACCAGAGTGCTACGTCTGTCGCAACTGATGAACCTACAGTGACACATCATTATCACCCAGAGTCCATAGTTTACGTGAGGCTTCATTCTTGGTGCTGTACATTCTATGGGTTTGGACAAATGTATAATATGGTATCATACAGAGTATATTCACTGCTCTAAAAACCCTGTGTTCTGCCTATTCATCTCTCCCTCCCCTACTCCACTCCTGGAAACCACTGAGGGTCGTTTATTTTTGTGTCTGAATTACATGGGTTTCAATCACTGAGGGAAGTGGCGTCTTTTTTAGAGGAAGTTTAAAGATTTACAGACGAAAAAGTGAGTTTGTACTTCATTGCATGTGACCTGCCTTTAGCATTCAGGAGCCGCTTGCTGTGTGGGGAGGAAAGAGAACCCTCACCCGCAACCGGCACCCATGAGTCTGGGCATAGGGGGCTCAGAGTGAAGGTAGAAAAGGTTGAGCGGCCTCACACAGATGCAAAGATTTTATTTTTCTGTTCAAGCTGGAAGCAGATGAGCTTTATTAACTAGAACAGGATGTTCTGAGTTTGACTTCCTTTAGCCGAAGGCAGATTTCCCTGGCAGTTTAAACAAACTGATTTTTGTTTCTTTTTTATCTGACTCTGTACTTTTCCTCCTTTGTCTCTGGCAATCCCAACCATGGTGATCAAAAGAGTAGGTGTGGGAGAATTTCCTTACTGAGAAGGAAATCCGTACATACAGTCAGGAGTTGAGTAGACCTTTCCGTAAATATCCTTGATCTCTCATTAACCTGTAAAATGCACGAAAGCTTGTGTTTGCTCACAGAAACAGACTCAGGGACTGGGACTTGGGAAGGAGAGGTTTTGTGTGAATGGGACGAGAAGGAACAGATCAGGAAGAGTGTGTCTGGGATGCAGAGGAAACTGAGGCACCAAGATTTAAATAACCTGAAGACAGTTACGTATCTAGTACACAGTCAAGCTGCGATCCGAACCCAGGCTCCAGAGCACACACCCTTGGCTACTGCCCATCATCATGTCCTTCTGAGCCTCTTCTCCCTGGTGATGGAGCTTCTCCAGGACAGAGGACTCACCACCCCCGTGTGTACAGCATGTGTGAGAAGATCACCCCGTCAAGTGGGTGGGGAAGGTAAGGCCAGTGTGAGGCCAAGTGAGGACTTTGGAGTCGCTCATCAGGGATCACAGTACACTTCTGAGAGGGGGCTAAACTGAAAGCATTTTCCAAGGAGGATAGTTCTCGGAGGGCTCAAGAGGAGCGTCCACAGAGCACTGCTGTGTTAGCTGAAGGACAATGAGACAAGAGCCTGACAGAGTCTGAGATGCCGAAATGAAGGGTGAAAATGCAAGACATTGAGAAAGAGAAGCCTGCGGGATGTGAAGACTAGTTGGATGTGAAGGTGAAAGAGAGAAGAAGCAACGTCAGATGTGAACTGCATTGCAGTGCAGTGACAGGCATGGAAAGTTGAGCTTGGGCTCCAGAACTGGAACAGTGAGCTGGATCAGAACAACAGCTGCCACTGCCTTCTGTTGAGGGGTCAGGACCACGATAGTCACGTGACCTTTATTCTTTGAGTCTCACAACAGCCCTGAGAAATCAGAATATGTTACTGTCCCCATGTCACAGAAGAGAGGTTCAGAGGTGATGGGACACTTGCCTGGAGCCAAAGGGCTAGTAAGTGGCAGGATTCAAACCCGAGTCTATTCTGTTCCAGGGCCTCTCCCTCCTTCCACATTGGAACTCCCTCTAGTCCTGCATTGCTCAGCATTTCTGAGTCATGTGTCCCACACATATGTCCTCCTCAAAATGACAGCTACGGGACTTCCCTGGTGGTGCAGTGGTTAAGAATCCACCTGCCAATACAGGGGACACGGGTTCGCGCCCTGGCCCAGGAAGATCCCACAAGCAGCGGAGCAACTAAGCCCGTGCGCCACAACTACTGAGCCCGTGAGCCACAACTACTGAGCCCGCGAGCCACAACTACTGAGCCCGCGAGCCACAACTACTGAAGCCTGCGGGCCTAGAGCCCACGCTCCACAAAGAGAGAAGCCACCGCAGTGAGAAGCCCGCACACCACAATGAAGAGTAGCCCCCGCTCGCCGCAACTAGAGAAAGCCGGCGCTCAGCAACAAAGACCCAATGCAGCCAAAAATAAATAAGTAAATTTATAAAAGAAAAAAATGACAGCTAAGCAAACACGTTCCTTAGACCTAATGAAATTAGCCACAGGGATCTGCAGGAGCCCGCGTGCATCAGTCTCGGCTGGAGTCCCCTGCGGGGAGACAGGGGCCGTGGGGCTGTGTCAGGGTGCCCGGTTAGAGAGCCACGGGAAGAGAGCCAGGGTTTGCACCTTGGCAGGATCTTGATACCCGCACAGGCAGAGCCCTTCAGGCACATAGCAAGGACACACCAAGCACTTCATCCATCCTGCTCCCATGATACGTCCTTGAGTTGGTATCAGGTTATTCGATGGGTCCACATTTAAGCACACCCCCTGCACAGCCAACACAGATGCTACCTGTGTGCCCCCGGCAGCTCCCTCCCCACAGCTCCCAGACAACTCCCCGCTCCACGTTCCAAGACAGGCTGAGACGTTTGCCTCCTAAGAGGACTTTGAGAAGAGTCATATCTTTCCAGGAAGTCTTAGGTGAGGCCTTGTCTGTAAAGAGATGGAATAGATTCCCTCTTAAGAGACCCTTGAACTCAGCATTTCTGTCGGTTTACCTCTCTTTGCATCCTACAGTGACAGGATCATGGAGCTCAAACCAAGGCCAAGAGGGGACAAGACACCCTCCCCACCGGGGGTACAAATCAGTGGAAACAGTAGGACTAGAACTCAGGTCTCCTGACTCTTTATTCCCTTACTGCTGTGCAGAGAGATAGGTAGGTGTTCCCCCGCCATTTGAATCAAGCTTAATTCGTAATTATTATTTACATTTATATAACACTTTGAAGTTTGAAGGTGAATTCAAATACAATCCTGCCAACTGCTCTGTGAAACACAGGGCAGCCCCTTTCACGTGACGAAATGGGGGATCCAGAGGTTGACTCCCTCAGGCTCTCTACAAATAGTGAGAGAGAGAACTGCACCTAGAGTTGGCAGCTTTCTGTTTGTCATTCAGGACTCTTTCCACTACTGGACTGACTATAAGCTTCCGACTGGCAGGAACCATATTTGTTTAGCTCACCGTTGGATACCCAGCACCCAGCACAGAGCCTGGATACACTCCTTGTTAGATGGAAGGAAGGATGGATGGAAGGATCAATGGATAGAAGAATAGGATCGATGGATAGAAGAAACTTAGAGTCTTATTTTCCTGATGACTTCTAATAGATCTTGGAAGAGTGAGCTTCTATTATTAATGGCTCCTTAAAAACAAAGAGCTTTGACTCTGTAATTTTGTTTAAAATTCATTATGTCCTAATTTTTTTTAATGTTAATGTAAATTACATTTGGTTCCTTTAAGAATCTTCAGCAGGAAGACTTGCCCAGGACTTGGGACATAGTAGGCATTCGATAACTGCTTCTGGAATTTAACTGAATTTAAAAGCGAGGCTGGAGAGGTAAAAGTAATTGCAGAGTCTCTATGTTACTGGTATGATTAAAGAACAGACTATCTATTACTTGCAAAATAACTTTATCTCCAAATCCAGGCCTATCAATTGGGAAGAAACCAACAGCGAGAATGGAATGAGATCATGACCTGCATTTCCAGAATCTTTGGTTCCAAAGGATTAATAACGATGTCCAATCCTCACCACAAATAGGTGCAATAGATTGCCCTTGCCTGCCGGTGCAGGATGGACCCTGCGTGAGCCAGCGGTGCTTCTTGTGTGCAGCCAAGTGGAGGGACGTGGATGTGAGGTTGTCATGGTAACTTTTTCACTGATTGGAAGAATAGATGAAGCTGGAGTGAACCTCCTTGGCTCATATGGGGGTGGGAGTGGAGTAACCAGTAGTAAGGAGCAGAGAAACTTCTCTCTCTCTCTCTCTCTAGACAAAGACGGTGCAGGAAATTTGAATTCAAGTAATAGTAAAGCAAAATCAGGTAAAGTGCTGGCTAGAATTAGGGTAGATAGGTAATGAAATGATTTTGATGATCAAACCAGAAACGGGGGTGTTTGAGAGTAAACCTCTACCCAGGCCAGTGGTTTGAAACTTTCATAAGAGTCCACTTTAAAAAATTACAGACTCTAGCTCCCTTTCCCAAGATTCTGTTTCATTGTGTCAGGAGTGGGGCACAAGAATCTCTATTTTAAAACTACCCAAACTTGGGGCTTCCCTGGTGGCGCAGTGGTTGAGAGTCTGCCTGCCGATGCAGGGAACACGGGTTCGTGCCCCGGTCCGGGAAGATCCCACATGCTGCGGAGCAGCTGGGCCCGTGAGCCATGGCCGCTGAGCCTGCGCATCCGGAGCCTGTGCTCCGCAACGGGAGAGGCCACAACAGTGACAGGCCCGCATACCGCAAAAAAAAAAAAACAAAAAAACACTACCCAAACTCATTATCCTACAGGAAATTTATGGACTATATTGGTAGCACATGGACCATAATTTCATAAACTCTCCTCTGGGTAAGCAGAGCATCAGAAATCAAACTCAAGCCTGAGCTGACAGCTGTTCTCATCTGATGGGAAAACTTAGGGGAAAATAAAAGCTGTTTTCTACTTAGTCCTAGTTTTAAAACAAAGCAAAAACCAGAGTTTAATTATTCCATGACTGATAACAGTTGAGTTTGTGAAATAAGCTACTTTAGTTTATACATTATACTTTCTTTTAAACTTACATTCCACCAAATGCTTCCCTCATTGACAGAAACCAGCAGATGTTCGCTTTGCCTGATGGCCTTTCGCCATCTTACCCAATGACAAATTCCCACGTACCCTTTAAAATCATCCCAGATGTCTTCATCTCTTGCCACCTCCTTAGTCGCTGTACCCACACTCTTGCTTGCAGAGTATTTTGATCCTTCTTCTATGTCTGTCCACAGTGGCCTCTGCTAATACTCTACTAGTGAACTTACTACATTGTTATCCAGTAATTATTTACAGATCTGCTCCATCACTCTCTCCTCTATCTGACGGAGCTTATCAGACAGTGTGTCTCATTCATCTTTGTAACTTTGCCCTTTCCCTTTCTTTAACTCCTAGTATGGCAGTTCCCATGTACTAGAATGAATGAATGAATGAATATATGTTCCATAAGGGCAGAGATCTTTGTCTGTTTTGTTAACTGACGTGAATATTCCAAATGCCTAGAACAGGTCTTGTCACAAAGAGGGGTCTAATAAGTAATTGTTGAAATAATTCATGAGTGAGTGCTTAGCTTTCACAGCCAATAGAAAAGAAAGACTGGACCTGCTGTGTTTCTCAGCATAATAGTAAAAATTTTTCATAGTGGCACAGTCTCATGAACAGGTCATGATTGAGCTCCCCATTTGATATTTCTGGCATCTAATAGTTTGGGGTTTAGCTGTATAGACCCAAGGTATTCTAATAGAGAAACAGAAGTAATATTGCAAACATATAGCTCATACCTACATAATCGGATCAAGTCAACTTTTTTCAGCCTTCCTCATCACATTCTGCTACTAATGGTAAGCCTCGGATACCAGTGATTCTCTAGGAGAGTTTACATGGAGTAATAGTAAAAATAGCTTCTATTTATTGAGCACTTACTAAATGTGCCAGGCATTGTACTAACTGCTTTCCATATATTATCTCTTTTCATCGTTTTCAGGCAACTTGATTAGAAATGTTTTATTGTCCCTATTTAACAGATGAAGAAACTGAGGCTCAGATGTAATTTGCCAAGGTCACTCAGCTACTAACCAGAAGACATGAGATTTGAGCCTAAGTCTGTCTGAGCTTCTGCTCTTGAGCTTCACAGTAACTCTAGTGTTTTGAATTCAGTGGGTCCCGTTGGAACACACGTCGTTTCCCAGTCATTTCAGAGCAAATACTTTCTTGGCCTTCACCTTCCCGATCTTGAGTTTTCTGAGACTTCTTCCTTTCAAGAGATTTATAGTTTGGAGACGAAACTCAGTCAAAGTGACAAATTACATCAAATGCCCCACACCCACCTCACCCCAGCTTAATTATACCTGATGAGTAGCCCTTTCATACATTTGGTTCCAGGCACTTAGCTGTCTCTTGCATTTGCTCCCAGTGATCAGGGTCCCTGAGGTTTGCACATATGTTTTCCCAGTGAACTTTTGTCCTCTCTGAAAACTGCATTCTGTTCTCTTTTATTAAATTCCAGCTTTCATGACTAATATACGGTGATAGCTCCAGAAATGTTTATACGATAAATTAAAGTGGGCAGAATCTTCCGCTTACAAATTGCTTCAAGACAGGGCTCAGATATCTACCCGTAGAATTGTCTCATAAATGCTAGCATAAAATTGATCCGAGCCTTTACAACTTCAGCTTGCCCTTGGCCTAGGGGCTATTGTTTCAGTGGGTCTCGCCAGGGTCCTGCGCTCCTAGCCTGTTTCTATGACTCAGCTGGAAAAAGTATGGGGGACTACTTCTCAGACCTGCTTCAGAAAAACAGGATGTTTCTCTCTCCCTATCTTGCACATACCTGTAAACAAACGACTCGTTGGCAGGGCCTCTGAGTCAGAGGTATAGCATTTTCAGTCTCTCAGGTTTGACGATTATTTGCTTGGATAAATCAGAAGTTCATGTTAGAACAGAGCCACGTTCCAAAAACGTATTGCCCAGAGACCCAGATTAACTAGAGACCTTCTAGACGGCAGGAAGGTGTGTGTTTGTTTTATAAAGTGGAGGCATGTGTGGGTCTGTGCCATGTTCACAGCCATAAAAGAAAGTGAAGAGTGTTAAGTGTGGCTTCTCAGGGAAAACGGGGCCTGAAGCCTCTGTGATTATTATTGTTGGAGGAGTAAATATTTCAGTAGAAAAAGAAACTCCTCTGTACCATCTCTGCCTGAGTTTTCTCGGCATGTTTTAATATTTTCAAGTAGCAGCTGAAACCGCACTAACCTTCCTTGTTCTAATTGGAAGCATCTGTGAGTTGCAAAATTAGAATTTTCAGATTCTTAAGTGATTTGCTATTTGGACAGGGGTGTCAGTTTCGGCGGAAATTTTCATCTATGCGGCCTTTTTTTTTTTCCTCCCAATTATAAATTGTTCAGTCAGCTAATGATGTGATGGTAACCAGGGCACTGTTCATCAGCTTTCCATGTACGGACGCTTTCTTAAAAATGAAAACCACACTTTCTTCTACAGTGGTTTGTACACCTTATCAGGCTCCTTCTTATTCGAGGAGAACAGAGGGAAAAATTCCCCCAACCCTTGGAATTCGACTGGAACAATTTTCTCCTGCCAAAAGGCACCTCATAATCAAAAACACTAGAGCAACAAGTGATATTTGCAAATTCCAGGAAGAAAAAAAATAGTTGAAACAAGTAGAAACCTATTCCAGGTTTTCTCTATGTTAGTAGGAGCCTGTCTTCTGAAGGACTTTAGTGTTTTACAGGTTATCTCCCGAAACTTCAACAAGAGAGACATGAAGGTTCGGTGGCTTCTTACAGGCTTGCCTGTACTTACCACTTACATTACTTCCTGTCTCAGTGCTGCTACCTCATGGAGCCTCAGTTCTCCCGGGTGTAAATGAGAATTTCCTAGCTTCCTAGACTCGTGGTGATGAGTAAATGGTGTAGCATTTGTAACATGCTCCCAGCGGGAGCTGTCTTACTCCATTCTGGCCGCTATAACAAAATAACCACAGACTGGGTAGCTTATAAACAACGGAAATTTATTTCTCCAGTTCTGGAAGCTAGAAGTCCGAGATCAGGGCAGTTGGCATGGTGAGATGAGGGCTCAGTTTTGGTGGCAGACTTGTCCTCGTACCGTCACATGGCAGAAGGGGTTAGGGAACTCTCCAGGGCCTCTTTTATAAGGGCACTAATCCCATTCATGAGGGCTCCACCCAAATGCCCCTCCCAAAGACCCCACCTCCTAATACCATCACATTGGACATTAGGATTTCAACATAAGAATTTTGGAGGGACACATTCAGACCATAGCAGGAGCTAAACAAACGCTGGCTTCTTCTCTTTCTCTCTTTCCTACATTTTACTTGTCGCAACTGAGGTAAAAATGACATGACTTACTTGAGGCCAAAGATCAGGCCCTCATGGAGCCAAGACAAGCCTGAAATTTACAGGTCTAGAAACTTCAAGGCTCCATCCTCTGTCTGGGTTCAACACCAGCTCTACAGAATTTGGCACAGGGTATGTTGTAGACTGTTCCAAAAAGTCATAGAGAGCAAAAGACTGTGGGTGCTACAAGCCACTTCACAGATACTTTATGTGCGAGTAGGATTAAAATTAATGACTACACAGGGGAAGGGTTCACAATGATGGCACCAAAAAGATGACCCTGTCTTTCCATACTAGGCTCCCCATAAACGTTTGCAGTATTAAATTTAATAGGCTGGACCTGCAGATCAGTAAGTTTTTGAGAGTGAAAAAGAAAAACAAATAATATCTCAAGACACAGGCAAACCAGAATATGTAGTCGCCCTACCTGGGAACCACAGCATGAATTTCTGTGTCTCTTGGAGGGAAACCGCCATTCATTCCTTTGAGAAATACATCTTATGTTCCAACTTAAGATTTTTCAAGAGGCTACTTGTGACCAACATTGTGTTATTTTACTTAACGCTCACACCAGCTTAGTGAGATGGATTTAATTATTAAATTAACTATTAATTAGCGCCCCACTTTAGTAATGAGCAACTGACACTCAGTGAGGTTAGTAATTTGTTAAGGTTGCACAGCAAATAAGGGTAAGATTTGGGATTTGAGCCCAGGTCTGTCTAGCTGTAAATTCATGCTCTTGCAGCTGTTCTAGGTCTAGTCTGCAGGTCTTGCTAGATCATGTCATAGGATCATAGATTTTTAGAGGTTATCTGATCTACCTTCTACATTTTTCGATGGGGAAACAAGCTCAGAGAGGTCTGATAGCTTTTGCAAACTCACGTAGCTGGCTATAGTAGCAGAAATTTTCTAGTGCCCTTTTCCGAACCACTCCATTCCCACACAGGGAAGGAGAGAAAGGAATCTATTCAGAGATTCCCTTCTGAAGTGGACACGATGTTTATAGGGCTGTACTGGGGACCCATGGAACTCACTGGAGGTGGAGCTGCTCTTAAGATGCTTCAGGTCTTCTTGGGGAAAACTGTCCAACAGCAGCAAAAGGAGGGAGGGTGAGAGGGAAGGGCCAGAGTGCCCTAGAGTGGAGGCTCCAGGCCCAGCTCTGCTGCTCTTTCACTGTGATGTAGCCACCCTGGTGCTCCTTGTTCCATGGTTCTCCCCAGCCTCCAATCATGTCTCCATTATACCCCATTATATTCCTTGTTTCCCATGTGCCCAGCACAGTGCTGGATGCCTAAAGCAGGATGCAAGAAGCCCGAGCAGGGGACAAGGCGGTCAGTACTCTCAAGGAAGCCCCGCCCACTCCGAGGCCCCGCTGCGGGAGTCACGTGGGCGGAACCACCGTCCTCACCTTTACGTCTCACTCCAAAGACAGGCACGCTCCACCTCAGTGTCATCTGGGAGGGTCGGAAGGAAAGGGGGCCTCCTCGGGGTGGGAGGGGCCACGTGCCCACCTACGAGGAGACAGAATGGGAAACAGGAGGGGCCGTCCGAGGTCCAGGAAATTAGCTATGGTTCAGTGGGTTAAAAATAATCAAAATGTCCCTCGAGATACAAACTAAAACCAAAGAAGGACGGTGAGTGACCTACCACTAACAGGTGCCCGCCCCGCTTTATTCACATCCCCCCGAGGACATTTCACAGGACCAGGGGAGAACGTGATTCCTAATTTCTCCTAGGCACGATGGCTACCTCGCTGTATCCTCAGGCTCTGCCTTACCAGGTGCTGGGCAGCCAGGCCCTGGGACTTCTCAGACCTACTTTCTCCTGCTGTGCTGTTGAGTCCGGGAGGCTGTTGCTGGGTTTTAAAAATAGCCTCTTGCCTGTTTTCAGAGGACAGGTTCCCTGGCTGCCAAAAATGTGCAGAATGGTGGTTCCGTGGCAACAGCGAGCCTTTGTTCCAAAGTTGAAAGTTCACGTCCCTCCTCCTGAGCCCGGCCTCGGTGGTTTGCCTGATGTCGCTGACCCTGTTTTAATTAAGTCCTCCTTTTTTGTTCGACTCGGTGCCAAGAAGCTTGAATGAATCTTGTGTTGTTGAGTGGGTTTTGTTGGGGTTTTTTTCTCACTTCTATTCTGGAAACTTCTAAGGGTCCCTCCTCTGCAGCCGGAGATAAGGTTAAGAGTCTTTTTCTCAAGAAATAACATTCTCCTAAGTGAACGTTATCTTTGTTTTTCTTTCTGTCTCGTGTAACTGAATTCTAAAATTCAAGGGGGTTTTCTGGCTCCTGATGGAAACTGGAGATAGTATGTAATTTACAGGCCTCTGTGGGAGGGAGGACACTTCACCAGGGCTTGCCCTTCTGAAATTCCAACAGACTGAGTTTTAAGACAGGTTCGGGGAAGGAATCGTGATCACCACTGCTCATGGCCACTGCACACAAATTGGATGTTGGTGTACTAGCTTCCTAGTGTTGCTGTAACAAAATACCGCAAACAGGGTGGCTTAGAACAGCAGAAGTTTATTGTCTTACAGGTCTGGAGGCTGCAAGTCTGAAATCCAGGTGTCGACAGAGTTGAGGTCTCTCTGACATCTGTAGGGGAGAAGCCTTCCTCGCCTCTTGTAGCTCCTGTTGTTTGGCAGTGGTCCTTGACGTTCCTTGCCGTATAGACGCCTCACTGCAGTCTCTGCCTCCATCACCTCGTGGCCATCTCTCCCTGTGACTCCCTCTGTCTTCACCTCTTCTCATAAAGACACTGGTCATTTTTGATGAAAGCCCTCCCTGATGGCCTCACCTTAATGACATCTGCAAAGACCCTATTTCCAAAGAAGGTCACAGGTAGCAGGGGTTAAGATTTCGCTGTATCTTTTGAGAGGGACACAATTCAATTCAGAGCTGTTTCATTTTCTTGGCTTGGAATTTTCTGTCACCCAGAAAATATTTGGAGATGTTATTGCTCTGCAGCATAAGTAACCAATATCTGCTACCACTTACGGAGCATTTGTCACACGCCAAGCACTATGCCAGGTACATGATCTATTATTTCATTGAATCCTCACAGAAGCATGTTGACGTAGGTGTTATTATATGCCCAGTTTATAACTGAAAACATAAAGGCTCAGCTGTGTCTCATTTCAGCACCCACGTTCTGCACCACTGAGCATACCCAACACGTATGTTGCTTCTAGAGCACCTGTTGTGTGCTTGGTGCTCTGCTGGGCCCCAGGGTTACAGCAGTGAACAAGACAGATGTCGTCCTGCCCTCCTAGGACATATAGTCTAGTAGGAGGACCTGTGCATTAAAGATATACTTTTCTAAGTAACAGTCGCTAACCCGCAGTGCTATAGGACCGTCTCCCATCAGGAATTCTTTTCCTCTGCTGTCATTGCCTGAGGTCCGTTGTAGGAACAGTGACTACTGAGATGAAGCGTAGTGAGAAGACCTTCCAAGAAGGAAGACTCTCACCTCTGCTTTAACCAGAGCGCCAATGTCTCGTTTAACATAATGGGCATCTCTGAAAGGTTTTGTGGAACAGAGGTTACCATGCTACATGATGCTATGGAACAAACATCCCTTAAAGCTTATTCTGTGCTTCTGCCTCATGTCCTGTGGGTCAGCTGGGGGCTGTGCTCAGCGTCTTCCTCACTCCAGAGCCAGGTCCTGAGGTGGCCTCGTCTGGAACAGTACAGATGGCGGCGGCAAAGGGAAAAGAGAAGATGGTGAATCACATACTGGCTTTTAAACGCTTCCAGCCCAATGTGTCAGGTCAGCCCTGTTGCAGGATGAACAGCCTGTAACAAATATGTCTTTTAGGCCGAATGAGTTACGTATGTGAAAGAATAAAGTAGGTGTTTAGTTTTTGTTAAGCATGAATCCATTCCCTTTCCTGGCCACACATTTACCCCAAAACTCCATGTGAGAGGGGGCTGCCCCCTTCTCTGGTCCCTCCTTCTCAGGCCCTGATGTCCAAGCATCAGCTGAGAAGGAACCTGGGTTCTGTTTCTAGAAACCAAAATAGGAAAGTTCAAATTTGTGAAAGCCATAAATCAGGGGACAGTGATTTATTCTCCTGAACAATTTTCTGCAGCTTCCCTTTAAACAGCAACCTCCCGAGTACACATATGGTATTATTTTAGGTATATTTTAGTAACTCACAACTTTTCAGGAATGTTCTGTGAAGCAGGGAATACATTCATTTAAGCCCTGATTCCATAGGTTGGCAGCTTATCATATTGACTATATATATTTTTTCTTCCCTCAAGTTCCAAAATTGCTTCCCTGAAGTAAACAGGAAAAACTTGGGGGAAGGTATCAGTAGCTACAGTTATTTCTGTTTTTTTGTGTTTTTTTTTTTTTTTCCTGTTCCAGTTAACGGCTATTAACAATGAGAGATTCCCACGACAGCCTCTCACCCAGAGGCCCATCTTCACAGCACCAGGAGCACCAAGGGCGTTCCGTTCTAATTACTCAGAGGAGTCGTTAGCCCGGATGAATGCTCAGGTTCTGTTAGCTCACTGCAGGATGCTCAGTGCCTCGGGATCCCCGGGGCAGCCTGTAATTCAGTCAGAAGCTGGAAATGCTTCCACGTCAGTGCGAAGCCGGGCCCAGCACTTCCTGGAGCTTCCCACCTTCCTGCTTCCTTTTGTGCCTCAGGACGGGGTGGCAGAACATGACACCAGCTGTTAGAGCCAATGTCTCACAGAGCAGCTTTCATTTTGGGGGTGGGGGGAAGGGTCTGACTCCTTCTCACGGAGAAAAGATTAAAACAGACCCAACTGTGGAATCCAGAGAGCTCCTCGGCACCCTAATTACTACCCCATTCACCCAGAAAGGGCCGTCAGGAAACCAGAGAGACTGGTACCCTTAACACCCCCTCTCAGACTTACCATATTGGTCAAGGTCGGATAGATATGAAGAGTCACGTGTCTCCAGGGCTTTACAGTGTGCAGAGTGTGTGTGAACTTGCCTTGCTTCATCCTCACAGCCACTCCGTAATGGAGAAGCCATTGTGCCCATTTTACTGACGAGAAAGCTAAGACACCGAGAATTGAAGAGACGTGTCCCAAATCCCACACCTAAAGGAGCCACATTTCCATGCTCCAAGAGACGTGTTTAAATCTCACCTCTACCTTCACACCTCTTCCGTCTTAATCTCATCTATAGAATGGGGATGATGCCTGTCTGAGAGTGTTGCATGGGAATTAAGATAGTGTGCATAAAGGCACAAACAGGGTTCCTGAAATATTCAAAAGCCCAATGGATAGATGGATGGATGGATGGATGGATGAGTGAGTGAGTGAGGGAGTGAATATTGCCCTTTTGTGACTTGTATTCCCTTTCAGGCTGCCCTTGATCTCACCCTATTGAATACTAGCTCTTGCAGGGAATGTGGAAAACTGCTAGTTCCAACTGTGCATCACCAAAGAACTCTATTTTGCCCTCACTCAGTGACCTTCATACTGCAAGATTTTCTACCAAACTTTGACTGCCTTCCTGTTTCACCAAAAGCACATATAACTGTAAATCCTAGTTCCTGGCAAACGTGCACATTAACTTGGTATAAGTCTTGGTATAAAATACAAATTAATGATTAGCTACTAGTGTTTACTGAGCACTTATTATAAGCCAGGTCCCTCACTGGACATTTTGCTAGCATTTGGACCCAGGCGGTCCGACTGCCGGGCCTGCGCTCCTAACCATGAACTGCACTAACTCAGCAACGCTAAGAGCTGCCATTTGTTGGGCACTAACTACATGCCAGCAGGCACCACGGTGAACTCTTTAAATATGCATTGTCTTAGTTGATCCTTATAGCGAAGGCATGAAGCAACTGGTGTCAAGTTCTCCATTTTACAGATGAGGAACTGAAGCTTGAGGAAGGGGTAACCTGTCCACAGCCACACAGCTAGCGAGGAGCTAAGGCAGGATTTGAACCCAGTGCTGTGGCTGCAAAGCACGTACATTTAACCCCCAGTCTATGCTACCTTCCCTCTGCCACTCCTCTAAAACTTCACTTGAGTCACTTTCAGTGATCTGTTTTATTGGAAGTAGTCCCTGAAAATCCCCACGCCAGCCTCAGGGACTCCTGTGGGCCTGAGGCCTCTGGTGAGACTAAGCAGGTGTGGGTAGCTGTGCCTCCCATGACACCTAGATATTCTTCCTGAAGCCGCTAAGAAGGAATGCAGAGGAATGAGTGTCTGCATTTCTCACTTGAGAAATGAGAAAGTGAGATAAGAACCAACCATGGCAGCAGAGGTAAGAACCAACCCCATCACCATGTATTGCTGGAGAAAATAGTGCCCTGCTCTTCAAGTGGAAGTGGTTTAAC
Organism: Grampus griseus; assembly: GCF_964374135.1. Taxonomy (NCBI): domain Eukaryota; kingdom Metazoa; phylum Chordata; class Mammalia; order Artiodactyla; family Delphinidae; genus Grampus; species Grampus griseus. The sequence goes on from NC_139002.1 coordinate 46,268,776, forward strand.
CTGAAAGTAGATTGCTGAGAACATCTAAGAAGTTTTCTTCCCTGGAAGTATCTTCTTCTTGAGCTGGTCTAGATACAGTTCCACCAGGAAATTTGGCAAAGCAACCCCCTAGGATCCTACTGGAACCTGCAGTCCATTTGTTTATCATCATAATCCCTCACTTTGCACATTTTACTTCCTCACCAACATGCATCAGAGAAAAATATTTCATTAGTGGCCCCAGTGTGCATCTCTGGTACATTTCAGTCCATATCCCTAGCTGTCTGTTGGGAACTAGATCCATGGAGAGAACAGGCAATCTGGGTCAGTAGAGAGAGCCCTGGACTCAGGACCTTGGTTCAAGCAGGTTCTGGTGCTTATGAGCTGTGTGACCTCAAACAAGTCACTTCACCTCTCTGGACTTCAGTGCCCTCGTTTATAAAGTGAGGTCTTTGGACTAGATATCCTCATCCAGGATTGGGATGATTTGTAGCTGCAAGTTATGTGATAGACGGAAGTGCACTTTGAGAAGTGATTAAAAGCTGTTAATACATTTCAGAAGGTTTTATTTTTGCAGTGTGATCTCTTCCTAGAATAAAATTATATATGCAAAAAAGAAAGGAGTCTTTTGAAATTTTAATAGCTCAAATTTAACTGTAAAAATATTCCTTTGAAGTGTCCCTCTGCCCTCTTCTTATCTTCAACAAAGAGAGCCTATTTTAATGTACCAGATTATTTCCACAATCACACTTTTCCTGTGTTTAGAATTAACTGCATCAGAGCTTTGCTAAGGTCTAAAATGGTGCCTGTGTCTTACCCCTTAACATGTGAGCTTTTTGCTGAATATCATTACTAAGCCTCTATCTGGTAAAGGCAAAGTTGAGAACAGGAGTTGTTTGGCAGAGGTACATTTCCAAAACAGGTCAGGGTCAAGAGCTGCTAAAGGCCAGGAGTGCGTCATTGGGATTAATTAATGTGGGTAAATGACTTCCCCAAGGTCACAAGATGAGTCATTAGTGAGCCTTGGGCTGAGACCTGGTTTTTCCATCTGGAAAGAACTGGCCTCTTTGTTAGCATTGTTGTTCCATGTGACTAGCTCTGGATGACCTGAGGGGAAGCTGCTTATGAATATGAGAGCTGCAGCTGTGGAAAAATAGAAGCTGGTGAAGAGTCACAGCCCTAACAAGACCTCCTCAGGCCACACCTCAGAGCAGCAGCTGGTTTGGAGGTACAGGGGGTGGTTCCTTGAAAGTGTCCAGATGTATAGGCTCACCTCGGCCCACTTACCCTTCTGCCGACACCAAGACAGGTACCACCATTTAAACTTCAGGATGGCTTGAAGCATCCTGAACTTCAGTCCTTGGAGTTCATTATTATCAACACAGTGTGATTTTTCCAAACTCAAACTGCCTGGCGATGATCCTTAGCGACAAGTTCCCAAAAGCCAATCCGATACTTGGTTTTGTCTTGATCGATACAACTGAGTGCCCCATGATCGTTTCAGAATGGCACAACAAACCCCTGGAACTTTTCCTCAAACCTAATGAATAAGTTAATTCAAAGACCCACATCGCCCCCAATCAACATGCTGGAAAGAGCCCTGCCACTCCCAAGTCTTAGGCTCTGGGGTTTTCCTCCCCACTGGCCTGTCCACTGCCTTCCTACATGCGTTTCCCCACGCTAAGCCACAGGCACAGCCCAGCACCACCCAGCTCAGCACACTGATCCCTTGAGCATGATACAGCATAACACACATTAAAGGTTCCTTCACTCCAACTTTATTCAGCGCCTTTCGTCTTCATCCCTCAACCTTCAACCATCCTCATAGTTCACTTACTCACTTCTCCACTTATTCAGAAATTGTGTATTAGCGTCCATTATGGACTATGTCTGGGCATACAGTGGTCAACAACAACAGAATAAATGTTCACCTTGCCCTGATGAAGCTTACGGACTAACGGAGGAAAGATATTAACCAAATAGCCACACAAATAACTGTAATAGGTTTGTGTATGTAGGTATGGGGTACTTTGAGAATATATAACAAGGAGCCCCAGCTTTGACTTGGAAGTCATCAGAAGAATAAGTAGAAATAACTAAACATAGAGTGAAGAGAGGCAGGGGGTACCAGGCAGAGGGAACTGCATGTGAACTTGCCCTAGAGTAAGAAAATCATGGCACATGGAGGAATGGAAAGAGGAAGGCCAGTGCAGCCGATGACTGGAGAATGAAATAAGGATGAAGAGGTTGACGAATGCCGGGCCACACTGGACTTTGCCGGTAGACCATGCTAAGGACTTGGGTCTTCATTCCAAGAACCTTGGAAAGACATGAAGGATATTTATCACAAGGGATAACACAGTAAGGTTTTGGAGTTCCCTGGTGGTCCAGTGGTTGCGACTCAGCACTTTCACTGCTGTAGCGCGGGTTCAATCCCTGGTCAGGGAACTAAGATCCCACAAGCCACGGCCAAAAAGAATCACACGGTAAGGCTTTGATTTCAAGAACATCACTCTTTCTACTGTGTAGAAAATAGATTAGATAGAGACAAGAGAGGATGTTACAAAGTTATTTTGGTGCTTTAAGGAAGAGCTATTGGGAGCCTGGATGAGGTAGGTGGTGTCGTGGATGAAATAAAGTGTATGAACCAGGAGCTAATTACAGAGGAGAAAGGAAGGACTTGGCAAGGGGTTGTATAAAAGGGGAGAGGGCAGTGTCAAGGATGCTTCCAGGGGTCTGAGGTTGTTAAACTAGATGTATGGGGGTGATAGTCACTGAGAAAGGGAGCAGGAGAAAAGAATCAGGTCTGTCTTGGATTTTCGTTTTGTCTTGTCTTTGAGTCATAGTGATGCAAGTTTAGATCGTAAATTTGGTTCTGGACAGGTTAAGTTTGAGGTGCCTTTGAGACACACAAGTGGAGATGTCAAGCAAGCAGTTAAATATAAGGATCTAGAACCATGGCTCTAAAGCCAGGGTCACATTTGCTCCCCAGGAGACATTTACCAACGTCTGGAGACATTTTTGGTTGTCACAACAGGGCGTGGGGTGCAACCGGCATCTAGTGGGTAGGGACCAAGATGCTGCCAAACATTCTGCAGCACCCAGGACATCCCCACCCCCTTGCAGCAAAGGGTTATCCAACCCAAAATGTCAACAGTGCCCAAGGTGAGAATCTCTGGTCTACAGATATTTGAGAGTCACTGGCCAAAAGCCTTGGGCACCGATGAGATTCTATAGAGAAAGAATAAGAGTAAGGAGGAGAATGGGGTAGTGCAAGTTTTTGAGGAACTGTACCACCTGATAGGGGGATGAGCCAGCATAAGGGACTAAGAAGAAACGGCCTGAGAGGCAGAAGAAGACTCACAGAGAGTGGAGTCGCAGAAGCCAGAGGTTGGGTGGGGAGTGGTTTAAAGTGTCAGATGCTACTGAGAAGCCAAAGGACATGGGGACTAGAAAGCTGCTGCCATTTAGGGACATGGACGTCATCGGTGGCCTTGGCAAGAGCAGTGTTGGCAGCACGATATTAAGAAAGACATGTTTCGGGGAAGAGGAAAAAATGGAGGTGGCCAGTGTAGATAATACTCTCAAGAAATTTGGCTGTGGAAGGGAGGAGAGAGAACAGTCTCGACAAGGAGCGTGAAAGTCAAGAGTAATTGGGGCTTTGGTGGTATTTTTCTTGTTTTGTTTACACTTTTTATTATGGAAAATGTCTGACATGTATAAAGTAAGCAGACTATTATAATGGACCTCTCTGTACCCTACATTCTGTGAATTCTAGATTATTTTGTTCCTCAGAAGAGTAAGTTTTGTTCTAGGAAGGACTTAACTTGGCCAGACTCACATTCCAAACTCTGTCCCTACGGGTCTGCAGCAATGGAAATCTCTGCTGGGTTCTTTCAGCGTTCAGCTGCAGCTTTTTTTTTCTTTCTTTTTTTTTTGCCAGGCCCTTGGGTATGCATACCTGAGTGGTCAGCCAGTGATTTGGGCAGGGTTTACACACAGACTTGGAAGTTCATCCTCTCTGCATCTCCTTCCCTTCCAGAACTTTCCCCTTCACTTCCTGACTGCTCTTCCAGCTCCAGCTCACTTCTCTGACACCTCAAGCTAGTAAGACTTTGGCTTTCTGCGGCCCCAAGTTGCTTGCAGATTAGACCGTTCTCAGGAAAAAGCTGCAAATTTGCAGATCGCAAAGGATCTAATTCCTCCTTTCGAAGGTAGATTCCCGTCCAGTGTCTGCCTGTTTTTGGCCAACTTCCATTGCCTTAATTTAAAATAATTTTGTAACGTAACAATAACAATAAATTGTTTAACGATTAACCATCTCATCATTGTTATCTGCAGAAATGTTATTCTGTCCAAGTGACTCTGTCACTACCAGAAGCCAGAAGCTTTTAAGATGATGGACTTGGGCATATTTTAGAGCTAATGGAAAATCTAGTAGAGTGAGAGATTGAGAGAGACAGAGAGTGGGAGGAGGGATCATCAACGGTGTGAGGCTCTGTAATTTTCACTGGAACAAGAGGAATGAAGAGGTTGGCTGTAGATGCAGAAGTTTGTAGATTCATTGGTGAGGAACTGACAGAGATGCTTCCTGTGACATCAGAGACAAGGTCACTAGGGCAGTGCGGGGGGAAGGGTGAGGCAGTTGGAGGTTTGAGAACAGAGGATTTTGAAACAGTCTTTGCAAAGAGTGAATTTTGACCAGAGAAGCTCTGTAGGCACAGAGGCTGGTCAGTACTGAGAGTCTATGTGGGCTGACAGGGATGAGTGGGTGGTGGCACTGATCAGTCTGCCCTGTAGTAGGATTGTTTCCATCTGCCTTCGGCTGCCTGGGTGGAGATGCACAGGGAGCAGAAAGTGGGTTTCCTCAAGGGGTGAGAGTTTTACAAGCCTGGTGAGACCAAAGAGCGGGGCCATGGGTGTTTACAGTATTGACGAGGGCATGACTTAAGTAATGGGTCACAAAATTCAGAAACTGTTAATAACTGTTAACTGCTAATAAACTGTTGAGTAAGATATGCCGCATCCTCCTACCCTTACAAATATACCTTCATGATGGTCTGGAAGGCCAAGTTTGAATTTAGAATTCTCAGACTCTAAAACTGGCTCAAGGCTGGCAGCGCCCCCCTCTTCCTATCCCCAGCTCCATCCCCCACTGCAAGAGGCCATGTGTATGAGTGTCTGGACATCACAACCCACACGTCCAGGTACCAGTCATAGCCCCAGGCTTAGGGATCCACCCACTGCAGTGTAGTCTGTACTTGGAAGGAGGGACCCAGAGAAAAGGCTCACAGAGTCCCTAAAAGCAGCCTTGAGACCACTCAATCAGAGAATTCTGGGGTCCTGTGTGCCTGATCTAGAGAGGGGAAGGAAGGTACAGGCTCTGTGAACACAGGCTCCGGGTGGGTACATCCCTCGGCCCCATGGACCTCTTTACCTTCTGGAGGGGAAGAGTTGGAGGAAAACCAGAGCAGGGCTCTCTAACATTGCTGGGGCTTTGGGCAGGGACCCCTTTTGCCCAGGTCTACGGTTAAAATTAACTGATGCAATGATACACAGTACTTGTAGTCTTTGCTCTGTTGCTAGTCTGACTGGTTTCTCTGTGTGTATGTGTTTTTCTTTTCCCAGTGGGCTGTTTATCACCATTCATGACAAGGGCCATCTTGCAACAATGCTGAACTCTTGGCCAGAAGATAATATTAAGGTATGGCCCTGTTTTCTTTGATATTGCTCTATTGTTGGATGAATCCTTTCAGCCTGGACTAGAGTCATTCTCAGCTAGGAAATGGGCCATTACAACACTGAAGGCAAGACACTGCATCCCTTCCCCAGGCCCAGACCATAGACCAGTTACAGCCGAGCACAAATGCACCACGGAGTAAAGGCTTGCATTAACCAGGCATCCGTGTGAAAATGTCTAGTAGTAGTAGTAGTAGTGCATGTATTGAGCACCTGCTGAATATACACACTGCCAGTTTCCATGGTGGATTCAGGGAAAAATCCAACATAGACCCTCTTCTCAAGTGGCTGACTTTTCATGAGGAAAATAAGACAGAGACACAAAAGATTAACAGGTGGAAGCTGATCCGAGATAAACAAGGCACACTGAAGAGCTGGGGGTGTTCAAGGAGGCCGAGATTACTTTTAGCCTGAAGGGGATCTGGGAAGACTTAGTGGAAGAGGTGACATTGGAGCAAGGCCTTGAGTTGACGGGTAGAGTTTGGACGGTCTGGCGTTGGAGGGACTAAGATAGAGGGCAGGGACATTCTGCACCAAGAGAAAAGGTTTATGATGAGCGATGTCTTCACACCTGGCCGTACACTGCAGTGTATGTGTTGGGCGGGGGGGGAAGGGACGCATATGCAGAGTGGCAAAAATGAACCTGGCACTGTTTCCTGGAGCATCAATTTTACTTGAAACATTTAAGGAAACTTTTTTATATGTGACAAACAGGATATAATATAGAATGCAAAATTGATGAAGCTTTGTAGAAACGTGTTAGCCTCTGGCTGTGTCCCCAGATCTCCTCCTGTCATGGGGACTTCTATGGAAGAGTTTCAGGGACTCTGGATTCTAAGATCATTGTCACTTCTGCAAACAAACGGGTGAAGCAAAATTACAGAACGTCTTCTGGCTGCTTGGTGAGGGCATTTCTGGCACTCGAGCCGGGGAGTGGTTGGACCTGACCAAGCCCAGTCTATGTACCTCTCGGGGCAATGCTGGAAGGCTGAAAGTTGTTTGCTCCCAGGCCCTCCCTCCCTCCGTCCCTGCCAGTTCCCTGGGCCACCTCTATCCACCAGGCATTGAGGACAACTTCTCTCTACCAACCTCTCCTTGTGTCCCACCCACTTCTGTCCCTCTCGGGGGTGTGGCGACATTCAGAACCAGAGCCAGTAGGGCAAGACCTTGGCTCTCAGCAGCCAGGCCTGAGCCACAGCTGAGGCCCTTGGACTCCAGTCCTGGCCTCAGTGAAGAGCTCAATTCGTACATCTCTGCCTGAGTGTGATGTGCCCTGTGCTCTTCTTTCCTGCCTATCTGCTTAGACTCTGGTTACATGCAAGCCTTGGCCCTGCAAGTTTTGGTCCCAGTCCCAGAAGAAGCAAGTTTCCAAGGTGTGTCTAGGATGAATCTATAATAAAATCTGGAGCACATTACGGGAAACCAGCTCACTCGATGGGAAGTTAACTCCAGCCTTCCCATGCTCTGAGGTCCTACAGACTAATCTTTCCTCCTTCCTGGACGGTTCAGCCGTGGTGAAACTTGTCGGCAGTAGGCACTCAGTAGATGCTTGCTGAGTTGAATGAACCCAGTAGGTGGACACAATGAACATCTTCCAGGTTATCAGGCCCTGTGCCAGGAGCAGGGAGATGGGGTCTGCACTAACATCTATGGTGCCTCTGTGCAAGCTATGAGGAATTAAAAAATAAGATGAAAAGACACCCCCTTTTAACCAGTAAGAGAAAAGCACTGCTTCCTCCAGGCTGGCACAGGGCCTTGGTGAGGGGCTCATGGGCTGGATTTCAGATCCCCATCACTCCTCTTGTCAGGGCGTAACTTTACAAAACTGCACCCAGGACTCTGCTTTGAGGAGTGTAGACCCCGACCCCACGTTGCTTCACTCTGACTGGGAAATCAAGATACAAATTCAAAATAGAAGCTTGGCTGCTAAGTATCCGTGGGCTTCAGCCAACATATTCTGAGAACCTTCTAAGTTCTAAGTGTCTCCAGAGAGATGGAGATGCACCTGTTGTGATTTTAGAGAAAGAGAAATGAGGGCTTTGGGGTCACCCTGGGAGAGGTGGAACTCGGCAGGCCTCAGACAAGGAGAAGTAGCCAGAGCCTCCAGGAAAAGCATAATTTTCATGAGTAGATATCTGGGCCAGTGCATCTAATTCAGTTGCATTCAACAGCCATTTAGTAACATCTGTTCTATAGGAGTTCTCTGGGCGCTCAGGGATAAAGAAGGTGCACAGGCCCAACCTCAAGGAGCTTGCAGGCTAGTTAGAGAGACCGACCTGGAAACAATTACAGTAGACTGTCTGTGCTGCCGAAGACAGGAGCCCGAGGATGAGGAACAAACAGGGTGACTTGTTGGCCACTCACCCTGCAGTACCCCAGAGTGGACGGGTGAATGCCTGGGGCCACCTCTCCCCCTCCACCCTATACTCCTGTTTCACTTTGGAGGAGGCCAGAGGTCAGTCTCAGAAACTATGTAGAAGAGTCAGCTCTGGCTTTGCAACCAGGCAGACCTGAGTTCTGGTCTTGAATCTTCCATTTACCTGCTGTGTGTGCGGATAACCTCTCTGATCTCACCACAGGAAATTGTGAGGATTAACTATGATAAAGTCTGTACAACACTGAAGGGCACTTGAATGGACACTGTCATTGCTGGAGGTGGACAAGGCGGCTGTAGCACACACAGCAGTGCAGGGAAGAGGCTGCAGACGCCCAAGGGTGGCCGAGGAGGGGGTCCCCTTACCAGGGAACCACAGACCACAAAAGGGCAGCCAGTCAGTTTGGTCCCTAGAGATGTTTGATTTAAAGTGACTTTTGAAAAACAAATTCTTTCATTAGGGAAAGGCTTCCCTGAGCTAACTCCCTCCTAAATCCCTACAGCAGAGTCTGGCTTCACCCCAAATTTCAGAAACATGTAGCCTCGGTGTGAACTCTAGACCCAGTCCCTTTTCTATGATCTTCATAGACCCCAAGTTCATCTGACCCCAAAGTGCCTTAGTCAAAGGGGAATTAATGGGACATTTGGCCAAAAATTCTGAATGGAGATCTTCCAGGCACAGAACATTCTGGAACCCACCGTGTTTTATATCCTCTTCTCACAGTGGCTGGGGTCAAAGCAAAGCTGGCGGGAAAAATGTCTAAGGAGACCTGGACCCAAAAAAGGCCAAGAGTTTTTACTTCTGAATCTGTGTTGTGAACAGTATGTACTGGCATCCTGTTTAGATTCCTTCTGGCACATTGGCTGGTCTTATTAGCAATAAAGTCAATTTTTAAAAAATGAAACAAATTTTAGCAGTTGAAAAGGAATTCTTTGAAAAAACTCACCTTAATGATTTTAGTATTACTTTTTAATGTTATTATATTAATTTTATATGCTATAGCTCAAGTGAGAGCAGCTGTCCCATTTAAAATTTGATCATCTTATCTGCAAATACAATTTTTAAAAACATTGAGAGTCATATAATTGGTAGAAGTATTTTTTGTTAAATTCCCTGGGTGTTTGTGGGGGGTGTTTTCTTAAATTGTCTTAGAGGGGACGTACTTTCTTTTATTCATCTTTGGATCAACAGAACCTATTTAGCATAGCGACTGATATACAAAAGATAATAAATAAAAGTTTGTTGAATAAAAAAATAAATAAGTGACTTTTGAAAAATTTGAATTCGTGGACAACATTTTAAAATTAAGAGACTTCATTTAAAAAAAAATTTTTTTAAACCCTGGATTTCTGACTTCTCTAGAAAAACCGGGAGCTCTGAATAGGGGGCACATAGTTTGGCGTGTGTACAAGTCAAATAGGACTGATCAGGTTGCCCCTTGTCTATATCCTGCCCCATCACCGGCCTTTTTCAGGACGGTCCTTCTCTCTCACTCCAGGGCTGCCCTTTCAAAGGTTCAGCATGTTCTAAGCCACAGTTTTTCTTGTTTATTGGTGTGTTTTCTCCAGTTACCTTTAAAAGAGGAGATGAAGAACTCCTTCCCTAAGTAGGGAATCTCTGCTCATTAACCCTTTCATGGTACTCTGGTGCTAATGGAGACTCCCCTTCAGTATTTCACTTGATTTTCACACTGTGACCAGAGTGGGGTAAGGAGTGCTTCTGAAACCCCCCAGGTGGGTCTTGGAGAAGCGGTAGGGTAGGGGCGTGACTTTTCTCAGATGAGCAAGCTGGTGTTAAGCGGTACCCACAGTCGTCCACAAGTAACTGATGATGCCACCCAGGGCCCTGCTGCTGAGCCATCGCTTCCCCAGCTTCTGAATAGGGCAGGCAGACAGAGTTTTGCAAGGCACAGGTGTCTCTGGACCTTGATGTTGTTGGCTGGAGGGGAGGGGTAGTTCAGAGAAGCTTCCGAAACAACTCAGAAGATAAAAGCTGAGTTTCTGTGGCTTCCCAGCCAGAAAGCAGAACTGCAGACTGAGATGTAATAGGAGTAGGCTGTGAGGGAAGTGAGGCCAAAGCTTAGTCTTGGGGACCATGCAGTTTTGTGGGCCCCTCTTGCTCAGGGAGGACGGGCCAGCCTGGCCCACACAGAGCTTTCCAGCATAAATCACAAAGGGGAGTGAGAACTGCTTTTCTGACTCTTTCCCACAGAGACCATTTCCCGGAGCCAGGAGGAATGGTCAGCTCAGAAAAGCCCTCCTCCCCAAGAGCTTTCCCAAGGTCCTAAATCTCTCCTTCATCCCAGTCCCAGCAGCTTTGGGAAGGAGTTGCTGGGAGGTGGCCGAGTACTGGAACCAAAGGAGCATCCCCTGCCTCTGGGCACCAGCCACTTGGGCCTTTAAACTTGGACCAGATGTTAGTGCTAAGTGCCTGCCTGTCATGCACACGCCCACTATAGGTTAAACCCCAGTCGAGGTCAGCAGTTGGATTTCCTGGGAAACATTCTCTGAGATGGAGATTGGCATATCAGGCAGTGCTCTTGGGATCAACACCTCTAGGAGGAAAGGAAGCAGGACAGGGAAAAGGGAGAGAGGTTGGGCTACGTGGGAGCCATCGGAAGACCCAGCTGGGCGTGCTAGGAGGCTCATGAGCGGGGATGGTCCTTCAGAGTCATCCTGAGCTGGGCCAAGGGATCTGGGCCTTGGTAGCCCTGCATCCATCATTCCTTGGTTGTGGGCTGCTGCCCTGGGAACGGGGTGTGACTTTGGTCAAGGTGGCTCTCTTCAGTTGAGGAAAGTCTCAGAATAGGCTCATAGCTGAGGGTACCACTGGGGGAATAACCCCTTCGTTCCTAAAAGGGGAATCTGGGCGGCGCAGCACCCTGTCCACCTCACCAGCATTCTGCTAAGTGCTCCACACAGACTAACTCACTGACTTCTCCCAGTGACCCTCCAAGAGGCAGGGGTTGTTCTCATCCCCATTATATAGACAAAGAAGCTGAGAGGTTAGCTCAGCTTTGCTCATGAGGGATGGAACCAAGATTTGAGACCACGGACTGTGCATTATTTATGTTGTGGAGAGAGAAAAAAGGAGGAGGAAAGGGAAAGATAAACGGGAAGGAAGGCACAGCAGGAGGAAGGGGAGGGCCTCACACACAGTGCTATGGGCAGCCCATGCCCAGAGCTCCAAGTCCAGGGAAACCAGAGCCAGAGCAAGCAAGGAGGCATGATCCTCCGATCAGTCCTGGGTCAGCCCCATTGGGTCCACCCAGGCTGAGGGAGGTGGCAGTAAGTCAGAAGCTAGGCAGGCAGAGAAAGAATGGGCCACACCATCCCTCAGTCGTCTGAATCTCCTCCTCGCCATCTGAAATACTACAGAGGGGTTATGAGTTGTAAAAGCCATCCTAACAAGGAAACTGTGAGCCAGTCCACTGGTAGCTATTGCTGGGCTCTAAAACCCCAGGGTGCTGCTCAAGTTTGCCCTCAGCCTTTTGACCCTGACTTCTCCAGTGACCCACAGCTCTAGCTCCACTGACGTCACGAAAAACAGGATGCAGCATCTTCTCTCTGAACTTGCTCATCTACTCCAGTTCTGAATTCAGTCCCATGGAGAAGAGCCTTTGCTCTCTGTGTTGGATCTATGACATTGTCCATCGGTTACTGAGTTCATATCACATTGCAGGCCCCAGGCTAAGCGCTGAAGAATCAAAGAGGACAAGACCCTTTACTTGCCCTTAAAGAGTTGCTATGAAAGACAAGGAAATATATATAACTATAATACAAGGAAGAAAGGGATAGGTGCTGTGGGAGAGGAAAATGCTATAGGAATGCAGAGTTGGGAGTGATAACTTCCAGAAGGGAAGCTTCATGGACGGAAGTACCTCTTGAATCGTTCCTTGAAACATGCAAGGAAGGTAGGGTTTGGATCAAGGAGGTGTAGGGATTGAGGTGTAAAATGGCGTGTAGTCAAGAAAACACACCCTTTATAAAGATTAACAGCGTTTCAGTTTGGATGGAGTGGATAAAGGGGAAATTCAAAGAGCAGATTGGGCGTAGACCACGGAAGGCCTCAAATGTCAGTCGAGGATGTCTGAGCTTTACTTTATAGGCATCAGGAGCCATCGGAGGTTTGGAAGCAAGAACGTGACAAATCTGGGTGCGCTTTGGAAAAATGCAATGGAGTAGGGAGAATCCAAGAATAGAAAGACCAATCAGGGAACCACTAAAGTGGTCAAGTGAGACGCAGATGGGCTGGTCTAAGGTTAGCAATAGGGATGAAGATCATGAAACAGGTGAGAAAAATGGAAGCAGGTCAAATCAGCAGAACTTGGTGACCAATTGACTGTGGTTGACTGATGACAGAAGAAGTCAAAGTAGATTGGGCAGTTTTGAGCCTGGGAGATAGGAGGTAACAGAGTGAGGGAGGACAGCAGAAGTGGAAAGTTGAGAAGGAGAGAAAGGGAAAAGCAGATTCATTTGGGAAAGGACTTGGAGGATTGGAGAGGACTATTGGACATCCAAGTGGCAATCTGGCAGATGGTGAGCTGTAAGTGTTTGCTTAGAGGTGACAGTATTTGCCATTGGAATGAACGACAATGTCAAGGTTAGAATGCGGTTGAGTTTCTCATGGCCAGACTTTCTTAAAAGCTGCCAAGGTCTCCCCTTGGTTTCCTTTTCATTCACTCATTTAACAGATATAATTGTTGCATGGCCTTTCTATGGTGAAGCTGAACTAAAGCCAGACGAAACAATTAAAAATTCTACTATGTAATCTTTGCCGCCAATACTAACCATCAATATAATCATACAAGCAGTGACCATTTGCCAATCACTTACAAGGCACCAGGCGCCTGGTTAAAATGAGACACTTATTATTTCATTTCATCTTTACAACAAGCTGACGAGTTAGACGTTATTATTATTCCCATTTTATGGAAAATTAAAACTCAGAAAAGTTATCTGATGACCCAAGATTACATATTGGTGGGTTATCAAGGAACCTAGATCCGAATACTGGTTATCAGACGCCAAAACCCCTGCCATTAACCTTTAGGCTATTTGGTGAGATTAAATGGACATTTTTTAAAATGTTAAATAAGACCCCAAATGCTGTCACCATCAGATTTTTAAATCGCACCTATGCAGGGCTTGGCAAGCAGTAGGTACTTAATAAATGTCTGCAGAAGGCAGGCAGGCAGACAGGAAGGTTGAGCAGGCCGGGTGCGTGGTAGATACAGCAAGCGCCAGGAGAAATCACATTGGGTTGTAACGGGCAGGATTTGCACTGCTGGAGAAAGAGCAGAAAGTGACAGGAATATAGAGGCTGAGAGGCTAGAGATTATTGGTGAATTCAGAGTGTGTCTGACGGGAGTGAGGCCAGTTCTGCTAGAGGGGGCAATTGTGTGCAGAGTTTCAGAAGGCATGTTGGGTTCCTGTCATGAAAGAGATAAGCCTTTTGGACTCTATTTTATGGACAGTTAGAAGTAACTAAAGGCCTTTGAGCCTGGTTGTGAAGCCGTTGCAATAATCCAGCCATTTAGCACTGCAGGATGGAGAGTGGATGACAGATGGAGGTGAGACATTCCCTCGGAGGAGTCAGGCGTGTAGTCAAGCACCTTTGGACATCCCCAGGCTGGGAGGGTGGCCCTGCAGAGCCCCGCTACCATCTCTTTTTTTGGCCATACTGCGAGGCAGGCGGGATCTTAGTTCCCCAGCCAGGAGTCGAACCCATGCCCCCTGCATTGGGAGCGTGGAGTCTTAACCTCCAAGGTGCCAGGGAAGTCCCCCCGCTACCATCTTGAAAGGCCCCAGAGTTAAAAGGAGAACACCCTGGAGTCGTAGCTGATTTCCTCTGTTGAACTCCGTGTCACTCACTGCCCCTCAGCAGAGAGAAATCTAAGAAAATGGGAACCAGAATAGGGAGGCTTTGATTAGGAGAGATGATAGAGAAATGCTCAGAGTTTGGGCACTCAGGGGTAGCGTGAAGGCACAGGCTTCACTGGGGAAGCTGCCAGCAGGGGGTCAGAGGCTGCGGAGAGGGTGGCACCAAGGCGGGACAGGACTTTGCCAAGAGCACAGGTGCTTTTTCCCAGCCCAGCCGGGTTGTAGAAAGAGCCCTGAACCAGGTACCTGAAGCCTGATTAGAATCTCGACTTGCCACATACACAAGCAAGGTGCCCTTGGTAAGTCATCTGGTATTTCTAAGATAACTGATGTGGAAACATCCAGCACAGTGCCTGGCGGTTGGCTGATACTTAACAAATATGTACAGAGCATGAAGGTCCAGGAGCTTCAGTTTGCTCACCTGTGAAACACAGATAACTATCCCAGACGGGCCTCCCTGCCAGGGCGGGGGAGGAGCAAGGGAGATGCAGGACGGAGACACTCGCCCTGGAGGCAGGAGACCAATCTAAGGGGGACAGCACGACCTTCATGGGGCCGCTGCGCTCTCCAGAGCCCCCCTTCCAGCAGTGGAGGTGTGACTTTACGCGTCTCTACACCTGCTTCTACCGAAAGGCAGCACAGCCCTGTGTGCTCTCACCCTGGGAGAGAGAAGATTCCACAGAGCCTGTGGGTGCTGGACCATAAACCCTCCCCAGTAGGAGTGGGTCTTCGTCTCTTTATCGCCGGTGCTCAGCCCACCACTGTACCTGCGTGGAGTAAACTGACCTCTGCGGTGCCCACGGCACCACGCTTGGGGCCAACCAGGACAGCCACAGCTCAGAGCTGGTCCTAAGTCCTGACCCGAAGCTGGTTCCAGTGGAGGGCTGGGTGGCCCCATAAACTCCACTCACTTAGAGATGGAGGGAACCAGTGCTGGAGAGCCAGTTGAGGTGACCTGTAAACAGCTTCACTGTCACCCTGGTGGGTTCTTCAGGGCGCCTTGCAGTCTGACTTTCCATTCTCTCCTTTCGTGGGACCTGAACCCACACACACAGCCTACATTCCCCCCACTTCTACCCTGAACCTTAATTTCCTTTTGCATCAAATACCTTTCTCCCCAGCTGTACCCCTAATGGATAATCTCCACCTGTCCAAGATGTGGCACGTGTGTCCCCTCACCTAAGAAAGGTTATCCTACAGGAAGTACCTCTCCCTTCTCTCAGTCTCTGCTGCCCTTGAGCTGTTCCGCTGCCCTTGAGCTGTTCCGCTGCCCTCACACTTTTCCCCCAGAGTCAGTATAACTATACATGTTCCACCTCTCTTTTGCCCATTAGTCCTTTCGAGGGCTGGGTCCACGCATTCTTGTTTTTATAGATGAGCAAACTGAACCTCCTTCCCCCAGGATTTGGCACACTGTCTTTTGCAAAGCAGGTGTTTCATAAAGATGTATTAAACGAATGAATGAGGGAATGAATAGCCATCATTATCATATGATTATTTCTGTCATCACTATCAGCTCCATCAGCATCTGTTAATTCACAGTAGGTAAGCCTGGAACTAGTACTATGTCTAGTACCTACTATGCCTTCTGTGATTTTTTGCCAAAACACAAAGACAATCCCAGTACACCTTGAGAACCCTCCTGGTTTCCCGTGGAATAGTGACCCTAGCAGACGTCACAAGGAGCTCTGGTTTTTACAGATTGGATTTATTATACCCCGGAACAGGGCGGAGAGCACATATATGGGTCTCTAAACCCTGGGGCTGTAGTAGCAGCATAAACACTTGTTTTATTATCTCCTTTCATTCTGCCTTCCCTCCCTGTCCCCAGCCCCAGAGCTCAAGCTGAGAGAGTCTGCTTAATTTCTTTGAGGGAGAATGACTCGGTGTGGGTTCCCTCCAGCTGTTCCTGCAGGAACAGAACCTCGGAATGCAGGCCGGTGTCTTTCCATCATCTCACCTCAGCGGGGTTTCTCTCCAGCCCTGCCAGAAAGGGGAGGGGATGGGGGAAGGGCCCGCCACCTGCAGTTGAAAGCATCCTTTGGCCTTGTCCCAGACAAGCTGTTTCATCCCGCAGCAGAGGCGGTGGGCGTCCAGTCGACAGGCCTGACGTGCTGTACAAACGAGCACTTTGTCACAGGAGGTGCTGTCCCTGATTGATGGCGTCCTGCTTTGTCTTTCAGGCTGTGGTGGTGACTGATGGGGAGCGCATCCTGGGCCTGGGAGACCTGGGCTGCTACGGCATGGGCATCCCCGTGGGCAAGCTGGCCCTGTACACGGCGTGCGGAGGCGTCAACCCGCAGCAGTGCCTCCCTGTCCTGCTGGATGTGGGCACCAACAACGAGGTAACGCACTGCCTGGGCCGGGAGCCAGAGGGTGGCAGCTGGGATGGCGTGGGGAGCACCTCTGTGTGGTGGTTCTGTTTACAAAGCATCAGGCCATTTCATTCTGGGGTCCCCGCTGCCAGGACACCTCCCCTACATGGCTGTGATGCCAGAACCTCTCTCCTCCCTGGTTGCCCATCCCACTCTCCCAGTCCCATCCTCTCCCCCCAGCCACTGCTGGGTCTTCTTGCTCTCCTACCTCCTGCCAAGGTACCCCCTGGGCGGGCTTTCTGTGCTTCCTTGTCCCGTGTCCCTAGGCAGCTTCCATTGCCCTCATGGCCTCTCTCTGATCCATTAGTGAAGAAAGCCGCTGAGGTAAGAGTGGCTGCTGGGCTGTTTTTTCAGCATTTTAGAGGCCAGCTACTCCCGTAAAAGGATTAAAACTCAAAGCGCCAGGACCAAGGGCTGAAATGTCTGGATCAGGCAGATGAGCAATCCTGCAAACCCAGGGAGAGAAACTGACCCGAGCTGTGGCTGAGAGCCACCTGCAGGCTTCTAGGAGGTTTAGGATTTAAGGAGCTCAAACCCCAGCCAAGAGTTTGCTCTGGGTACCACCACTCTGGGTCACGGTGTTTGTGCATGTCTGCAGTTCTCAGCTCTGTGTCTCTGTATCATGAACATAACAGAATTTCTTCTTGGTGATATTTATCTCTGGGTTTAAAATCAGTGCATGTCCATCTGAGAAAAACGTTTTCTCATGTTCATTGAAAAAACTCCAGAGAAGTATTAAAAATAAAATATTAGTCACAGAGCCAGTAATAATCATTGTTTACAATTTGGGATATTTCTTTCCAGCCTTATCCCTCTGAAACGTTTATTAAAAACAAAATTAAGTTTATATTGCATATACGGTTTTGTATCCTGCTTTTTTAGGTGTAATGTATGTCATGAGTTTTCTCCCAGATCACTAGCCATTATTCCACAAGGTCATTTTCATAGCTGCCTGGCATATCACAATTCATGTAAGAAACCCTCCACTCTTGGACATTTAGGTTGTTTCTAGTCTTCTTGCAAATATAATTGTGCTGTGATACCCGTTTTTGCAGATCAGTCTTTCCATCTCTGATGATTTCCCAAGGATAAATTCCTGGAAAAGGAAATATTGAAGCAAAGGGAATGATCATGTTTTAGATTCTCGATTCATATTGTCAAAAAGCTTATACTTATTTGCATTCTGAGTTGATCTTTCTCTAGAAAACTTGTTGTGACTCTGCATGGCCTCCTTCCTCCCTGGATGCCACACAACATCCTCATTTCTAAACAAGAACAAGCACTGTAGCCTCTAATGAGAAGTGATGCTTATTCAGGCTTCATCCACAGATACGGTCAAATGAAGGAGCAGCAGACAGACCTGGCTTCAGAGCTGAGAACTCACGGGGGTGGGAGGGGGAGGAGGGAGGACAAGAAGAGCACGCGAAGTGCTGGCCCGGCAAGCAGGGACCCTGGTCCCGGTACCCCTGACAGCCGGGTGAGTCCCTGTACCTGTCTAGATACCATCCCCTTCTGGTACAATTAGGGCCTGGACCAGAAAGTTACTGGGTATTCTCCCACCGCTAAATCTCTTCTCTATATGCCTCCCCACCAGACGAGGAGAAGGGAGGCTGCGTGGTGGTACAGCCTTATAGCTGCTCATTAAGACCCATCTTCAAGGTCTGCTCTGCACTGTGGTTCCCCTCCCCAGCCACATGCCTGGGTTTTGCTGAAATTGTCCCTCAGCCACAAAGGACATGTGTGGAACCGCACAAACGTGGACGAGTATAGCAAACTTCGTGTTAGTTATTATTCCCATCCATCACCTCCTGCCATGTTCCAACTGGATTTGTTTGAGACCATCTCTCTCTCTCTCTCTCTCTCTCTCTCTCTCTCTCTATCTATCTTTCTCTCTCTCTCTCCAAAAAGCTGGCTCTAGGCAAGAAGTGGAACGGCTTGAGACTGATTCTTAGGCCATTGCATCCCTTGGGAGGGAGTTGGTTGCCTCTAGCAGATGCCTTAGATCCTTTGTCACTGAAGGTCCAGCACTCAGCAATGATGAGCTAAAGTTTAGAGTTAGTGCCAACTTGTAGCAAACCCACCAGAAAAGATGGTGAGAAACTCTGAGTAATCAGGGCCAGGCCCTTTTCACAGACCACCCTGTTTCAGCCTGACAATAACCCTGTGAGTGGAGCTCAGTTATTACCCTCTTTTTACAGCTGAGGAAACTGAGGCCCAGAGAGATTAATTGGCCCAAGAAGATCTGCTGGAAGTGGCAGGAGTGGGTCCTAATCCACATGAGCGCTCCTCTCCCCACACCATACCACACTGCCTGCCCGGGTTTTTGTTGCTTTATGAGTAAAGATTATGTCTTGACTTTTAGAATTTTTATTACTAAAGTAACTTTAGAACATTATTCAACATTTTAAAAGGAGAAGGAAGTGGCATTTCTCCCACTACGCTACATTTGTGCTCCTGTCCGCTGTTTCTCTGTGCGTGTACATAGACGTAGATACAGTATTACCTAATTAATCATGCTGTGCCCCTAATTTTGTTCTGATTTCTTCAATGAAGATTATTTTGTGAGCACTTTCTCTTTACTTATTTTTTTAAAGTTTATGAAGTGTTTAGTAGGTGTCAGGCATTCTGCTAGGCTGAGGGAGATAAATGAGAGCCAGGCGTGGGTGGAATCTTTTAGTTGTCAGTGTTTCAACACTGTCACCTAATTGATCATCTTAATGGCTCATGTGTTACGTCTCCTCAAAGTGTCTGCTTCTCCCCCCTGGGGCTTTCGGCCTCTGCCTCAGCTCTCCCTCCTGGGTGTGGAAGGGAGAGAGTTTTGGAAGGACCAGAGGATTCCCCAGCTGAGGGGACAGGGCACAGCCTGAACTGCCATGCAACACCACAGACGAGAGAGAAAGCAGTGTTCTCCATGTCCAGTAAGACCTATGCCAGCACCTGCAATGGCCAGGCATAGTTCTGGGCACTTGTATATTTCAATCTCTCTTTTTTTTTTTAATATTATTATTTTTTTTTTTTTGGCTGCGTCAGGTCTTAGTTGGGGCACGCAGGATCTTCGTTCAGGCATGCGGGATCTTTATTGTTGAGGTACATGGGCTCTTTGTTGCAGCACTCGGGCTTCTCTCCAGTTGTGGCTTGCATGTTTTCTCTCTCTAGTTGTGGCACGTGGGCTTAGTTGCCGCGTGGCATGTGGGATATTAGTTCCCCGACCAGGGATCATACCCTCCTCCCCTGCATTGGAAGATGGATTCTTTACCACTGGACCACTGGGGAAGTCCGTCAATCTCATTTCGTTCTCACACCAACTGTATGAGATATTGTTCTCCCCTTTTTACAGATGAGGGAACTGAGATTGACACACGTTAACTACTTACTTCAGGTCACACAGCTCTAAGTGTTGGAGCTGGGACTTGAACCCTGGTCTCTCTGGCACCAGAGTGGCCTTGTCTACTGTGGCACACTGCTCCAAGATGTCAAGTATTTGGGTCACAGACTGGGTAATGAAGACTGAGAAAGTAGGTGTTTCACACAGTCTGTGTTCCATGGACACTCAGGATCAAACTAGGGCACACCGATGCCATTTTCACAGCCCTCCCCCGCAAAGAAAGGTGAACTCCCGCCAGACCTTCTTCAAGAAAGTTACAAAGAGGCCAACATTGGGAAGACGGAAGACAATGATTTCTGTCTTTTCAAATGCATTGACTATGTGATCTTCCACACTAGAGTTCTTTTTAAAAAATGATCAGTTTGCAAGATTTTTCCCCTAGAAGTCTGGGGGCACATCTCTCACCCAGAGCAAGACACAGCAACAGGAGAGGGAGGCTCTGCCTTGCAGCTTCCGTCTTACGTGGCAGTGCAGGGAGGGTTGCTGCTGTGAAGGCTTTAGTTTCAGAACAACTAGACCATCTGTGTGTATGTCTCTATAAAAAACTTCTGAGGCAAAAGGAGCTTTAATCAGAGTCAAAGAAAACACCCCTCCAGGTTTCCTGTTGAAGGAAAACATCTGCTATCTACAGCCCTGAAACTCTGAGTCACTTTTACCTGCCGACACCAAGGAGGTTTGGAAAAATAAATATGTGAGACGTGATCCCAGGAAGGAGGGACATCCCGTGATGAAGTTCCAAAGGACCAGGGGGAGGGAGCCCCGCCCAGTTAGACAGGGCACCTGCTCCGGCCCTCCCTCCCTTGTGTCTGTGTGTGGATTGATTTGTACATCTTGTTTCATATACACACAGCAGAGTCACAGACTGTTCACATTAGATGTCATACTTACTAGATATTATATGTAAATACTTCTCACTCAACCCCCTCGTTTCACATGGGAAAAGGGGCCCCAGGGCAGAAATGGCTTCTGCCAGGTTTGAGTCCAAGCCCAGTGCTTGGCCCACTCTGTGCTAAAGGTTCTGTGGGACAACCCAGGGCTTGGCTTCTCCTGCGGAAGTCTTGAGCCTCAATGGATTTTCCTCTCAAGGAGGTGATGTGAAAGTCTCTGTGGAAATGACTAAAGAGGGGGATGGAGGGGACAGATCATCAACAGAGCCTGGTAGACTGTGCCTTGGGTGTTACTGGTTGCTGAGGCAGCGTGGGATCGCCCACAGAGCTGGGTATGGAAGGGTTCCTTCCACCTGGCAAGATTGTCTTTATCGCAGCTCATAAGTAGTCAGCATTCACCCGTGTTGCCATCGGGCACAGGCTCTCTGTGCACATGTGACCAGTGAAGGGGCCCTTCCTAGGGTCATTGTAGCTTACCCTTGGGCTTAACTGAGCTTCCAGAGAAATACATGGTGGGCATAACTGTCACCCAGAGGGGGAAAGTGCACCATGTCCACACCGTGAACCCAATCCCATTACCTCCCCAGACCTCCAGATGCTCTCTGAGTAACATCTTCATGTGCCCGTTGCTCTGCAAGATAAATATTTTTCCAGACCAAGAGGTTCGTCTCTCTTCCAGCTTAAACCCAGTGCTCAATGATATGGCAAGGGAAGACGAGCCAGCCATTTTGCTTTCCATGACGTTTAGTCTGCAAGAGTTTTCACCTTAGAAAGAGCCAGGCACACAGCCGTGGAGGGTCTATTCAACTCCCACAGCAGAGGAGGCAGCTCTGGTTCATTTGCTCTGGATAGAGCCTTAACCTGAAGGCTTACTTAGTGCCAACGGGAGCTTGGCAACTACCTAGCAGAGGGGAAGCAGCAGGCTCAGAGGGGAGGAAGCTGATCCCGCCTGGGAAGACCCCTGCCCTAGAAGCTGCTTCCACCAAATTCGTTTTGTGACCTTAGGCAGTTCATTTAACCTTTCTGGGTCCCCAACACTCATTCGGAGGAAGCCGAACCAAGTGATTTCTAAGACGTCCCTAGTTCTTAATTCAGCATCTCCTTAGCCCAGTCCTAGAATAAACGCAACTCACATCAGTAAACGCTTTTTAATGGCCTGCGATGCGCCAGCACTGTAAACATCACTAGGGAGATGCACATGAATAAGGACCCTTTCCTCAAAGAGCTTGCATGATGCAATAGAGATCATTACTATCCCTATTGGACAGAGAAGTAAAATGAAGCAGGGACAAGTACCCAAAGTCGAAGAACTAGTTAAGTGGCAGAGCCTGAATTCAAACCCAGGTGCGTCCGATGCCAAAGCCCAGAGCCCCTTCTGATTCTAAAACCACACTGTCCTGAGGGTGCTCCGGGAGAGCATCTGACCAGGGCCACTGGGCCTGGCAATGCCCTTTCCTCTGCGGCACACTGCCTCCCAGCTTCAAGATTCCTTCTGCCTCTCTTGATGGGGTTACCAGATTTAGCAAAGAAAAATACAGGATGCAAGTTAAATTTAAATTTCGGTTAAATAGCTAATCATTTTTTAACGTAAGTATGTTCCATGCAAAACTTGGGACATATTTATACTAAATAAATATATATATATATATATATCTCCTATCTGAAATCCACATTTAACTGGGTGTCCTGTATTTTGTCTGGCAATACTGCCTTCTGAAAGCTTCTCTTTTTAACATTTATGTGAGGAAGTGCAGGATAGAGGAGGGCTGCCAGGGGAGGGTCCAGGCCAGTTCATAGTCCCACGCCTTGGTGGCAGTCATTCTTATAACCAATCACTCGGTGGGACGCAGGGCAGAATGTGGATTTCTTGTTCCATGTGGTACCAAGACAGTGTGGAAGCTCCACCCTCTGCTGTTTTTGAGAAGTCATTTTCCCTCCTGACAAAGGAAAGCCAGTTGGCTGGAGATGTGGACACGGTCTTTCCCCAGACCCCATTCAGGCTGTCACTGCTCCCCAGACTGGTCTACAGGACCAGCTGGAACTTCCAGCCACTACTGGACTCTTCCAGGAGGACCAGGGAGGGGGTCAGGAGCCAAACCCACATTCCCTGGTCCCCACAATGTCAAATGATGGGGTGTAAAGGGCGCTGTCATGAGACCCAGTCAAAGCAAGGCTCAGTTTCAGCTTAGATATTTTCTGGCTGTGTGAGTTTGGGCAATTTATTTAAACCCTTGAACAACTCTACCTTCCTCATCTGTAAAATGGGCATGAGAGTATGTAAGACGTAAGGATCAAACTACTTTTGATTCAGAAGGAGTGAATTACCTGAAATTTCTGTACAAGTATGAGAAGCTATATTTTCGTGTCACCTCCATATAGAAACTTTCTTCCCAATTTTTTGGAGTGCTTAGTTTTGAAGTATTTCAGACATAAAACATTTTATTATAAATAAAATAAATATTATAAAATATCAGGACTTTTTTTAAAAGCTTCTTATGGTCACCTTTATATCTCAGTAGTACCTCATTAGTGTTGACCTTTCATCTTAAGTGCAGATATACTGAGAAATTTTTGGAATATCCTAAAATTCTTCAGTACCACTGGAGAATTGGACCTGCCCCAGAAACCGTGTATGCAGCACTGAGAAATCCACTCTTGGCAGCCTCATGCACTCCTGAACCAATCTGTGACTTGGAAACATTACAGATTATAATTTACCGTGGACCCTTTCACCTCTATAAGAACTAAAAAGTGAATATTTTCTGCAAATGCCAAGAGTTAGACTATTTTTATCATTTATGCATATGCCCTTTGCAGGCTGTTCATATGTGTCAGACAGTTGAAATTGTGATATCTGTGCAATTTTGTATCCTGCTTTTCTCATTTTGAGTAATCTCATACACATTTGTCCAGGTGACTGCATAGTCTTAAAAGCCACCAGTTTCAATGACTGCCTAGTTGTCCATCTAGGTGTTACGTCATCATTTACTTCCTTGATCGCCCTTGGCTGGATGTTTGCTGCCTCTAAGTGACTTTTAGATGATCACTTTGAAAGTGGCCTGTGGAAGGGTAGGCACCATATATGTCCCACTCTCATCCTTTGGTCACACACACACAACTGCCACGGCAGGGTCCTAAACAGTCTCAAGGATGCATAACCCAGGAGGCAAAGAGATTGGGAAAAGAAGTTTAGACCTTACTGTCTTTCTGATGTAGCCGTGTGGCTCCTTGGAGAAAGCCCTAAACCACCTCAGATTCTGTGGACCCAGAATTGGGGGTGAGGGGTTGAGAAGGCAGGTACTTCCTGGTCTTTTCTGTCCACTATACCTTTGTCCTGCCACCTCCTACAAGGCAATATGGAGCTAGAATGGTGTCCTAAGCAAGAATGAGCCACCTGAGCAGCCTGGCTCAGTGGTTAAGACCATGGGCTCTGGAGCTGGCAGCCGTGAGTTTGAATCCAGATTCTTCCACTTATTAGCCCAAGAAAGAGGCGGCTGTTTAACCTCGCTGTGGCTTCCCCTCCCTCAGCAGTACCTGACACATTAGCAAACGCTGTGAAAGTCAAAGCTGCTGCCATTACTTTACAGCACGTTATGATTCCCAAAGCTCTTTCACGTGTATTATTTCATTTCCTCATCACGATCACCCTGTGCAGCTGATACTCTATCCCCATTTGACAGATGAGAAGGAGGCTCTGAGAGGTCACGTAATTTGCCTGAGGTCACACAGCTTGTCAGTGGTGGAGGTGAGACTGGACTCTGAGCCCCTTGAGGGCAGGACCCATGACATCCTTGCCTCTGAATCCTGCAGGAGCAGTCCAGATGGAGATGACGATAACACAAAACCTTGACCCCAGGGAGCTCATCTTTGTGGCGGCGGAGACACAAAAATAGATACTTTCCAAATACCCGAAAACATAAAATTACTTCCTGTTTCTTAAACGCACCAGGGCACCAGGTACTTCTTCCTCCTTCTAACTCCAGCCCCCAACCTTTCTTTGTGCCGATTTCTAAGCCTGGAGAGCCCAGCCCACCGGGCAACATCTGCCCATCTTTTAAAGCCTGACCATTTCTTCCGTGTCACCTTCCCCACCCGTTCCCTGGCGGGAATTACTCCACTCCTTCTCTGTGCTGCCAGGTGCCGTGCTTTGTGCCGAAGAAATGTCTCTAATCTGTAATAGAGTTTACTTACTCATCAGCCACCTGCATTAGGCCGTGAGCACCTTAGAGGCAGTGACCATCCCTTACCTACAAATTCCCCGACAGTCCTGACGGCAGCAGGCGTAGAGGGTCAGTAAATGTGTCATGCACGAATAAGCCCGCTGATTTCTGCATAGGGGTGTGTGTGAGGAGTACAGAGAGGCAGGAGTGGTCATCAGACCAGGGCAGACAGAGAGGATGACCAAACAGCGTGTGAAAGCTGTGACAGAAGAGCTGCAGGAGGTGGAGTGGAGGGGCCACCTAACACAGGCCGGCATTAGGGTGGGCCTCTCTCTTGAATGGAAAGTTCTGGTTGTATCAGTCTATCCTTGTATCCCCAGGGACTAACACAATGCCAGGCACGTGGTAGGTATTCAGTAAGCTTTCACGGAAGGAAAGGAGGGAGGGAGGGAATGTTTTCTAATTTAAGTCCAGGTCAGTGACTTTGGACAAGACCCAGTACCTCAATCCAGATGTCGCCTGGGGTGATTCTCAGCACAGGCTGTTTTATCCCCCAGGGAGACATTTGGCAAAGTCTGCAGATCTTTTTTACTGTCACAACTGGGGGTGCTACTGACTTCAAGTGGGAAGAACCCAGAGACACTGCTAAGTATTCTGTCAATACAATATACGGGTCAAAGAACTGTCCAGGCCAAAACGTCCACAGTACCACTGTTGAGAAACCCTGAAATGAACCCAGAGCTGCGGCCAGAGGTTGGAAGACTGTATCAGAGAGTTCTGCTTGTTCAAAGCATCCTTGATTCCTAAAGTGTGGACCCCTGGGGGTCTACCCTCCATCAGTGGCTTGGCTTCCAGACCCTTCCAGAGACAGCACCTGGGGAGTGGGGAGCAGCCTCCTCCCTCCCACCCTCCTACCCTCCTTCCCGCTAACCCACGACACTTAACGGGACGGATGCTGTCTGTTGCAGGAGCTGCTCAGGGACCCTCTGTACATTGGCCTGAAGCACCGGCGCGTGCGTGGGCAGGAGTACGACGACCTTCTGGACGAGTTCATGCAGGCCGTGACGGACAAGTAAGTGGGTCAGCTTGTCCCCTGTGAAAGAGGCCTGTTAAGAGATAGCATGACTAAGTCAGCATGGGTTTTGCCAGAGATGCATGCTTTTCCGGATGGTCCAAAAATTCCAACTTGACGCTGTGTACTCGGAAATCTCAAAGCCAAATGGGCTTGTTCTCTGGGAGAGTCTTTGGGAGCAGAGAAGGGAGGGGAGGGGATGACGGCTAGTTAAGTATCTGCTGTCCCGGGAGGAAAACCCCGTGGGCCGAGCTCTTCTAGGTTCCTGGCAGGAATAGGGATGCTGTTAGCAGCAGGGGAGAGAAGTGTGCCCTTCTGACGGAATGGCTTGGAAGGCAGCTGGCCACCTTAGTTGTCATTTTCCAGCTCCGAGGACCAGGCAGCATCAATGGGCCACCACAACAGGCCACACGGGCTGGGCCTGCGAGATTTACGAGGTGTCGTCTCTGCACGGGGGTGCACCACACTGACAGCTCCTGCCGCCCTGGCCTGCCCCATCTGTTTGCCATCATTGCCCCCCGCTTCCCCCGCTGAGGCTGGGATGACATGCTGGCTGTTCTCAAAACAGCCCCCCGCTCTCCCACGCTGAGTCTGACAGGCAAGTCAGTCAAAACTGTCTCAGCATCTCAGCAGGCCTCTGCAGACCCAGCAGGTCCCCTTCTCGCTTGAAAACCTCCAGCCTTTCTTGCTGTCCCAAGAGTGCCCAGGTAGGCAGAGCTGGTCTGGACGTCCTCGGCAAAGTACTTCATTGTCTGAGTTCAGCCACTTGAACCAGAGCGGTGGGCCAGAGAGAGAGCTGCTGTGGCCTCTGCAGCCCAGGAAGCCTCATCTGGGTGGGCTTTGGGGGTGGGCAAACCAACCCCACACTTCCAGGTCATTGACCTTGGGCAGGTTACTAAACTTTAAAGTCTCCTTACCTGGATTCCTTATCTGGGGATAAGAAGGAAGCATTCGATCGTTGTTGTGTTTTTTGTTTTCATTTGTTAGGATGAGGGAAAGTAACACTGAAGTTATATGGGATGGGGATGGTCCTAGAGGAAGGATGAAATTGGTAATGGAGTGTGGGGTGTGGAGGTAGGCATGCTGGTAAGCAAGTGGCCAAGAATCCAGTGCACACCTGGGAGCTTCGTCTTAGGTGGGAGCACAGAGCCCATCCACACAGAGGGAAGGCCACACTCTAGGCACAGATGCCGGCAGGTGGGTAGATGTTGAGGGGGTGTGCGTGAGAACCCCCTTGGAGGACAAGGTCATCTGCTGAGGGCGAGGATGGGGACAGAGGCTGTGGAGGTTTAAGGTGCAAGAGGTAAGAACTGGCATGTCCAAACTAGGGAACTAGAGGCTGGTTGCTGGCCTCCTGGAGGTTACTGATCATGAATTTAACTTAGGTCAGTTACACCTTTTCTGTGATTTTCTCTAGCCAGTTTCCACTGTCTGGATGCAGGGCAGGAAGAGACAGAGAGTAGGATTTAATCAGGGTTGGGATTTTGCCAGGCAAGAGGGAAAAAGAGAGAGAAAGGAGTTGAGAGTGTATTCAAGGGGATGGTTATAATGATGCAGCATGAGGCCTAGGCCGGGTGAGAAGGGACAGCTAAGGCCCTGCTGGAGAGGAGGGGTGAGGAACAGCGGTATGAGCAATGGACAGTAGGTCCTGATGAGGCCTGAGAATGATTGAGTTGGGTACCAGAGGGAATAAGCTGGAAAGAAAAGAGTAAATCAGAAAGTCAGGGGTTGGAAGCTGAGACTGTGAAGGAAGGGCTGCTATTGAGACACGACCACCAAAACAGCCAATTCGAGGGTCGGCTGCGTGA
Organism: Grampus griseus; assembly: GCF_964374135.1. Taxonomy (NCBI): domain Eukaryota; kingdom Metazoa; phylum Chordata; class Mammalia; order Artiodactyla; family Delphinidae; genus Grampus; species Grampus griseus. The sequence goes on from NC_139002.1 coordinate 46,296,438, forward strand.
ACCGAGGCGTATCATCTAGAACACGAGAGGTGACTGTCCTGCTTAATTCTCCCCCTTTTAGATCATCCCGAATATGACATTCAGTTCCAGACAAGATACTCTGAGGCTGGTAAATTACCTGAAGTGCCTTTGGAGAACCATAGCCACGGCAGTGACAGGAGCCAAAGGCTCGGCCTAGTGGGGAGAAGACGTAGGGACTGCTCTGTGGGTACCGGGGATGCGGTCCTCCCTCCAGAAGTCTGAAAGCTGTTCTTCCAGAGGAGGGACTGGACTTGTTTCTGTATACCCAGCCGGAGAAAAACCCATTGATAGAATGCTAAAGAAGGAGGCTTTCCGCTCAAAGTAAATCCAAGCTATCCCACAGTGCAGGGAACTCTGTGAGAACAAGTTCAAGTTCAGGTTGAGTGGCTTCTGGGGGAAGCCACTGTCACAGGAGAAAACGTAAGCATCAATTGTCCTTTAAGATGCCTCCCTGCCCCAGTGTTCTCTTCAGACCTCTTAAGATCCCTGCGTGGCTGGCAGGATAGGTTTTATTATTCCCATTTTGTAGAAGAGGAATCTGAGGCTCTGAGAAGCCAAGGAGCCTGTCCCAGGTCCCGCAGCTTCCGACAGGACGGCAGATTGACCCTGAGTCTGCTGACTCCAAGGCCAGACTGCTTTCTACAATTACCTGTGGCTGACAAGAGAAGGGAATGAATTTGGCTTTGAGAGCCGGTGTTTTCCTTCCTGTTTCCAGGGCTCATTGCGTATCTAGCGAGTCAGTAGTCATTCCGTGATTCCCCACAGAGAAGCCGTGCTATTCGTGTGAGAAGGTTAAATAAACTAGGATGTAAGAGGCTCTTCAAATCATCATTAAAACCAGTTCACAGACACACTCACAGAGTATGCGTCAGCCAAGAGGAATGTGTCCTTAGGTGGAAAAGACAGGGGTTGACACTCGGTTGTTTTAACTTTCTAATAAGCTAAAGCAGATGTTTCTGTGGATACTGTAGTTGGGGAGTGAGCCAGTGTCCCAGGATCTCTTGGGAATATAGTAGCCCGATGATAGAATGCCTGGCTGGGGGCAGCGCTGGGTGAGTCAGCAACCCTGAGGCCAAACACGATGTGCTTTAAGAAAGAACCTTGGGAAACGTTGACTCCTGCCTTCAACATCCTGTCTCTTTCCAAATGTCCTGCAAATAAAAGCTCCACCTTCTTGCCCCTGCCTGCTAATCGGGTGTTATCTTAAGATTTTTGGGGCCTGAAAACAAGAGTCGCTGTAGCTCAGTTACTATCCTGGAGTTTGGCCACTGGGGAGAACCCACCGAGGCAAAAGGAATCTCCACGTGCACCTGTGAACCACAGCAGTAAGTGTGTGTGTCCAGCTCAAAGCTAAGACACAGCCTGATGTTCCTGTGGCGAAGACCAGTCATTCCGTGCTTCCTGCTTTCCCTGCCGTGCAGTGGGACCTGGAGCGTTGCCCCTGAGGGATAAGTTTTCCCTGATGGTTTCCACTTATATTTTTCATTTCTATTACTTACAGAAGAATGGATGGGAATGGTTCATTTTAAGATTGCACCTGGAGCCCCAGCTCTGTCTGATGCTTGGCCTGGGCTGGACAGAAGTTTGACGTCAGCAAACTTTAGGCAGGCCATGAGAGGAAGCCACCCCCTTTCTCTAGTTCACCAAACCTAAATATAGAGATTGCTAAGCTCCTGAGATAAGAGTGATAAACAAGAAGGGAGGTAATATTTTTTTTAAAACCTGACTTTTAAAAAAAGCATCTGCATTTTAGCTCCAGGAAAATTTCTTTTTGAGTCTCTCCATCTTTCTCTCTGATTTTCTCTCTCTCTCTCTCTCTCTTTCTCTCTCACACACACACACACACACACACACACACACACGCACGCACCATCCTACACCAGATTCCTGAGGTTTATGCCATAGTGGAACTGGCATAGTACAATTTCATCACATTCTGGTGGTTAAGGCAAATCAGAGGTGCATACCAGATTCCAAGAGAGGTGATAACACAAGGGTTGAAACACCAGGAGGCATGGTTCATTGGGGAGCCACCAAGGTAACAGATTGTCACACACCATCCAGCCTGGGAGGGGTAAGGAATGGGGCAGCCAGCATTACAGGAGGATGCGCTCTGAAAATGCAAGAAGGGTGGAGAAAACCATAGCATCATGACACGTGGAAACAGGGAGATGTGTCAAATACAACTGATAGTCAGTTATTGAGTATCTGCTGGTATATAAGACGCTGTGTCAGATGTAGGCAGAAATCCACAGAGAAATAAACAGTACAGCTCTCAACGAGCTGTTCATTCAGAGACATTTTTTATCTACCTACTGGAGTTCAGACCCGACCTCTAAGCTTTCTTGGCCTCGGAGTCTCTTTAAGAAGAATTCTAGGGAGAAAACATAAAGTTGGGAGTTATCAGTTCATAGATGGTAGGTAAGGTCAAGGGCATGGTGGGGTTCACCTAGGGAAAGAGAGTAGAGAAAGAAGAGAGAATGGCTCACCACCGTTTTTGGAACCATGCCCTGTGAATAACTGCAACTTAAAGTGCTCAACAAAATTTAGGATTAGACTAGGATGTTGTTGGTAGAAATGGCAAGGAGGGTAAAAGGTTTGGTTCCTCGTACCAGCTCTGATTGCTAGGATCCTAAGGCCTCTCTAGGTGCAACAGGAGATGATGATTGATTAGCAATGTCTGCCCTGCAGGGGAGTGAAGCGTGGCAGCATATGTGCCATGCTTTAGCCATCCTGGATCTGTGAAGAGCCAATGGCCTAAGCATCTGCAACTTCATGAGCCCTCACCCTCACCGGTCCTCCTGCAACTTCTACAGTCAGCAGAAACTCAGAGGCCAAAGGAACCTGAAGGCTGAAGATTTCTCATAGCTAGATGTTCAGGATATTTCAAGAGCTACACCAAGCCTGTCTGTTGGGTCCACATGAAACTGCATCTCCTTCTGAGTTACAGAAACAGGCAGGAATATGCTCCCAGGGGTACACTCCACCCTCACGCCCACCCCAGTCCACTCTGGAACAAAGCAGTGGATCAAATAAGCATAAGCATATGAGTACGGACCTGTGGTTCCCAAACATGGCTGGTATTGGGCTCCTCCGGGGAGTTATCAAGAATATAGACTCCAGCCTCCTGTGCCATAGTAGGCCTGGACTGAGGCCTGGGCATCTCTGCTTTTGAAGCTTTCTTGATGCTTCTGTTAGAGCCACACAAAAGTTGAGATCTAAAAAGCTCAGATGGACTACATTCCCAGTAGAGGCATGTTTTGAGCAGCCCCAGCTCCCCCTACTTTCAGAGTCAGACTGGAGCCTGAGGCAAGGGTTAAGGACCAATACACATCATATACAATTGATAGTCAGTATTGAGAGGCTTTCCACACATCTTCCCACCGGGGACCTGCATGAAGAAAGGCCCAGCACCTTCTCTGGGCTCACCCTCCCAGGCAGTCTATCTTGACAACACACCTGCAGCTCTAACAGTTTCCTTCTGGTCTGAAAACCCCCCCAAGCCGGGCTGTGCCTGCTGCTTCTGCTGGTGTCCCCTTCGCCCTGGAGGAACTTGAACTGCTTTCAGACCTGACGTGATTGCATTTCCACATATGGGGAAAGCACACACACGCACATCTGGGCACCCCTTCCCAGAAGACTTGTCATGGGGAGGAATCAGGCCCACCTTTCCCCACCAGCTAGGTGCAAGCTCAAGCCTGATCCCCTGGCCTCAAGCCTTGACTCTGTGAGGGCTGACGAGCGTGGAAGAGGGAGATGGCAAATGCATTGGGAAGGTAAAGGCAGTCATGACTGCCTCATTCAGGGGGTTTCTTACAAAATGCTTCCCATGGAAATACAGAAAGTCACATCACCCTCCCAACAAATTTATTTATTTATTTATTTATTTATTTATTTATTTATTTATTTATTTTGGAATTTGACTTTTCAAACTCGTTCCATGAGGGAATATATTTTTCTGGCAAAGAGGAGCAGCAGGTACTGCATCAAGTGTTCCTGGGAACTGAGCTTTATTTCACCACTGAGGTGAGAAAACTCATTCTAGAAGCTCCAAGAAAGCTAAGAGCAGCACAAACAAACAATGTATCTAGTCATGCTTTTCCAGGGCTTTTGAGTAAGGACTACGTGCCCAGCACTCTACTAAGCCCTGTAATGAGATTCAAAGAAATAAGACATGCCCTGTGTCCTCATGAATCTTACAGACCTTCCCAAAAGACAACATTTTGAACAGGAACTAATTAGAGAAGTGTTAAGTACTCAACTGTTTGGTGTTGACTTTCAGTTCAGTGGAAATTCAGAGAAAGAAGCAATCAGGGATCACTGGGAAGAGATGGAAAGTAAACAGATTCAGGGCCAAATGTGATTAAGCAGCAGGAGAAAGCACATTCCATATGGATGATACATCATGAGAAAAGCAAGGACACAGCAAAGGCAAGGACAAGGCAAGGAGTACGCAAAAGACTCTGGAAGACTGGTCCCACTAGAGGTGAATGTTTATTGGTTCCAAAAAAGATTAAGTAGCAATAGAGCAGGCTATGTGATGGGCCTCGAAACCCAGGCAGAAGGTTGCAATTATTAGAGCTCAAAAGTGGAAAGGGCTTCAGTTATCTAATCCAGTGGTTTTAAACCAAGTTTCCCCGAACCCCAGGCATTTACAGAGGTGCATCAGGAGTGCTAGAAATGAATATTTGCCACCAACCATACAAGATTGAAACCACTTGAAGGAAAACATCATTGTTTTTAATCGCTTTCTGTGTCAGGGTTCTGCTCAAGATTTCATTAGTTAAAAAACTCTTCTACTAAAAATGTTTGAAAACTATCAATCCACACAAAACCTTATTTGGGACTTGATTCAGAGAACAATAGGGAGCCATGGTAGGTTCTTGAACAACAAAGTATTGAAATTGACAGGACGTGGGAGAAGATTAGAACAGCAGCCATAGCAATGCCCCAACTCAAATTCTGCCCTCCCCAGAAAAGTCTGCCCTGACCAGCCTGTCCTGAAACTCTCTTGCTGTTTGTAGTCGTAGCATAATTTATTGGCTGTATAATTCATTTGCTAATTAATCATGCACTGCATCACGGCATCTTTTCTATAATGGTCTAGAGCTTTTCTTTAAAGCTTTTTTGGTCTTTTAACTTTTCATCGTCAGAGCAGAGACTGGGCAAAGATGTGTCTGGACTATTGTAGAGAGGTTCAAGTATCAGCCTGGCCCAGACTAGATGGACTTTGAAGAACATTCCTTCCTCAGGTCCTGTAACTCTGTAACATCTCTACCAGACTGGTAGTTCCTGGGGGGCAGGGAGCATGATTTTACTCATGGTGGACCCACCGTAAATAGTAAGGGTGGGAGTTGGATGGTTGGTTGGTTGGTTGGGTTGGTTGGCTGAGGGATTGAAAGCCTTCACCAGGCTAGCTATCAGTTAGAATGGACTGAAGGTTATGAATTTGATGGCATCTGAGGATGCTTAGAGGAAGGAATGTTGAGACCCATTCTAGCTTGTCTGGCCTCTGAAAAAACAGATCAGTTTCCCAGTCTCAGCCTGACGTGGCTAATTGTTGACAGTCCAGCTCCTACGTGTTCCCATAAGAATAGGAGCCAGATGCTGCAAAATGACAGTCTCTCGTGCCTGTGAAGACTCTATCTTGGGTCACAGAAAGGGCTGGAAGGCTGTAGAAAAAACACAAACCAGCACCCAACTCTCCAGGACCTATTTGTTTGCATCGTGACCAAGCAGACTGAATAATTGAGAGGCCAAAATGTGATGGGGGAAGTTCACTAACTGGGGAGATGGATTCAGATGCCAGCTGGCTGTTTGCATTTCATTTTTCCCCAAGAGGCAGAGTAGGAACAAAATCATGCCCAGACCTGAAAGTTTCATATTACAGCAGAGGAGAGGGAGGGATAGAAGGGTTTTTCCCCCTGATTTTTCTCAATGGATTAATAGTAATAATAATAACAACTCTCTTTTACTTAATTGCCTGCTATGCACAGACTCTAATATAAGCGCATCATACAGCATTAATTCACTTAATTCTCACAGCAACCCTCTGGGGTGGGTACTATTATTAGCTTCATTTTAAGGGATGAGGAAACTGAAGCTTATAAGGTGTAAGTAACCCCCCTAAGAACGAGAACCCTATTAAGACCCCACCCACTAGCAACAGTTGTTAGAAGCACAAACTCTAGAGCTACACTGCCTGAGTTTGAACCTCTCATCTGCCACTTATTTTTTTTTTAACATCTTTATTGGGGTATAATTGCTTTACAATGGTGTGTTAGTTTCTGCTTTATAACAAAGTGAATCAGTTATACATATACATACGTTCCCGTATCTCTTCCCTCTTGTGTCTCCCTCCCTCCCACCCTCCCTATCCCACCCCTCCAGGTGGTCACAAAGCACCGAGCTGATCTCCCTGTGCTATGCGGCTGCTTCCCACTAGCTATCTATTTTACGTTTGGTAGTGTATATATGTCCATGCCTCTCTCTGGCTTTGTCACAGCTCACCCTTCCTCCTCCCCATATCCTCAAGTCCGTTCTCCAGTATCACCTGCCACTTATTAACAAGCTATTTAAGTTTCTGTGCCTCGGTGTCCTCATTTCCAAGATACATTTTTAATATTTAACTTGTAGATTGTTTCTGCTAAATAAATGAGACAATCCATGTAAGATGCTTACCATTATACCTGAGTAAGAGTAAACATGAGTGTTTGCTATTATTAATAATAATAATAACTTAGGCAGTTTCCAAAGCCACTGTCGTTTAAGCAGTGCTTTAGTACTGCCTCCATTCATGCAATCAGTTAACTTAGCCATTAATATATTCATCTTTTCCTTCCATAGTTCCCCACTCATCCATCCCTGCCATTCCAATAATAGCGTCCTTCTCTTACTCAATTCTTCTTCCCTGGTGCTAATCTGAAGAAATAAAAAGAACCGTTCTGGAAGCACTGGGTGTGATCCATCTCCATGTTCAGATCCCGGGTTTGTACAATTAGTAAATGTTTGGTCCTTGCCCTCTACACCTATTCAGTTAAATTCTGCCCACCACCACCCTCCCCCAAGTGGAGAGGCAGTGTGTGTATCCATGCGGGGGGGAGATCTCATATTTTCTGTAGTTGTTTCAGATGAGCGTTATTTGGGCCTTACAGACCCGCCGTTCTGAGAGCTAAGAAGCTAATTTCCCAAGTGAAGCAATGAGTATAAAAGTGTCCCCTACCAGTGACATGGCTGGAGAACCTGGCAGAGGGAAAACTAACACTCCTCTATAGGGTCACTCCCACAACCCATGCCGTGTGGAATTCCTTGAAGGGAAAAGCAATTCCCCAATGAAAATAAATTCATGATTCACAGTAACCCACATAGAAACAGTCCACAATGTGGGAAAATCAGAAACTGATAGAAGAATTAGAACCCCAAGGAAAAGGAATATTCTGAGAGAGACTATAAAGTGGTTATACTTAGATGTATTAAAGAGCTATTTTTTATAAGAATGAAGTAATAAGGAAAGTACCTAACACTTAAAAAAAAAAAGTAGCAGGCAGACTTGAAAAAGAAACAGATAAAACTTCTGAAAATGAAAAACAGAGTCATGGACATTCAGCAGAGTTTACTAATGTTAGCTCAAGACACCGTCAGAAAACCCAAGTCCTTAAAAATCACTGCCTGCAGGCATTTCAGAGACCCTCCAGTCCTACTGTTGGTGATCCAGAAAGAACCGGGACACCAGGTGTTTTACTCAGGAAAGATTTCTCTGAGCTGCTTGTGAGAAAGAGCATTTCTCTCGAGGGAAAGACAGGATGGATAAGACCGCAGCCCCCAAATCCAAGCCGCATCGTTCCACGCCAGAGCGGGTGTAGCAATTCCAGGCAGCCCCATGGTACATTTACTCTCGTTTTCTCTTTGCCTCTCTTTCTCTGTCTCACTCATTCATACACACATACTATGCAGTCTCTTCTTATTCTACTGCATTCATTTTATTAGGCTCAAGCACATTGTTTTTTAATGTGCTTGAGCCTGTTAAAATGGAGAAAAAATCCTAAAAGCGAACGATTCTGTCAAGATAAGTTATGTAAAGAAAACATGTCTGGATGTATATATACCATGCCGTTAACAGTGATTACAGTCAAGGCTTGCGGTGGCTGGGATTTTTGCTTTCCAAGCCAGTCATTCCTATAATGTTTGATTGTTTGTGTGCAGGCATTTCTTTTGTAATTAGAAAAAAAAAATGGATTTTTAAAAATAATGAGTTAGGCAGTGGTTCTTTCCCGGAGGCAGTTCCTTGCGTTTTTTTTTACACCCACGAAAGATACGAAGAAGCAAGCAAGCATCCCAGGCTTCACCCTCTGGTGAACTGAGTACTGGTCTAACCTAGGCTCCTACAGACAATAAAGTAACTCACATCCATCAGCTCATGTAATACTCACAATAATCCTATTAAGTAGATACAGTTATTGTCCCATCCCACTGAAATATAAGTTCCAGGGAGAGATCTTTGTCTCTTCTGTTCACTGCTGTATCTCAAGCGCTCAGAACAATGCCTAACGGCAGCGTGGATTCTCAATAAACATGTATTGAATGAATGCACACTTTACAGATGAAACGGAGGCACAGAGAGCTTAGGGATCTTGTCCCGGGTCACACCATTAGCAGTGGTGGAGCCAGGCTTTGAACTCAGGTAGTCTAACTCCAGAACCCACCTTCTAACTTGAATACTCTATTTCTTTTCTTCTACATGAAAGAAAAGACAGTCCAACGTACTCCAGACACCTTTTTGATGCAGCAGGCAAGGAGAACAAATGGGAGGAAGGTCTTATGGAAACTAGTCTACTTCACATACTCACGTCTCCTCTCTCCAGCTTGTTCTAGGGCAGGGTTAGTGACCCACCAGTCCTCACCGTTAGGGAGGCTATGGAGGGGCCAGCCATCAACTCCCATTTTCAAAACTCTCTAGCCCTTCTCAGCGAGGGACGCATCCTCTTTTTTATTTTTATTGAAGTGTAATTGACATGTATCATTGTGTAAGTTTAAGGTGTACAACGTGTCGATTTGACACATTAATTTTTTTAATAGATCTTTATTGGTGTATAATTGCTTCACAATACCGTGTTAGTTTCTGTTGCACAACAAAGCGAATCAGCCATATTCGTACACATGTCCCCATATCTCCTCCTTCTTGAGCCTCCCTCCCACCCTCCCTATCCCACCCCTCTCGGTCATCGCAAGCACCGAGCTGATCCCCCTGTGCTGCGCTGCTGCTTCCCACCAGCCAGCTATTTTACATTCGGTAGTATATATATGTTGATGCTACTCTCACTTCGCCCCAGCTTCGCCCTCCCAGCCCCATGTCATCAAGTCCATTCTCTATGTCTACCTCTTTATTCCTGCCCTGCTACTAGGTTCATCAGTACCATTTTTTTTTTAAGATCCCATATACATTCGTTAGCATACGGTACACATTAATATAGTGCAATATGATTACCACCACCACGTTAGCTAAGCCTTCTATCACATCACATAGTTATCATTTCCTTTTTTTGTGGTGGGAAAATTCTCCAGCACCTGAGTCAGTTGGCACTTGGTTCTTCCTTCTTAACTACCTAACAGTGGTCCAGTTGCCCCATCATTCACCAGAGCTGGGCGCCCCCTGCAGGCCTCTCCACAAACTGCAAACCCAGCCAGTGTTACCGAGCCCCGGGGGAAAAGCTGAGACTCATTGGCTCCAAGCTTCTCCTGGTGGTTTTAAACAATACAAACAAAGGAAAAGCCCTAAGCTTATGGCATCCAGACTACAAGGCAAGTTTCAATATTTTATTTTAATTTTGAAAGATTGTAAAGAGTGTAACCATTAGCTCTAAATCTTGATTGTAATGTTTCACAGGAGCGTTCACACGCTGAGTCCCTCTCAGCAGGGACAGTCACTGCTCAGTATTTTCATATACACTGAATTTTAGGAATGCCTTTTGCCGTTCAACCTGTGTCTTACTTTATTTTCCCACCTGGCCCTCCCTAGAACTGTAACACACATCTTAGAATACCTGAACAGGAAACAACCTGCTCATTGATCCAACTCCATCACTTTATAGGTGGGGAAACTGAGACCCAGAAAGAAAGTTCTTTCCCCGGAGTCAGATAATGATAAAAAGCAGTGGGAAATTAAGGGGAACTTATCCAGTTGTTTGCTCCCATTCACATAGTTCATGAAATCTCTTCCAAGTTTCCATTTAGCCTGTATTTATCATATGCTTTCTCTGGGCCCCAGAGTGTGGCCAAAACAAAAAGACCTAGAGTTCAGTTGAGTTCAGACCTAGAGTTCAACTGTCCTAGAGTTCAGTTCTCCCTTGAGCTTGTAATATGGACACATAAAATAATCAGAAAATAGTTCAAGGCAGCATTCAGTTATTCTTTTATCTATTTATTCTTGTATTCACCCATACTTGAATTCATTCAATGGACAGATATTTATTGAACGTAGCAATAAGTCAGAAATAGACTTTGCTCTCAAGAAGCTTATAATTGACTGGGAAAAATTAAAATATGTTTAAATAATTACTGCTGAGTTTGTGTAGATTTAATGTCTACTTAGTTAATGGCCCTGCCTGCAGCGTCAGTCAAGGCTGATGGGGGAATACAGTGGTCAAAGGCCTGGGGCATTTAGTTGGAGTTCAAAGTCATGGCCTTCTTCCCAGGAAAGAGCTAGCAATTCACTTTTACAAAGAACCTACTCTGTGCTGGGTGCTTTACTTTTAATTATCACAGCAACCCTTAGGGATAAATAAACTGAGGTTCAGAAAGGTTAAGTAACTTGTCCCAAATCACCCAGTTAGAAATGGAAGAGTCTGGGCTCACCCCAAATCCACCTGACTTCAAAATCAGAGGTGCTTTCCTACAGCCTCTGCTGCCTGCTCTCCCAGCCTAGCTGGAAACCCTTCCCTGCCTGCGGCCTCATTTGTGTTGATTCCTCGGGGTAAAGGAAAGGGGCTGAGCTATTGTGATACAAAGATACTTTGCAGCAGTGGCCTCTAGAAGAGGATAGTGGGGCTTCCAGGGGACCGGGAGTCACGTGGGCTGTGTGTGACCGGTCACCCCTGTCGAAGGACTGTGCTCTGGCAGGCATTCATTCACGCTCCCATTTGTTCACCAATGCTGGCTGAGCTGGGCAAGCACAGGGCCTTGGGCATACGGCAGCAGGTTTGTTTGGGCTTCTAACTTGGGTGTCTGAAGCGGATTTGTCCAGAGCAGGGGGCAGGAGAGGGGGTCCGTTAAAACTTCTTCTTCAGCTGTTGTGCCCCATGTGGTGAGTGAGACACCTCCCCTGCCCTCAAGGACCCTGCCTAGTGCCTGTTTTGACCTCGTCTGTCCCCTAACCTGGCTTAGTCTTTCCTTTCTTCCCCTCCCTGACTTTGACTCACTTTGGTCCTGAAAGGCCACAAACACAGACTGCGATTTCCAACCTTATTGTCTTTCACCTGAATGTCAACATTCAAGGTGGAAGTTAGCCAGTTGCATGAGGGAGGGACAGTTTAGATGCTTAGGGAGTCCAAGGTACAATTGTATGACACACTGTATGGTACAAATACTACAGTAGTACACCTGAACAGAGAGATCAGAATAGACCAAACTAATGAGAGAACATCAGTCACCTCATTAAAACTAAAACGTACAACCTGTGGGCAGATCAGAGCTGGTGTGAATGCCAACGCCGCAGGTCAGCCAGTGGGTTGGAGGCTAGGAAAAGTGCCCAGGCTTTAAGAGCAGAAGGTTGGGGTGTGAGCTGCTGTGACCTAGAGGAAAAACTCAGTACTGGCCTCTGACCTTTGAGAGGTCGAGAGGTCAGCAGATCAGCCACCATCCTCTTCCCAGCACTGGGATTTCTGGCGCCATTTGCGTGTTTGCCCAGGAAGTCAGACAAATGGGGAAATTGAGGAGGAAATACAAACTGTTCCTGGAGTGTTTTCTGTCTGGCCTGGGATTGCCGTCAGAGCAGTGACTGAGGAACGGCCACATTATTCTGGTACTTTTGCTTAGAAGTTCCTGCTTCCTTTGACTGTCTTTTGACACGATGGGAGTTTTCCCCCATTAGGCTGGAATGGCAGCCACAGGAGCCCGCCAGTCTGGCTACCACAGCCGGCACACCAGGGGAATCTCCCAGTGTGGGACCTGGGAAGGGAAGGGCCTCAGCGGTCCATACACCACGTCCACCGTGGCTGGAATCCTTTCCACAGCCTCAATGCCAAGTGAAGTTCTGGGGACCCTGGAATCACTTCCAGGGACAGCGTCTTCCATCCAGCGTTCGAGATCTCTGCCTTATGTGGCACAGAAATCTCTGTCCTGATTTCCGCCTGTTGGCTCTGCTTTTCTCTTAAGGCCGCATAAGATCAGTCTACCCTAATTCCCTGTCCACAGAACGGTCCTGCGTGTCTTTGAAGATAAGCATTATGCCTCATTCCACTGAGATTTCTTTTTCAGGCACAATATTCCCGCTTTCCCCAATCCATGGTTTCCAGTTTCCTCACCTACAGAAGAGTTTCCCTGTCATCCTTGTGAGTCCCTTCCCAAGCACCCCTCCCGCCCCCCGCAGAGTGAGTCACTCCCTCTACATATGTGTGGTGTGAAGGCTGCACATCTGTCCCTCCACTAGGCTGTGACGTCCCAGAAGGAGGAACCATGTCTTCTTCACATTCCAACTGGACTTTGGCTCCTGTCTGCTCCCATCTCCCTAAGACCTCGAGCCCCCATCATCACTCCTCGCATCTCCCCTCCTTACTGGCTTCTCTATCTCATACACACACCTCCCATCAAAAATGCATCCATCCTCCAGTCCCACGTCCACCACCAGCTGTCTCCCTACCCTTGTTTCATAGCCAAGCCTCTTCTTTAACCCCCCGCAGAACGGTTCCCTCCCCACGACTCCACCGGAAGTGCTCTGGCAGAGTTCACGAGTGATCTTCTGACCATCACTTCCCCGCCCCCCGCCAACACTTCCAGATCCCTGTTTCTGTTGACATCTCCGCAGCATCTGACACTGCCCACAGCCTGTGGCAGCTGCCACTGTCCACCTCGCCGGTCCCCCTGCTGACTTTCCTTCTCTAGACTCTCTTCCTCCGCCCCTTGCTGCCCCCTGGACACAGGTGTGTGCGAGGTCTGTCCTTGGCCTTGCTCCCTGCTCGGTGCACACGCTCTGCCTGAGACCCTCACAATACTCTGAACTCCCCGTTCCTCTCTGCTGAGCCTCATGTAGCATCTGCTCTTCGTGAACACATCCACTTGGACGTGCCAGCACCTCAGACTCAGCACGGGCCAAGCCTGTCTTGCGGAGCGAGGTTATCTGTCCCTCCCGGTCCCCAGCCTTGGCGACCAACAGATGCCGCCACCCCCATCCCGGGCTCCTCCTCGTTCAGCTTCCATGTCCTGCACGTGATTAAATCCTGCCCTTAAGAACAATCGCCTCCGTGGACTCAGTGCCTACGCCGTGCCAGGCTTTTTACGTACATTATCTCATTTAATTCTCACAGCAGGACTGCAAGAGAGGTATTATCATCCCGCTGTCTTATCAGCAAAGACTGAAATTTGGATTAAATAACTCGCCTGGGGTCACACGTTTAGTAAGTGATGGCTCCAGACCTGCGCAGCCCCAAAGCTCCCTCCACTGCCCACCCTCTGCCTTCACATCTGTCACCCCACCCTCCTCTCATTCGTGGTCCCTGTTGCCTCGTCCCAGCACTTCACGGTCTCTCACTGGGGCTCCGTGCCTCCAGGATGTCCTCCCAGCTAGTCCATCCCATCACCCACTCTGCTGCAGAATGGACGTCCTAAAACACAGGCCACTTTCCTGCCCGAAGCCTCTCGGTGGGTCCCCATCGTCCCCCGACTGTGTAGGCTCTTTTACACAGGCATGTAAAGGGGTGGCCCCTGAAATCCGCCTAGCCTCAGCTCTCCCCACATCTCCCCTTCTTCACCCCTCTCCCAGCTCTGGTTATTTTCCTGCAGCTCCAGGAAGGCCCCCCCATTCTCATTCCAGATGCATGTGCTGTTCCCTCTGCCTGAGGTGCCCTTCTCCCTCCCCCCCACCGCCCCACCTGCACAGTCTGCCCCTGAACCTCTGCTCTCCCTCAGGCCGAGCCTCGGTCTCCTGCTCTGTGGAGCCCTCAGTTTCTCTCCCAGAAGAGCTGATTGCCCCCTTGGAGGCCTCCCACATGCCTAGGACATACCTCCATTATTACCCTTGTCACAGTATGTTGCACCTGCTTTTTTTATTTTCCTGTGTCCCTGTCAGACTTGAAATTCTTGAACTTGCCTTTGTAATCTAGCAGGGAAGACAGTCCCTTGTTCACAGTGGACACTTAGAAATGTTTGCTGCATTGAACGTTTATATCATACCTAGGAGAGTTCCTGGCACAAAGGGGAGACCCTGCCCGATACATTTCTTTAATAATTAAAACAGAAATGTCAATAAATAATTGTGATGCAATGTGATGTATCCTAACAGAGATACGCCCAGAGTAGCAAGGCAGCCCAGGAAAGAGAAGAATTACTGTTACCCTGGGTAAGGAAATCGATGGGTCAGGGAAGCCTTCCTAGAAGACATGACATTTCAGCAGGGCCTTACCGTTTAAGTAGGAGTTGGCCAGGGTAAAATGAGGCCCTCTGGGCACCTGAGCAAAGACATGGAGCAGTGCAAGGGCCCACAGTGGTTGGGAAGCAGCAAGATATGCCCAGGGCGACGGAAGACATGAGAAGGGGGTGAGCATTAAGGTTGGGGCCAAAGTGAACGCCATCTAAGGAGTCTAAACACAACCCCAAAGGCAGTGGGAGCGCTGTAAGGATTTTAAGAAAAGAAATTGCACAGATCTGTGTTTAGAAAGATACAGTGGATGGATTGGGGGAAGGGAAATAAAGCTGGAGGAGGTGAGATCCGTTATTACAGGATCCTGGCCAGAAGTAACAATTGCAGGAATCCCAGGGAGAGATGGCCTCGCCCTGAGTCCACCCAGCCCCTGCAAAGTTCTTTCTGCAGAGAGCTGTGTCTGTCAAACTGTGCTCATATAAACGGAGAGGGTGGGACACAGAAGGGTGAGGTCTCTAGTCAAATAAGTTTAGAAAATGCTGAGTTAAACAGACTTCTTAATGCAGGACTTTTCAGAATCTTTCATACACATTGTATATGTTATATGAACATTCAGAGTTTCCCAAATTGTTTGAGCCATGGGACCTCTTTCTGAGAGCATCTCAAGGGACTAGAGTTTAATGGAATGTGTAAAATAAAAACAAAGACCTAGAGCTTTCGGGATTCTTTCAGCTCTAATTCCTGGAAGGACAAAATAAACAAAAGAAATAGTTTTCCACTGGGTGTAACTGATGTCCTCACCATGCACTCTGCTGGGGGGTCTTGTGTGTGTGTGTGTGTGTTTTGTTAGGGGCATGGAGTGGGCTGCCATGGAAATGAGTGGTAGGTTTTAGTCATTCTGTTTGGAGGCAGGCTGAGCAAATTCACCTGCTCTTCCCAGGTGCCCTGTGTTTGTTCAGGCCTGAAAGAGGTCAGACCCACGTGTTTGAAAGAATGGCAGGTCCTGACCTTCAGAACAAAGAAACCAGGTCTACAGCCCATGGAATGTACTGGTCTCACGCAGCCTTTGGTCAGCTTGCTGGGGGGAAGGGCAGAGCAACCATCTCAGAATCTCTTTACCCTGGGGAGGCTGCATCCCAGGTGGCAGGTACCCGGCTCCGTCGTCACATTGTCACACACAGCTCCCTAGGGCTCCCAGGCACAAGTCGCCATTTTCAGGCTTCCTCTTGCCTGAGGGCTGGAGGAAGAAGCCTTTTAACATCCACCCATCGGCCTTGCGGCTTTAAGTGAGCCCCGGCCTTAAAACGCCTTCTATGGCAGCGCCAAGGCCATTTCCCATCCGAGTCCCCAGGGTGGAGGAGTCTGGGCAGCTCCGTGTGCGGCCTGGGAAGGCGCCTCTTTCTCCATTGCAGGAATTCTTCCCTGAGAAGCAGCAGATATTCCTCAGCCCCTGCCAGGAGTTCAGGGTGAAGAGTTCAAAAGTGCAGAAGGGGACAAACAGGAGCCGCCCGGGTGAGGGGCAGCTTCTGGCAGGATGGAAGGTCAGCGATGAACTGCCGGCACTGAAGTCAGGAAATGGCCCAGAGCCCTGAGTAGGGGGCCTGAGCGGGGCCCCTCTGGAGGGGCTGCTGCTCCAGCCGTACGACCTGGACAGTGGCCGCCTCCGCCCTGCTCACTCAGCCGGTCTGCTCTGGGTCAGCTCAAGGAGGACTCGAAAATACTGATGTTCCTGTCATACGTTGCTCTTACCAGGAACGGTCAGACCTCCCTACTTTGGACTTACATCTCAGTGACGCTCCTAGTGTATCTATTCCAACCCTACGTTAAGGAGCTCCTGCTTCTCCCGCGAGGCTCTCAGATCAGGAACTAAGACCCAGAGAGAAAGGGGACTCACCCAAGACTCAGAGCTTATATCAGAGACAGAAGGAGAATACGATTTTCCTGTCCCCCAGTTCAGCGTTTTCTTCACCACGTGGCACTGTTTTTCTCGTTGGAGAAAGAAACCTAACTTTAACATCTACTTCACTTTATGTTTTACAAAATCATATTGCTGTTAAAACTAAACTAAGTTCTGTCATCAGATAGAGCTGGATTCAGATTCCAGCTCCACCCCTTTCCAACTGCAGGAGAATAAATAACCCCGGGGGCAAATAACTGAACGTCCTGTAGCTCAGGATTCCTTCTCTGCAATGGCACCTACCTACTTCATAAGGTCATGGGAAGATTAGTTGAGATAATTCATGCAAAGGACTCAGCCTGATGCCCAGCACCGTCGATAACCATTAGCTGTTTTCGTTACTGTTATCATTGGTAGAAGTATTTTCATGAATATGTAAGGCAGTTATAATTAACATTTAAATTGGTGTTATGATGAAAGTCCAGCATCCTGTATTTGGATATACATGGATGAATTGAGAAAAGGTTTTTTGTAACCTAAGCTTTTAAAATTTTCATTTTGAAATTTTTTTTGTTCTTAATTGGCTTTTAATTAGTTTAACAAGTTGGCAGGAAAACTCACACTAAAATTCCACCCACTCCTTCATGTACCCAGCTCTTCCTAAAACATTTCCTGAACAACTACACTATGGGTTTATCATGGGTGCTCAGTAGATGCTTTTGGATAGATGGATGGACAGGCAGATGGATGGGCAGAGGGAATGGACGGATGATGGATGGATGGATGGATGATGCAAACAGAGCAACTGAAGTAACCAGCCTTGGTTCAGACTGGATAGTTAGTGGTGTGGTTCCGTGAAAAGCCATAAGTCAGGAGCCAAGGGACCAGGAAAAAGTGGTAAAGGACCCAAAGGTCTCCCTGGAGATGAAGAAGAGGTATAGTGGAAGTAAGGGAGGTGGAAGGAGAGGCTGTGGTCAGAGACTGAAACGCACAGTGTGAAATTTTAGTAGGAGCGGCTCCTGGTGACGAAAGGTCCAGGGAGCAGCCATGGGGAGGGCATCCAAGGTGGGTAGGGGTCCTGGAGGTCGTTAAATACAAGGAGGTCAAGAAACTCTGAGCCTAGGTTATTGGATGGCAGATGCACATAGCCTTTTATCCAATTCCAAGTTAGGATTAAAGTGACTTGAATGAATGAGATTTTACTCTGTAGCTCATCAAATTCCTCCCTGGGAAGGTTCTCTTACGTGAAACTGAATTTGCAATGAAAGAATAATAGTGCACTGAACAAAGGTATTTATTTATAATCCCTGCCTTATTTTTTAACCTAAGAGTGGTGTTGCTTAAAGGTCAAGTGTGTGTGTGTGTGTGTGTGTGTGTGTGTGTGTGTGTGTATGTAAGAGACAGAGAGTGAGAGAAAGGAGAAACGACGTGCATCACATTGTTTTGTCGTCTGACCTTTTCAGCATTTTAGCTCCAGGCCAGTGCGGGAGCAACACTGAGAGTCTTGTGAGGATTCTATATATCAAAAGGTCACCGACAACCAAAGACATTCTGTTCCTCCCTCCCCATCCAAATACTTGAAATTCACACCCTGAACAAAAATTCACAGTAAATGTTGGTTTGGTGAACATAGCATTATAATTGTGCACTGAAGGGGTTTTTTTTTTGTTTTTTTTTAAACCATTTCTATTCGTTGTACAAGGAGAAGAGGGCTGGATGGTGGGTCAGGAGACACTGCAAGCTCCCTACCACTACCCCCACCAGCACTTGCTCTGTGACTGGGAATAAGAACTGTGGCCAGGATGACACGTGTTTAGCACTTTACAATTTAAAGATCACCCCCAGCTTTTAATCCTCACCACAGCCGCAAAGTTGGCCAGGCAAATATTATGCCCATTGACAGATGGAAAACTGAGGCGGAACAGAGAAGTGAAGTGACACTCGGTTGCAGTGGCAGAGACAGGTCAGGCCCACGAGCCTCCTGACCCAAGCCCAGAGCTCAGCACTGGACTGAGGCAAGTTGCTGCCTCTCCATTTCGGGCCCTGTGACATGAACCTGTCTCCAAATCCCCCCACCGACAGCTCCAACTGGAAGGACCATGGTAGGAGCAAATATTTGCCTGCCCACTGGCATTTCTACTGTACTTTTTCTGCTTCCTCCCTTTTCTGGTGGTGCGTTTCCTTTTACAACAAACCTCTGTAAACAGTTTCTGAGAATTACTGAGCTATGTTTGTAATGCAGATGTACTCAGGGAGTATGTAAAGTAATCATTTTAACAAAAGGAATAGATATTTAAAATTTAATACTAACTACGGGAAAAGTGCCCATTGTGTAAAACATAGTTTATCTTTGGATTCAATGGTTGTCTTTGGTTTTACAAAGTAGTTTGTACTTTCAGTATTTTCTACATAATATAGTCAAATGCAGAGCAGTTGCAATGCATCCAAAAAATGGGTACGTTTTCTGAAAAGAAAAAAAGGATATGCCATGCATAAAATTCAGAGGTTGGAAAAAAATGTGTTCTGGGCCACTTCAGTGCTACTCACCCCCTCACAGCCACCAGCCTCATCAGACAGATGCCCCGACAGCACAGGAAGCCCACCACATGTGGGCCCCAGCCACTTTCTCCAACAAGGTCGTACGTCTTTCTTTCCACAGCTGGTCCCAAGCTGGTCCCAGGCCTCCAGTTCACACAGTTGGGAATGGCAGGCACTTCTCTCTACCACATGCCCAGACACTCTGTGCTGATCCATCAGGGCATTTTTTTCTCAATGAACATGACCACAGATACTGTTGGTCACAAATTGGTCCATGAGATGAAATCCTTTTTCTGCCCATGGATTAAGTAATTTTTAATAATTCACATCACACTTGCTTTCAGAAAGACTCCAATAAGAGACAAAGTACAGGGCTTCCCTGGTGGCACAGTGGTTGAGAGTCCACCTGCCGATGCAAGCGACGCGGGTTCGTGCCCCGGTCCGGGAAGATCCCACATGCCGCGGAGCGGCTGGGCCCGTGAGCCATGGCCACTGAGCCTGCCCGTCCGGAGCCTGTGCTCCGCAATGGGAGAGGCCTCAACAGTGAGAGGCCCGCGTACCGCAAAAAAAAAAAAAAAAAGAGAGAGACACAGTACAACCCAAAAAAGCAGGATCAAAGAGCCAGAATAGAGTCAGGGGAGGGTGTGTGCAGAGAGCCTCAGCTGAGGGAACCTACCGTTAAAGGGAAGAAGACAGCTCTCAGCTTCCTGACGCCCAGTGTTAACAGGAAACACAGGTTACCAATCCAGTCATTTTTTAGGAAACACAAACTTTTTCCTGACTTTGAAATCTAGAAGGCAATTCTAGCGTAGATTTTAAATAAGACAACTCAAGCCGCTTAATGGGCCTTGTCTTTACCCACCAAGGCAGTGTTTCTGAGTTCTCCAGACAGGATCAGAACGATCTGAGGTGCTCACTGAAAATGCATTGTACAGCATGGTGACCGAAGTTCATAATTACTACTGTATCATGCACTTGAAGTTTGCTAAGACGGTAGATCTTAAATGTCCTCACCCCTCAAAAAAAAAAAAAAAAATGGTAACAGTGTGAGGTGATGTATGTGTTAATTAGCTTGATATTTTGGTAATCATTTCAAATGTATACATGTATCAGAACATCCTGCTGTGTTCCTTAAATACATACGATTTTTATTTGTCAATTATACCTCAGTAAAGATGGAGGAAAAAATACAGATTCCTGAGCCCCACCCCTAAACTCACTGAGTGAGTCTTTGGGAGATGGGCCCGGTGCTCTGCATTTTGAACCAGCTTACCAACTGATCCTGCTCTACCTGTACATGGAGAACACCCTCACCAAGGTGTTAGTGGATGACAGTGGCTTCATGCAGTGGCCTTTCCCAACCTTCGTGGTGTCTTATCAGGGAATAATACCTGAACCCAGAAGAGTCTCTGGTGGAGGGACTCAGGGTCCACTTCAGGATCCGCCAAGGGAGATATCTGGAGGCTGCAGAGGCTCCCCAAGCCTGAGTGGCAGAGGAGCCGGGCTCTCTGCATGCACTTGGGTTTGGAGTGAGCTTTCTGCTGGGATTTCAGATGGCCACAGGCCACAGAGAGGCGGGGCCCCACCTCAGCCCTTCCAGCACCCCTGGGGTCTGCCATCCAGAGCCCGTGGGAGTCACCAGCCCACATTAGAGACAATGATATGGGCTTGGCTGACCACCAGGCTCCGTACCCCTACGCTCTGCCCCATCCTCGTCCATAACGGGGCAGGCAATTTGCAGCAATGTGGATGCAACTAGAGATTATCATACTAAGTGAGATAAGTCAGAAAGAGAAAGACAAATACCATACTATGCCACTTTTATGTGGAATCTAAAATATGGTGCAAATGAACCTATGTATGAAACAGAAACAGACTCACAGACATAGAGAACAGACTTGTGGTTACCAAGGGGGAGAGGGTTGGGAGAGGGATGGACTGGGAGTTTGGGGTTAGTAGAAGCAAACTATTACATTTAGAATGGATAAACAACAGGGTCTTACTACTGTATAGCACAGGGAACTATATCCAATCTCCTAGGATAACCTTAATGGAAAAGAATATAAAAAAGAATGTATGGGACTTCCCTGGTGGCACAGAGGTTAAGAATCCACCTGCCAATGCAGGGGACACGGGTTCGAGCCCTGGTCCCGGAAGACCCCACATGCCACAGAGCAACTAAGCCCGTGCACCACAACTACTGAGCCTGCACTCTAGAGCCTGTGAACCACAACTGCTGAGCCCACGTGCCACAACTACTGAAGCCGGCACGCCTAGAACCCGTG
This sequence comes from Grampus griseus, assembly GCF_964374135.1. Classification (NCBI taxonomy): domain Eukaryota; kingdom Metazoa; phylum Chordata; class Mammalia; order Artiodactyla; family Delphinidae; genus Grampus; species Grampus griseus. The sequence continues at coordinate 46,317,748 of NC_139002.1, forward strand.
CTCTGCAACAAGAGAAGCCACCGCAATGAGAAGCCCATGCACCGCAACGAAGAGTAGTCCCTGCTCGCCGCCACTAGAGAAAGCCCCCGCACAGCAACAAAGACCCAACGCAGCCAAAAATAAATAAATATATATATATATATAGTTTTTTAAAATTACATGGGAAGTATTTTCAAATGAGTAATAAATCTTCAAAAAAAAAGAATGTATGTATGTGTCACTGAGTCACTCTGCTGTACAGCAGAAATTAACACATTGTAAATCAGCTCTACTTCAATTAAAACTAAATAACTAAATCATAATGGGGCAGGCAGAGCCAGGAGTCCAGGAGCCAGCCAGGTGGCATAAACCCCAGTGAATGAGCCATGCCACACCCACACCCACCCCTGGGCTGCACCGCCCTGCTCCCCAGTGCAGGCTGGGACCTGCCAGGCGTCAGCTCGGGGAGGCAATTTCATGCTCTTTCCTCTCCCTCTCCACAGGTTTGGAATAAACTGCCTCATCCAGTTTGAAGACTTTGCCAATGCCAATGCCTTCCGCCTTCTCAACAAATACCGCAACAAGTACTGCATGTTCAACGATGACATCCAAGGTAAGTTTCCACCCCTCCTGACAAAGCCCCTGAGGACGAATGCCTCCTCACAAAGGCTCACCTGGGTGCCCAGGTGGGGAGGGGCCACCTCATAGCCGGTTTGCTGCCAGCAGCTGTTGAAGAAAGAGCAGTAAATCCAGATTCACTTTGCTAATTCTCAGCTCTGTGACCTTGGACATGTCCCATAGCTTTGCTAAGTCTCAGTTTCTTCACCCATAAAATGGAGATGATTACTGCTTCAGAGAAAAGTAAGAATTTGGTGATTAGATATATGAAAGAAATTTTAAACAATGCTGTGATTTATAGCTGGTTGAACATGGGCAGATCACATCTCTGAGCCACAGTTTCATCATCTATTCGTTGGGAATGATAGTAACTACCTTGGAAGATTATTGTGAAAATTTAAAGAGCTAATATGTGGAAAGTACCAGCGCATAGGACTCATCAGACCAAAGCATCAATCACCATAAAAGTGGCCTTCGCCAGCCGCAATAGCTCGCTCTTGGATTTTCCAAACACAAGGCTCTCAGGGAAGCAGGATAAGGCCTTCTCTTAACTTGGCTGGAATGAGTGCTTCTCACAATGATAACCGAGGCCCCAGAACATTCCAAAAGTCAATGGGAAGCATCTTCTAGTTCAGGGTCAGCTTGGCTCCCTGTTCTGTGGACCAGAAATATCTGAAGGCATTTGCTGCTTGTTGTGGAGATGCCAGCATGTGACACTGGAGTAGGAGGGGTGGCTTCTCAGCGATTATCTCACCTGATCCAGGAGCTCTCAGGAAGGAGCATTGCCAGTTATTCCTAGTATTTTATAAAGCCCAAGGGAAACCTTGATGACATGTAGGTTATTTAACAAACGAAGTTTGGCAAGCAAGATCTTTTCAAATCAAGGAACCATGTCATGTAAAACAGAACAGGTTGGTAGGGGACAGGTATTGGTCCCTGGGAGTAAAAGATGGGCCAACATTTTGCAGATGAGGCCCAAAGAGGTCACAGTTTTCATCAAGTGAGTAAGACAGACCTAGGAGGATCCAAGCCCAGGTTAAAAATAGCTAAGGTTTAGAGCTGAATACTTGTTATTCATCAGGCACGGTTCTAAGCACTTCACAGCTTAATCCTACCAGATATCACCAACCCTGTCTTATTTGTACTCCTGTGACCTCCCTCTGGGTCAGTTCCCTCTGCACGTTGAAAGCTCTGCTTCTCAGCTTGGGACAATCTTCCCCATCATCTTTGACTCAGTAACTCCTACTCACGCTTCAAGGCTCAGCTCCGGGGTCTCCTGTCCCAAGGAAGGGACAGCCTGATTTGGGTGCACACCGGGTGCCTCCACAGCCTCCTGTGCCCCCCCTCCGTCAACTTTCTTACCACACTGTACCCCACATGCCTGCACTGAGTTGTCTGTCTCCCCAGGAGACAATAAGCTCCCAGAGGCAGGAACCACATCTTTTCCCTTCTCACTTCCCAGCCCCAGCACAAGTGCCTGGCACGCTGTAGATGCTTCGCTAATGTTTGGAGAATGAATGAACGAGGTCCACCTGCACAAGTTGAGATTCTCATAAGCACCCACCTGTTCACGTGGGTGTGTCTACACTGGACACCTGCCCCCGAAGCCTCTCTCTTGTCCAGGTCGTCATACATGTACTCACCCAGAAATGCACCCCACATGTGCTCACACGCAGACATACATACATCTTCACGTGTGTACGCCCTCATGTATACACACACACAACTTCTTAAATGAAATCAATTCGTTAGTTTTTAGGTCCTGCTGATATCCAGTTCCAGTAGAGTCTATTTCACTGCCAGGCAAAGCCAGATGGAATGGTTTTCTGGGTCCCACGGCAAACAGAGGAGGAATTTCCCATTCTTTTCTCAGAAATGAGAGACTAAAGTCATTAAACTAAAATGCATGAGGAGAGCTGGCAAATCGTACTAGAATGGCAGGAGCCCTATAATATCGAGTCTTTGATCGGGACAACCTGACCGTTAGGCGTGGCCGTGTGATTAATAGCACCGCCCAGATCTTCCCTCAAGAAAGGACTTGTTGCCCCAGCTGGCGGCAGGGCTGGCTGGAGCATCAGACCGTGGTCTCACGGTCCTGCCCTGCCAGGACGGCATCACCAGGTGATCAGGGAATATAGAAGCTCAACCATTTTGGCCCAGTGCAGGACAGCTCTGAGGGCACGTTTAACTCCAGGGCTCCCCACGGGGCTGGCTGAGGCCCTGGGGACCGCATCGCAGCTCAGTTTCTCCTGCTTCCCCAGCCTCGACCCCATCCTGCTTCCACTCCCTCCCTGGCACAGGTGTGCTGATCCCAAGGCCACTTCTTCATAACATCCTGAACACTTCACATCTCTCTGAATCTGCTTCCCAGGGAACCCAAACTGTGCCAAGTAATCCAGCTGGCATGAACACAGAGCTTTAGGCTAGAAAAGTGTTTTCCATCCACACTATTTCACAGCTTCCTGGCCTCACCCCCTCCGCCTGTGGGGAGGACGGACATTGCTGTTCATGTCACTGATGAGGCAACTGAAGTTCAAGGCTTAAATTTTGCTCCACGTTCCCACAGCCTAACAGGCATAAAGCTGGGGCTAGAACCTAGTCATTTCTAACTCGGAATTCACTGTCTGTCCATGACGTCGGGCTGCCTATGCTCCCTCGTAGGTGAGGCAGTGCCGTGAGTCTCCTTGGTGAGGATTAAATTCCGGACCCCACGGAAGTGTGGGTGTCACCACTCTCCTCACCCCTCCCATCCTCTCCTCTAACTCCCACAGTTCACAGACCCCCCCGATGAGGCCTGGGGATGGGGAGGGGCTGGCCCACAGTCGCCAGCTGGTTAGTGATGGGTCCAGAACCAGAAGCCTATGATGTGTACTCTCAGTGCTGGGTGGGCGATTAGCAGACTGGTGAGGAATTCCGGGATTAATGGGGCAACGTGGAAGATGAAGCTCATGCTAGAATTGACCCCCTTACCTCCAAATACAACGTAGAGAGCAGAGGAAAAAGAAACATGAAACTACATAGCCATGCTCAAAAATAGAAAGGAACGCCAGCATGCACAGAATTGGAGAGAGCTGGGAGAAGGGGGAGGGTGGGAGGAATCACAGTGGTAAACAGACACCAAAACCAAACCACACGTGGTTGCTGGGGACAGGCCCGGTCCCCCCTAACAGGACTCGTGGTCAGGGAACACCCCAGAGTGGCAGGGGATGGGCCCAGGCTGCCCACATGAAATGAACACCAGCGCAGCCTCACATCCTCGGTGGAGTAAGGAAAGATACGACTAAAGGCCTCAGGGTCCCCACCAGACGGAGCTCCGTGAGGGCAGGGCCGTGCCTGGTGGTGAGCAGAAGCTCGGGCACAAGATTGGAACTGTCTCCAGGCAGTCCTGCTGTTCCACACTCCTGGGAATCACCACCCCCACGTGGCCGACCACAGGGTTGGGCCTCTGAAGCCCCAGCACTGGCAGGGTAAAGAGCTCCCCAGGGCTGCCAGGGTCTCCTCCGCGCGCCCCCCACCCCGACCCCGGCCCTACTCCCAGCTCAGACCGATGGGAAGCCTCGGCCTCCCCAGGCTGGCTCTCGGTGAGCAGGGCTGCCCGTGCACTGACTCATCGCTGGAAGCCTCCTCAGGAGTTTTGGAAAAGGCAGAGAGGCTCAGGTGACTTTTGTTGTTTCAGCTGGGATCACAGAAGCATCCCGGCTCTTAGCGGAGGAGAGAGAGACCTGGAAGGGGAACAGTGCTAGGAATGGCCATGCTGGAGGACTGGCCAGCTGTGTCCTTCCCAAGAAGCCAGGTCCGGGATACTGCTGGCCTGGTGAGCACAGGCCCCCGGCCTCCACGGCTAGCTGCCCGCAGTGTGGCTGGGGACAGCAAAGCCCAGCTGGCCTGTCAGCTTCAGAGCATCCTCCCACCCCAGCAGGCCTCCCTGGACCTGCACTGCCCTCAAGTCCGGCCACGTTCCCGAGAGCAGACGGCCAGTCAGGGTGCCTGTGTGGTATGTCAGGCCGTGGTCGCCCCTCATACTTCCAAGTTTTCATCTGTGAGCCAGAGTTCTTAACAGTCAGATGTTGGACTGAGACAAGCCTAGGTCTGAATCCCCACTTTTCTGCTTTGGGGCTTTGGCCAAGTGGCTTAAGTCCTCCCAGTCTTCTTTTCCTGATCTGTAAAATGGACATGATAGTATTCACAGCCGTGAGGGCTCAGCCAGTACTGCCAGAAAGATCAGGATGCCTTTCTAAGGCCAGCGTTGATCCTGGCTGGATGGGCACTAGGCTAACTCATCGTTAAGCGTTTTCATCATCACCCTTGCTTTTGGCACCAGGTCGCTGTAAGGGCTGCAGTGATGTAGCACGGGAACAGGCATGTAACCGTACTCAGTTCTGGTACCGGGTACTGATACCGCTGGTGCACAGGAGGCTCCCAGCACATGTACCGGGGGAAGGAGGAAGTGTTGAGACCCAAAACAGAGAGGCTGTGGTGGAGGTGAGAAGAGGCACCAGTGTGAGCGCAGGCCTGGGAAAGCCTGAGAAAGGAGGCAGGGGCCCACCTCACCTCTTTCCTCTTTCCACATCCAGCCTATTCTTCCAGCCCATTGAATTAGTCCTGTGAGTTTCCTGCCGATTCTGATTCTGAATGTGCTGGTCCCTCTGCCTAGAACTCTCTTCTGCTCTCGGCTAATTTCTCTTTGTCCTTAAGGACTCAAACCTCACCTCCCCCAGGATACCGCACCCAGGGCCAAACCTGTTCTGCAGGCCCCAGGATGACCCCACCCTTCCCCAGGGCCTGGGAGTGACACTGGGCAGTGGTCACCCGCTTTGCAGAATATTTCAAAGTACCCTGGGGCTCAGATGCCACGATAGGAAGGGGGCAGATGGGGAGGAATGGCCCAGCTCTGAAGTCTGTCCAGCTGGTTTGTCCTGTTTACAAGACACCAGGGGTTACTTCCAGCTGTCAGCGGTCTGCTGCTCCTTTCCTACCACACACACTAAGCAGCAGTTCCTGGCCCTTCCCGTGTCTCTCCCACAGTGAAACCTCCCCCGGCCGCTTCAACCTCATCTCTCCCCAGTCCCCAGAACCTTCCTTTTCGCTAAGTCCTGTGTTCTGAGGCTGTTCTTCCCGTACAGGGCTTTCCCAGCCCTTAGATTCTCGTGGGTCTCTTTGCACGTCTAATCCTGGCTGCTCTGAGACCTCCCCCTTAGCCTGTTGATTCAGTTAAATCCCCAAAGAAGCCAAGAAGATGGTAATTATTCCCTCCGGCGGCAGAATAGTCTAACCCTGCCTCCTCCATGGGCTGGGAACTGCCTTCTTGAGAGTCCAAGGGCTCCAGAACATTCCTTCAGGACACAGAAACAGGGTTGAAGTCATCTAGAAGGCCTTTGCTTGGTTTCCAATAAGGGAAACTTGAATTTTCTGAACAGTTATCCTGCTAACCCCTGTGCTCAAGACTGTTGTATTCATCTTCATAAATCTAAGGCTTCATATACCCATATACCCAGTGGAGCCCCAGAACAGGCTCTCAGGACACTCTCATGAACAAATGAGAAGCCGCTGGCTGCTGCGGGAAGATAATTCTGCGGATCCTGAAAGTGGGCCAACCTAATCCTAGAGGACGCCCAATCCCCCCGGCCCCAGGCCTCCAAAGCCACCTTGGCCGGACCCTGGCGAGCCTAACTCCCTGTGTCCTTCTTGCTGCCTAAGACAGCAGCCTTGTCTCACCTGAGAAGCAGCTAGTTCTTTCCCTTTTCTCTGATAATGTGTGGTTTCTAATGGAAACTTCTTTAACTTTGTCAAATGTGACTATTAAAAGCAGAATAGAAACTACATTTTCAGTCCTTTTGTGCTATTTCCTGAACCTACCACCTCCAGTACTCAGTTTGCAGGAAATGCAATTATGGAAAGCTCCCTCTGAAAAGGAAAATTTGTTTTTCTTTCATCGTGAATGAGGAACAAACAGTCATGCTTTCAGCTGCCCTCAGCATTCACGGGCACGTGTTCTAACACATCCCTAGACCCCTGGGCTTCTCCAGGTGGCTACCTCCAGAAACCTCTGCAGCTTCCTTCCTCTCTATTTTTAAATCCCTAATACATTACCCAAGACCTTCCTCCTCAAAATGAAAGTTGATGATGGAGATAGCGTTCTTTGCCAAACTTTATAATATAGGATTTAAGAACTGCTGTTTTTCCTCTTGAGTTCTGGGCTGTGAATACGGCAACTTGTCACTTCGGAGGATGGCCTCAGAGAAAGATCCCAGAATGGAGAATGAGAAGGAGCCAGCAAGGTAGCCAGTGAGCATGGGGTTCCAGAGGCCACATGCAGAGTTTCCCAAAGGAAGGAATGAACACCAGTATCAAATGCTGATGAAAGGTCAAGGAAGAGGAGGGCTGAGGACTGACCACTGAACTTGGCAAGATGGAGGTGCTGGTGAGGTTGACAAGTGGTGGGGCAGTCGCCTGATGGGACTGGGTTTCAGGGAGACCAAGAAGAAGGGAAATAGAGGTAATGAGTATATTCAGCTCTTTAGGAGAATTTGGCTATAGAGGGAAGTAAGAAATAGGGTGGGAATGACATAGGGTCAAGAGGAGGCTTTTAAGGATGGGAACTTGATGACATATTTGTATGGTGATGGCAGTGATCCACTAGAGTGGGAGCAGTTGAGGATGCAGGAAAAAAAAAGGGAGAGAATTACAAAACAAATTTCTTGAGTAGGTAAACATGGTGGGATCCAGCACACAGCCAGAGGTGGCTTTAGCTAAGAGCAGGGACCATTCATCCACGTAACAGGAGAAACGGCAAAGTATATGGAAGTATATGGACCGGAGGCAGAGGTTTTATAGAGTTGGTGGTGAGAGGACTCACTTCTCTCCTGGTCGTTTCTACTTTCTTTGAACTTCACTTTCCACTTCTGAAAGGGGAAAAAATGGGAGCTCAGTAGTACCTATTTCCTAGAGTTGCTGTAAAGATTAAATGAGCAAATAAATGCAGGCAAGTGCATACACAGCACGGAGCCAAGGTCACGGGGAGAGCAATCAATAAGCGGCAGTTGTTGTATCCTTTTGAAATTTTCAACTCTTTTCTACCAGATTTCCCAATGCTTTGTGTTTTCCACCCCTTCCAGAGTCACAACTGAACAATTACATCCACCACCTAAGTTCACTTCCCTCCACCTCCACTACCACCTGCCCCTCAGTTCTCCCCCAGGGAAACCCCATAAGGCCACTCCTGCTGCCTTCAACTCCAGAGTCAGGAAAGGCTGTCTGAGCTGCATAGACCAGGAAGGGGTGGAAGCAGCAACCCAGGCTTACCTGCTTTACTTCTAACTTGGTGACTAACAGGCAGAAGCCACTGCCTCTCTCTGGCCTCAGTTTCCTCATCTGTACAGTTGTTGGATGTCACGCTCTCCATCCAGCACTGAATTTCTGCAGGTAAGCTGTTATTCAGCCTGTAGGTTCTAACCACAAAAGATACTTGACATCCAAGAAGGAACAGACCCATCAAGAATGCAGTGTCTTTGGGAGGTTCTCTGATGAAATATCTTTGGCGCCACCTGGTGTCGTATGCTCTGTACAGCTCCTTTCAGGAGGCAGAATGCTGTCGTGAAATATAATAGAATCAGATGCGGGGAAAAGGTGCTCTCTGTCCAATGGAAAACTGGAAACAGAAAACGGAAAGTTCACTCCTGCTCCTACCCTGCAACCATTAGTATTTTGTAGCTCCTTTCGGATTTTGTGTGTATATTTTGTTACAGTTAGAATCATAGTATGTAGACTGTTGAATGTTCTCTTCCTTCCAACTAACTCAGTGAAGCATGATTCAGGGGTTAAGAGCACATGTCCTAGAGCCCGATTCCCTGAGTTCAAAGCCTCACTCTGTTGTGTGATCTTGGACAACTCAGCAAACTGCTCCGTACCTCATTTTCTCAATCTGTAAAATGGGGATGATGATAGGATTAAATAAATGTCTTTACATTAAGACATATAAAGCACTTAGAACAATATGTGATGTTAGTTACTAACTTTATAGCATTTTTTGTGTTGCTACACCATCTTCATAAGGAATATTTTTAATAGCTTCAGTATCCTACTGAGTGCCTACACTAGCTAATTTACTTAACCATTGCTCTTTTGTTAGGTGTTTGTTATTTCCAGCCATTCTACATTATAAATAACACTGTCATAAATATCTTACCACATACCTTTTGGATTTTTTCATACATAGATTCCCAGAAATAGAAGCATGAGGTCAAGGGGCAAAAACATTTTATGCCTTTGGTCTATATTGGGAAATAGTTTTCCAAAAAGGGTTGTAGCTCTTTAAAATGGAATGTGTGCTGAACTTTACCCTTTTCATTGCTCCCTCACCAGCCATAGATAACATCAGTTTCTTTGATTTGCACAATTGTAATGACCATAAACAGTCACACTTTAATTTCCTTTTCTTTGACCATCATAAAGGCTTAGCGTTGCCAGTTGCGATTACTTTATTGTGACTCCGTGAGGGTCCACAACAGTCGTTTTAACAGAGAAAACTCGACATAAAGAATTGTGAATTCTGCATTAAAGAACTGAAAAGCCAGAAAGAAACACTAAGGATCTGCTACCACCCCTGAGGCTGGGGGAACACAGGGAAGACAGGTGACAGCTGGCTAGCGTTCATGCCTCTGAGGGGCACGCGCCACGAGGCTAGTTCTGTAAGTGACGGACAAAGAGCAAACTGGATTCAACTGCTGCTTGTGGAACAAACTGCTGCTGTAAGATTAAAAAACCAAGGCTCTGGAGTTGCCAGATTTAGCAAAAACAAAATGCAGATGATCAGCTAAATTTGAATTTCAGACAAATAACAGTTTTTAGAATATTTATGCTAATATTGCATGGAACACACACTAGAAAATTATTTCTTGTTTACCTAAAATTCAAGTTTAACTGAATGTCCTACATTTTACCCAGCAATCTTACAAAGTAGGAATGATGCTGGAAAAACTGTTCTTTCCCTGCCCATCTAGTCTTTCGGTCGCCCTCTGGCGCCCCCTATTGGCAGAGCCCACCATAGGGCCAATTGGTAAAGCTGAAAAGTGGTTTGCAGACAAAGGAGAAACGATTATCCAGTAATCGGCAGAGTCCACCCTTCTGGCTGGTCAGCATCGATACATACCGTCCTGCACATTGGTACTTCCAGACAACAACAACAAACTCTAACAAAATGCCTAATAAAATGCAACTATCTTTCAACAAATGAAGACATTCTCACCTTCTCCCTGAAATGGGGAGAGGCAAAGTGTCTACAGTTATTTGCCAACTCAAGAATGTCACTCATCATCTGGTTCTACAAGAATGAAGTCACTAGCCACTGCAGTCACCGACCTTCACCACACCCTGAAAGGAGTTCAAGGCAGAGATCAGGCATGAGGCACTCTGTGCTCTGGGAAAAACTGGCAGCACAGGCCTTCGGATGCTTAGATATTTTCAGAAGATTTTATGAGCCCAGTTTCTTACATCGTCTCATATCGAGGAAAACACTAAAATCATTAACGGAGACATCCACTCCTCGTGACGAGCAACAACCTTCTTGTGACCAGCAGCAACCTTCTGCTGAAACGTGTGCTTGACTGCGCGTACGCCCTTCACCAAAATCACATACACACTGACACCCACGCCCGTCTTCAGAGCTATCTGAGGGGCTGTCTCCTGGGCTATAGTTCTCATTGTGCCCCCAATAAAACTTAACTCACAGCTGTCGCACTGTGCATTTTTTGGACATATTTATCTCTGGAAGATAGTCACACCACCCATCTCTGGGCAGGACAAACTACTCTTAAATGTCAGTCACAGTCACATTTGAAAACTCTGTTTTCTAAAGGCTAAATTGTAGACTTAACCTCCAATAAAACTTCTATAAAATAATAAGAGGAAGGAGAAGGGAGAATAAATTAGCTAATACGAACCATCATCCGTAACCACATGATAATCAAGGAAGAAAATTTGTATGGCTGCTGCATTCCTCATTTCTGTAACCAGTCATGAAGCCATAGTTGATGTTTATGAATTTCTTCCTCGGTCTCCCATTCCGTGTTATCTTGTCATCAGACAAGACCTTAGCTTGCCAGAGTTCCTTGATAGGATGACCCAAACCTTCATTCCTGAAGGATCTGCGTCCTCAGCAGCCCTGCCTCTCTTTAGTTGCAACAGTGTTTATTAATATTTACTCTTGAGCACAGGAGTACTAAGACACACCCCAGAGGATCCCCTAGGCGCAGATACAGTCTTCCCTGTCCCTAGTTTCCCCTTGGTTCTCAGGATGAATAACCACAGCCAGTAAAGTAACCCTCTTCTTTGCCCACTGGTTTTGTGGCAAATGGCCAGGTGGCAGTCTCAACTTCCAAGTCAATAGAACCATGTTGGGAATCCTAATGGAAGCATTTGTCTCTTTGGAACCAAGACCTCCAATCCAGAGAGCACAGAATTGAAGAGACAGGAAGCAAAAACCCTGCAAGTGATTCATTAGGTGAAATGGTGAGAGGAGCCATTCTCACTTCAACATTTTGATTTCCAGACCCAAGTATTCTGGCTGTGGAGAAAGAGCACGAGGTATTGTTTGCTAAGTCAAATCACGTATTACATCCTATAAGATAGACCCTCACCATCTCCTCAACTGAGTCTTAAGTCTTCAGGAGCCCATCCTACTGATCTATTAGGTCATCTGCTCCTGGGTGGTAGAGTACGTGTTAAGACCACTGAGTTCCGTGGGTGTGAGCCTATTGCTGCACTTCTATTAAAATGAAATGAATTCCTTGATTAGAAGCCTGGAATATATCAGGATGGTGACTAGGCATTTCAGACGTGCCCAGATGATGGCACTGGCAGAACATTATAGACAGGGAAAGTCAAGCCATATCCAGAAGCTATGTTTATTCCAGTGAGGACACATCTCTTCCCTGTCTCTAATGGAAGGAGTCCAGTGTAATCATCCTCCTGCCGGGTAGATAGTCCTCCCAGAGGACGGTGCCGTAGCAGGAGCTCCACATTGGTCTCTGCCATTGACAGCTCAGTCATTCAGCAGTAGTAGTAGCAGGCAGCCTCCGTGAGGAAGTCCATGCATAGCCTCCATCCCTGCCACCATGGCTACTCTCTATGGAAACTGAGCAAACCCTAGATGGCGTGGGAAAGATGCTGACTGACATGCACAAGCCATGCCATTTTGTCCACCTGATTATTGAGAAACTATTCTCATTCTGCCCTTTGGTGAGCTTTCACGTGGGGCACAAATACCTTCACACCCTGTACCTATTCAGAGAAGTCCATTCGCGAACCCTTCCCTAGACTTCCTCATCACCAGTCTTACTGTTTGGTTCTAAGTCCCTGACCATCTAGCTAAATCATTAACAACTGCCCACGAATCAATGTAGGTCTAGCCATCTCTTGGACCAAAGTGGACAACATAATTTACAACGGGAGGTCATGTCCATTGGGAAGATTTACTTCACTATTTCCCTTTAGGGTGAGCTGTTATTAGGGCTGTGAAACTGCAACCGTACGCTTCTAGTGGATGCCAGCATACTGTCAAGAACAATCTGTAAACCAACAATCTGTAAACCTTGGTCAGCTGGTCATAGGAATTCCTAGTGAGGCCTTAGGTGTGGATTGAGGGAGAGGAAGAGTAGTTGTCAAACTAGTCTGAGCCACCTGCTCGTGCAGCTTACCTGTACCTTCAGATGTATTCAAGCCATTCGATGCTGGTTATGCTACTGGGCATAACCTTATGACTTGCTGGATAAGACAAGCAGCTCAGGTCACATGGTCATGTAATGTTTCATGGATAGTTTGTGGCCTCATTTTTAATATGCTTTTATCCATTTACCCCTTAAACAAATCATTCTCTGAGGCTCACCCTTCTTTTTGGCTTCCCTTGTATTTGTCCTTGTTGTTTCATTTATGAATGATGGTGGTAGCAGCACCCGACCCTCTGATCCTCTCTCCCAGGGTAACAATCCAGGAGCTATTTCTCAAACTAACAGTTATCTGCAAAAGAGTGAATGGAGAGTATCACGCAAAAGAGAGTTGCTCGACAACCTGCGTGCCTACAGGGCTGACCTCTGTATGGGCGAGGGAAAGTCGCTTGTTCCATTACAGGTTCTAGGTGTGGGGAACTCTGCCAAGGGTCTAGGGGGTGGGACCCGGTGGCCAGAGGGTGATCTCCGTCCACTCTGTTGCAGGCACAGCCTCCGTCGCCGTGGCAGGGATCCTGGCTGCTCTGCGAATCACCAAGAACAAGCTCTCCAATCACGTGTTTGTTTTCCAAGGTGCTGGTGAAGTAAGTGCCCTCGGGGGCTCTCTGCTGTTGTTCCAGTAGGAGAGTAAGAATGGGTGGAGGGGCTTCCCTGGTGGCGCAGTGATTGAGAGTCCGCCTGCCGATGCAGGGGACACAGGTTCGTGTCCCGGTCTGGGAAGATCCCACATGCCACGGAGTGGCTGAGCCCGTGAGCCATGGCCACTGAGCCTGCGCGTCCGGAGCCTGTGCTCCGCAGTGGGAGAGGCCACAACAGTGAGAGGCCCGCGTACCGCAAAAAAAAAAGAATGGGTGGAGGAGCCGCAAGGAGGAGCGGTGTTCTGGGCTTCTGAGGAGAGGAAACAGCACAGATGCGTTGTGATCATTGCAGCTGCCTGGGCCCCAACATTTGGGTGTCTCAAGGCAGGGACTTAACTGGGCCTCCTGGGAGTAGTGGGGGAAGAAACGAGGATCTTCGTGAAGCATCTGATAAAATCCTGAGCAGCTTTTGCCTTTTGTCTAAACACCCACCTCGCAGGCAGCCATGGGCATCGCCCACCTCCTTGTCATGGCCCTAGAGAAAGAAGGCGTACCCAAGGCAGAGGCCACAAGGAAGATCTGGATGGTGGACTCCAAGGGGCTCATTGTCAAGGTACTGTCGGTCTGGAGACCTGGAGGTTACCTGATATCTACAGCCATTGGAACTGGACTGGAAGAGATCTCAAGGGGTAAACTGCTCAGACAGAAGAGAGAGCAGGAGGAGGGCAGTGTCCTAATCCCCAAAGCAAAAGATTCATCCCAAAGTAGCCTTAATTGCTCTTGTCCAGAAGCTTTGAATGTGCTTGCAAATGTGTGTATGTGTGCTCTTTCCAGTGTCATCGCCCCCCACGTCCTGCCTTGTACTCACCTCTAGCCACGTTGAATCATAATTCTCCAAAAGTAACATGCTCTCTCTCTTCTACATCTTTGCATATTTTGTTTCTCTGCCTGGAATGCCCTTCTCTTTTTTCACACGCCCACTCACAGCCCTCAACCCCATCTGTTTCCTCCCTGTCTTCTGTTACCTCCTTCAAGCAGCTTCCCTGAGCATCTGGGTCTCAATTAGTTCCCTGTGTTTATGGTCATGTAGCCTTCCGCCCTTCATATATTACACTTATCCCGTGATAGGGCTGTTGCCCCTTTACTTGCCTCCCTCCCCGTGAGGCTGTATAGTCTTGATGTCAAGGTCCTGCGTGTGATAAGTACATAATTGATGTTTGAGGTATGAATGAAGGAATGAATGAGAGAGACAGTCCAGCTTCTGACTGCAGTGTGGTGAGGGGCACAGTTGGATGACCTCCTCCCTCAGGACTTCACTCAGAGCTCCATGTTTTAATCCTGAGATTTCACTAACATAGACTGTGACAGTGAGAGCCTAAAAAAAAGACAAGAGATAGGAACACGAGGCTCTCAACCAAGAATAGTGGAGAGCCCCCTCTGAAGCAACAGACCTTCCTATTGTTCCCTATAAGGGCAGATTCCCACCGGAAAGAACTGGGACCTGGAGATTCCTCCTTCTGCCCCAGATCATTCCAGAGCACGGTCCAGGCACAGGTGGAGGCTGCCACACTTGCCTCTTTCCCACGTTTCAACATCACCTTTGCTCACCCTATTGAGCTCACCCCTCCTCAAAGATCTCTCAAAGCTGGTGTTTTCACTCTGGTTCTCGTGAGGCCAGCTGACCCAAAGGAGTCATCAGAAACGTTGACCAGCCTGTCACCCACTGACTCCTATTTGAAGAAATGGAAGGAATCTGGACCCCATTGGGAGCAGCCAGCCACTACAAGCCTGTCCTGGATCTCAGCTTATTATTTATCGGGAGGTTAATGGCTCTTGTCAAATACATTCAAATTAGCGCCCTGACCCTGGGTGACTCAGGCCCCCATCCCTCAACTGGGCCTCTGTGCTATATGTCTTGGGGCCAAGAGTCTTGGTCCAAACTCAGGCATTTCCTCGGAGCCTTTCTGTCCTGGCCCAGGAAGCCATGACCCCAGCAGCTTACCCCAGAACCCTTACGGGTTCTCCATATGTGGTTTGGATTAAAGAAATACACACACACACACACACACACACACACATTTAAAATTCTTAGATTGCATCGTAGATTTTGATCAAAAGGACAGGGCCCAAGGTTCTGACAGCTCAGACCACAGCACAGGGCTCTGCAGGGAATGCTCTTAGAGTACACAGATGCATCCAGGCACTGCCCAGCGGTTCTCACCACCACAGCTGTATCATGTTCTTCCTTTCCCTGCAGGGGAGGAGCCACCTGAACCATGAGAAGGAGATGTTTGCCCAGGACCACCCTGAAGTGAACTCCCTGGAGGAGGTGGTGAGGCTGGTGAAGCCCACGGCCATCATAGGTAGGAGGAGGGGCGACCCACTGCCCAGCACAGCTAATCTTCTTGACTTGCAGGTGAAGACTGAGGCTCAGCGAGGAGGCATAAGCAACCCTTGGAAACACAGCTCTTTCCCCTCATTTCCAATTCAATGCTACAAACTTTTATTGGGTTATTACTGTATAAGAACCGTAGAACTAAGGCGCCAAGCTGGGCTGCGTGATGCAGAATTATACAGTAGAGTGGAAAAGCACAGGCTGGTCTCTCTAACCAGGATGACATGAGCACTCCTCCCCCAAGGGGGGGACCCTGGCATCACTCCCTGTCCTGCGGGAGCAGTCCACTCTAAAGGACAGTGGCCAGGCATGCTTCACAGGTGCAGCTTAACTGAGCTGGGGCCTGCAGTGGACCAGTGGAATTAACAGGGGGTCTCAGCCAGCTCAAGCAGGGAGACCCTTTTCTCCTGTCCTCCCTCATCCCTATGGCAGATGCCATCCTCAAGACTCCTGAGTCTTCCGTGTTGTACCTAGTTCCACCACCACCACCAGGAGAGGAATGGGGTGTAGATAAAGAGTCGGCACCCCACTACCTCCCCCTTTTCCCCATAGGTGTTGCCGCCATTGCAGGAGCCTTCACGGAGCAGATCCTGAGGGACATGGCCTCCTTCCACGAGCGCCCCATCATCTTTGCCCTGAGCAACCCCACCAGCAAGGCCGAGTGCACGGCTGAGAAGTGCTACCGGGTCACCGAGGTCAGCGGGGAGTCCTTCCTTCCCCGGGCTGAGAGGACATAGTAACAGTAAACATGAGCAACCCTATGAGGGTGAAAAAAATCCCCACATTGCTGATAAGCAAACTGAGTTTCAGAAAGATGAAGTAACTTGCCCAAGGTCACAGAGCTAAAAAGGAGTGGAGCTGGCCCTCAAACCCACGTCCGGCTCTAAAGCCCAGGCTCTTACCAGTAGGCTTTACTGCTCAGGGTTCCCCTAACATAGAGCTCTGACCATAGCTCGAGGCGCTTGTGGACTCTAGGCCATTTGCACACCTGGCTTGCCCTCCGGGGAGGTGACAGGTTAAAAGCTACACCTTCCCCGTTCTGTGGTTTTGTGGCTGTCAGGTAACTCAGTGGGAGCTGAGCTTTCTGGTCAGATGAACAGCTGTGCTTTCAGCACCTGCAACGTCCTCAGCACAATGCTGAGCATTTAGCAGAAGATGAGGAAGGGGTCAACTTTCGGGAGACACGACTAGGCCACCATGACCCCTGAAACCTAGCTCCAAGCTCTGTCTCTGGTTTTCTTCCTGCCCCCAGGGCCGAGGGATCTTTGCCAGTGGAAGTCCCTTCAAAGACGTGACTCTGGAAGATGGCAGGACCTTCATTCCCGGGCAGGGAAACAACGCCTACGTGTTCCCTGGAGTGGCTCTGGGAGTCATCGCAGGCGGGGTCCGACATATCCCGGACGGGCTCTTCCTCCTGACAGCAGAGGTATTGCTGTCCCCGCTGCCCCGAATACACACCCCAGAGGGCCTGTGAGCTCCACTAGCTCCTACACTGGGTCCCCAAAGATTCCTTCTCTTGTTTCTTCTACCTACCCGCTCCAATCCTTCAGTGGTTCCCCAAAGTGCTTGAATGTCAAGCTTCTCTCAAGAGCGCCTGGAGGCTTGAACTCTGAAAACACACACAGGCTTTTTAAGGCAGGGGCGGCGGGGGAAGGAATAGTCAGTGGGAGGGGTGCTGGCAGGAGGCGCTGGCCGTGAGGGCACGTACCTTGTACTGCACCCTGCCTCCCAGCAGAACCCATATGCATGCCAAGAACGGAGATGCCATCAAAACCACCTGAAACCGTGGGCTCACCGACTGTGACAAGCAGTAGATTTTTCCAGCCATGGGTCTTGGCCACGTTACTGGGTAACTGGTAGCAAAATAAGCCCCACTAGGGCTTCCCTGGTGGCGCAGTGGTTGAGAGTCCGCCTGCCGATGCAGGGGGCGCGGGTTCGTGCCCTGGTCCGGGAAGATCCCACATGCCACGGAGCGGCTGGGCCCGTGAGCCATGGCCACTGTGCCTGCGCGTCCGGAGCCTGTGCTCCGCAATGGGAGAGGCCACGGCAGTGAGAGGCCCGCGTACCGCAAAAAAAGAAAAAAAGCCCCACTAGGGCAGATTTCTGTAAGGAAGAGGATGGGTTGCATGTCAGGTTTGCCTGCTCTGAGTACCCATGTCTTGAGCACAGATGGGGGATGTGGGTGTGCACCTGCTCCAGGCATCGTATCAGAAAAGCTCCCACAAGCGTTCTTTACTGGGCATGGTGAATTGAAAACAAGGAAAGGATTTGTTAAGGATGACAGCCCACATTCATAATAACAGTTGTTAATAACAACAGTTACAGTGGCTGCCATTTAACAAACGCTTACCAAGTGCCAAGCACTTCACATTTATCTTCACTCTGCGGAACCAAGGCGTAGAAATGTTTTTGTTGAGAAGTTAAGCTAATCAGAACTATAAACAAATATTAAACATATTTATCCCCAGTGGGCTCCAAAGGCTCTGCTGTGATTTCTAGCATGTGTCTGCATTTCCCCCTCACCACGGCACTGGTGAGAGCCCCAAACCAGCAAGCCACAAGAAGGGCTTCCAGGCAGCCCTACCCAGCCCTGCTTCTGTGAGTCCCACAAGGAACTGTCTCATGCACCAAGTTCCTTCTTCCTGTGTCTGCTGAACTTTTGTCAGCCTCCCCCAAGCCTTGTGCACACCAGCTCTGGTTTCATGCTGCAGTTCTCTGTCCCTCTTACTTGAGTATTTTGCATTTGAATGGAGGTGGTGGTGTCCTGTGACCATGGGCGGAGCTGTCTGAAACCCCCATTGGATGGGAAGAGTCACTTCCTGCTTGGAGTTGACCCGAAAGCAAATTCCCCTGTTGTGCAGAAACAAGGTTGCTAAAGCCTTCCTATGCAACCCCCAGAAACATCTGCACAACCCACAGCCTCTGCTATGGGACCTTTCAGCTCCATCTTTTCATGAACCGTGTCCATGAAGTAAACAGGAACCTCCCCTCAATCTACTTCTCAGTCACTTGCTCTGAGCAGCATAAGGCCCCTCCCCTCCAGGAGCTGACAGTCTGGTCTTCAAAGGCCTGGCAGGTTATATTTCTCAACAGGGGGTTTGGTTTGGTTTGGTTTGGCTGGTTTTTGTTTTTTTATTTATTTTTGGCTGCGTCGGGTCTTAGCTGCAGCGAGTGGGCTCTGCATTGTGGTGCACGGGCTTCTCTCTAGTTGTGGCGTGCAGGTTTTCTCTCTGTAGTTGTGGCACGCAGGCTCTAGTCGAGGCACGCAAGCTCAGTAGTTGTGGCACGTGGGCTTAGTTGCCCCAGGGCATGTGGGATCTTAGTTCCCTGACCAGGAATTGAACCTGTGTCCCCTGCATTGGAAGGCAGATTCTTTACCAGTGGACCACCAGGGAAGTCCCTGAAAAGGGTGTTTGTTTTTAAATTAAGATAATTTAAGTTGAAACTGATTTTCCTATGGAAAAAGTAATGTAAGTTTTAGGAGACGTACATGCAGCATCTCATTTCACCTTGACAACCCTGTAAAATATAGTGATCATCCCTACGTTACAGACAAGGAAACTGAGGCACAGAGGGTTTGAGTTACGTGCCCAAGGTCACCTGGCTTGTGAGGGATGTGCCAGGATGGCCCCAGGCAATTTGACTCAGAGACACAGCAGAGCATTAGCAGTGCCCAGCATCTCAGAAGTGGCCACACATACCATAATATAACTCGTCACTGCAGGAGAGCCTTTCTAGCTGCAGATCTAGCCATGGAAATTCTGCTTCCCTCTAGTCAATTCACCTTCTACACCTCCACAAAGAGAGTGTACACCTCACCTCCACAGAGAAGTGTACACTACACCTCACCTCCACAGAGAGGTGTACACTACACCTCCACAAAGAGGGCTCCCTTAAAGCCCAGAACAGGCCATCTCTCTCCTAATTTCAGACCTTTTATGGCTCGTTGGTCCTCCCAGGAAAGGCCAAACTCCTTCACATGGTTTCCATACAAGGCACTTCATCCAAGGCCCTCCTTTCCTCTCCAGCCTTTTAGCCTCCCCCTGCCGTCAACCTATCCCGCCTTCTTTTTACAGTCGTTCTCTCTCTTCCCTCTAAGAATTTGCATGTGCTATTCCTTCTCCTCTCTTCAAGTAATTCACATTTTGTCCTTCAGGTCTTAGCTTCTGTCTTTTCTTCTGGGAAGCCTTTCCTGTACATGGCAGACTGGGCCCTGCCTTCCTCTGTGCCCATATGTCCCCCCTCCTCGAAATCACTATAATCGTTACTATTGTTTGTTCATCTCCACTGACACCAGTCTCCAGGAAGGAAAAGACTGTGGCTTCTCCACCATGGCTCTTCAGCACCTAGCACAGAGCCCGGCATATCGTAGAGCTCAGTGGATGTTTGAATGAACAGAAAGGACAGACAGGAATTTAAGAACGAGGTAGCAGAGGGGGGAGCCCAGGTTCCTAATGTCTGCCAAACTCTGAGGCAAGACCAGCTCCTTTCCCTGTCTGTCCCGGGACACAGAGTTCTCAGAGAGCACTGTGGCTTTTCCCAGATTTCAATTTGACACGAGAAGATTGGGTGGGAGTGCATTCCGAGCCCCATTAAAGCGGCTGTTCTGCCAGGCTGGCTGAGCACCAGTGCCCGAGGCTGGAGGATGAGGCTGGCTGCAGAGAGCTGGCCCTTAGAGACGAGCTCTGAAGCAGGGAGGGAAGCTGTAGGAGAGGCTGTTCCTGGGCTGAATTTATTCAGGTACCGCATAAGGCCCATTCGTGGTGTCACTGGAGAAGCAGCCTTTCTTTCCTCACTGGGGCCGGGGCCGGAAAGGAGAGCCCAAGGAGGCCCGAATACAGAGACACAAGATGGCCTAGGGGGACAGCCCGGATGCTCCTAAGCATGTGGCAGAGGCTGGAACCCGGGAAGCGAGGGACTCGGGGATCCCTATACAACAGGCTAGGTCAGCCGGGGCGGGGGAGACCCCAGAGTCTGCTTTGCAAGTCACAGGTTTATTCGTCTTGGCCTTAGTGATTTTCCTTTAGAATTCAGACAGCTTCATGTTGTTTTAAGCCTCGGCCAGTCTCACGGGACAAAAAGGATGTGTCCTTGCTTAAGCCCAAGCATTAAGCGCCCCTGGGGCCACAAGGCGGCAGAGACAGGAGTAGAAACTGCACTTATGGGCCACGTATGAGGGGCGAGGTGAGTTTCTGGTGTACTGGGTTGGGCTTGCTCTGGGAAGGTGGAAACTCAGCTTGTTCCTCGCTGTTCTCTCTCCCCAGCAAATCGCCCAAGAGGTCTCTGAGCAGCATCTGTCACAGGGGAGACTGTACCCCCCACTCAGCACCATCCGAGACGTGTCTCTGAGAATCGCCATCAAAGTAAGGGACGTCTTACCCCTTACTATGGGGAGTGGGGCCCATCAGCTTCCTCTCTGTGTGACTTTAGGAGGACGAAGGGGGTGGCAGCTGCAGAGACAGACTGAGCTCCCTGGGCTGCACTGCATGCACCCCAGAGGCTGGGTGACACACTCTTGCCTGTAGCCTGAGCCCCACCTCAACCCCACTCAGGGCAGTTCTGGGAAAGCTCCTGGATTTCCCCTCAAACACCAGGCAGAAAGGTCACCAAAGGCCCTAGTTTTGTGGACCAGAATGTGGGTGGAATTTTAAAATGAATCATAAGTGCCCATTTACACAGAAAGGTCAACTTGGAAAGAGCTCAGGCTGCGGGGTCCTAGCTCTGCCAATCAGCGGCAGAGTCACCCAAGCCCAATCACTTCACTTCCCTGAGCCTCAGCAGTTTCCTTCTTCTACAAAGAAGCCAGTAATTCCTCTCGCCCAGAGTTTTGGAGGACATTAAAAGAGAACAGTGGAAGAGCTCTACACTCAGCACCTTTCTGGCCAGAGGAGATGCTCATGCCTCCCCTTTCTCTCAGAATGGCTGGGCCACGGGTGATCAAGTTCAGGGGATATTCTATGTAAAAATGTCACCCACTAGACGATGCACAGATGATGGGTTTTCAAAGAACCAGAACGTGGGGCAGTAAAGACTGGCCTGACATTGATAATTGTTAATCTGGATGATGAATTCATGAGGGTTCATTATACTGTTATTTCTATTAATATACATTTTACATTTTCTATAAGTTTGAAGAATAATTTCAGAAAACGCATTGCACAACAGCACGCACTCCCCATGAGCTGTCCAGTGCAGGATCCAGAGTCAGCCCTCAAGACCAGTAGTGCAGCTTACAGTCCACGTCCACCCTGTCCAGTTCCTTCCTTTTGGGGATATTCAGATTCATCTTCTTCTGAAGCCGAATCTAATACCCAGAGAACAATGTCCAATTCAAGCCACGTTTAAGACAGAAAAAAATATCAGATACTGAACACTTACACCTGCTACCTAATTTTATCCTCACACCATGCCAGAGAAAGCCCTCATGACCCCCACTTTACAGATGAGGAAACTGAGGCTCAGCAAGGATGATGTCACTGCTGAGGACCCACAGGCAGTTGGAAGCAGAGGCAGACTTTGAGGCCTCTTGACCCTGGCCCAGGGTCTATTCCATGGTGTCACAGCTTCCTTACTAGGCAGAAAACTCAAGATCCTTTCTCTCTAGTGGCTTCCTGGGCCTCAACTCATGAGAGGAACACATCTGCTGCTTCAGGGTATATTCCCCTTCCACAAGCTCCCAAGCAAGGGCCTTTAGACAGGTTCCTCCTTAGATCCAGTTCCTCAGTCAAACGTGTTTTTCCCTAGGTCCTCGACTTCGCCTACAAACACAACCTGGCCTCCTACTACCCAGAGCCCAAGGACAAGGAGGCTTTTGTAAGATCCCTGGTCTATACTCCAGACTATGACTCCTTTACGCTGGACAGCTACACTTGGCCCAAGGAAGCCATGAATGTTCAGAATGTCTGATGCAATCTCAGAGGCTGGTGTGGGGCTGAATGAAGCCCAGAGTAACACTGACAATATAAATGGGTTCCAAGATGGCCATCCTTGTCATTGTGTTTTTCCTTTGAACGTTCTGGTGTGAGGGGAGATGCCCAGGCATATGGTGAATGAGAGCCTTGTCCCTGAAGGCCTTGAGTTCACTTTTCTGTAACCCTCCTCAGGCTTCCTTCCCAAGAATTTCTTCATCTGTGAATTGCCAACTATTGGCTAGACTTTGTGGAAATCTAGAGTCCTGCCTGGAACTCTGCCTTTACAGGGTCCGGGGTCTAGTAGAGGAGATGAGATATGCACACAATTCATTTTGCCACAAGGGAGAAAGTAGTAAGTCCATGGAAGAACTGCAGAAAAAGGTCAAGGGTACTCAGAGAAGGGAGAGGATACTTCCTATGAGGACATAAAAGAAGGCTTCTTGGGGGGCAGTGTTTGCACTGAGTCTAAGAGTGAAGGATGGGTAGGGTTAATGGAGAAATGAGGAATGTAAGGGCAGCCACTGGCCAGAAAGCATGGCCACCCATCAAGGAGTTCAGTCCCTGTTGGAGGAATACACAACCTTTAAGACTCAGATGGGCGTGGGGGCTGAGTGGCTGGAGGCAACTCACAAGTCAGAAAGGGTCTCCGTCCTGTGGGCTGTTGAGTGTTAGGCATTCCTTTGTGGTCATTACTAAAAGGAGAACCAGTGAAGTGTGGGTGGAGAGTGTCAGCAAACCCAGAGGAAAGAGGAAGAGAGGCTGTGAGGGGCAAAACACCCTGGGGAGTTCTAGGGAAGACTTGATTTCATGTTCCTGGCTCTAGAACACTCTCTCTCTTCCACCCTTCACTCTCTGAAGTCATTTAGCAAACTGGAGCAGTTTTCTTACAGAATGATGTCAGTCTGTCCTGAGTGTTTCTTAGAACAAGTTCAGTCGTAGCCTTCACCCCCCTCGTGTCCAGCGAGCCCACACCATGGGGCTGGGGAGGGGGGAGACGAGCCTGCAGCCCTCACAACCAAAGACCCTGCTAAATTGCTAACATCTGTTGGCATGGCAGCATCCAGCCTCTAATTTCATTGTATAACACAGGAAGCAACAGTCCATGCCCAGAGACCTACCACTGCCCACCCCCCGCTGCCAGCTCCACTTCAGGTTCCGCACTGCCCACAATGAATAGGTCCTATACGACCACCTCCGTGACAGGCTAGGTGGATGACTGGGATCCTAGAAGAGTAATTAGCAGAGACATCAGTCACCCCTTGCCTAGGTCTTATTCTTCCAACCTCTGCTTCCTTGGTGCTGGTGCTCAGCCAGGCGTATCCTGAGGAAGCATCCCTGTTCTGTAAATCCGTGGACTCACGGGTAATGAGAACCTCTTCAGAAGAGGGCGTGAAGAGTGAAGCTGGAATCTGAACACCAGGGAGTCTTTTACATGATCTTGTCTACGTCCTGTCCCACAACTTCCTCTGTACCCCAACTATACCTCCTTTATACTCAATGTAACAGAAAAGAAAAATAGTAGGGAAAATTAATGACACCAAAACAGGTTGATGAGATCAACTGAATTAACAAGCTTTAGCTATACTGACAAAGGCAAAAAGAAAGACGATAGCAATTACATTTCCTTTGTTCGAAGCGCAATGAACATCTTGCTGGCACTTACACAGGCCCTTACACGTGCTTGGTCTCTACCTGGAAAGCCCTTCCCTCTGCTTCTCTGCTCTTTACCAATTAAATTTCAGTTCACCCCAGCTTTCTGCCTGGAGACATCATTCATCATTGGAGTTCAAATGCACTTGGCTCCAGGAAGTCTTCCTGGACAGAGTTAATAATTAAATTAGAAATCAACAACAGTAAAAAAGAAAATGGGAAATTTCCAACTCTTTGGAAGTTAAACAATATATTTCTAAGTAAGTCACGGTTCAAAGAAGAAATCACAAGATAAATTATATATGTTGAGCTGAATAAAGAAAAATCAAAATTAATGAGTTGTAGCTAAAGTAGTGCTTAGAGGGAAATTTTATAGCTTTAAATGCCAATATCAGGGGAAAAAAAGAATAAAAGGTCTCAAAGCAATAATAAACTTTCTCTTTAAGAAACTAGTAAAGAAAACTAAAAATAGAATTACCATATGACCCAGCAATCCCACCACTGGGCATACACCCAAAGAAAACCATAATTCAAAAAGACACATGCACCCCAATGTTCACTGCAGCACTATTTACAATAGCCAGCTCATGGAAGCAACGTAAATGCCCATTGACTGATGAATGGATAAAGAAGATGTGGTCCATATATACAATGGAATATTAGCCATAAAAAAGGTACAAAACTGGGTCATTTGTAGAGATGTGGATGGACCTAGAGACTGTCATACAGAGTGAAGTCAGAAAGAGCAAAACAAATATTGTATATTAATGCATATATATGGAATCTAGAAAAATGGTACAGATAAACTGGTTTGCAGGGCAGAAATAGAGACACAGATATAGAGAACGAACGTATGGACACCAAGGGGGGAAAGCGGGGGGTGGAAGGGGGGTGGGATGAATTGGGAGCTTGGGATTGACATATATACACTAATATGTATAAAATAGATAACTAATAAGAGCCTGCTATATAAAAAAAATAATAAAATTCAAAAAAAAAGAAACTAGGAAAGGAAAAGCAAACAAAATTCAAAGTAAGCAAAGATTAGAGTAGAATTCAATAGACTTATAACAAAGAAGTTGAATTAGTAATTAAAAATCTTCCCACCAAGAAAATCCCAGGCCCAGAATTCTTCATGGGTGAATTTTATCAAATATTTAAAGTATAAATAATACCAATCCTTCAGAAACTCTTTCAGAAAATAGAGGAGGGAACACTTCCAAAATCATTCCATGATACTGGTATTACCCTGATATCAAAACCAGATTAAAAAAACAACACAAGAAAACTATAGACCAATATCCTTCATGAATACAGATGCAAAATTCTAAACAAAATATTAGCGAGCCAAATCCATCAACATAAAAGAATTAAACACAATGAGCAAGTGGAATTTATCCCAGGAATGCAAGGTTGTTTCAACATTTAAAAATTGATCAACATAGTACATGATATTACTAGAATGAAGGACACAAACCACAGGAACATGTCAGTGGATGTGGGAAAAGCATTTTAAAATACCCAACACCCATTTGAGATAAAACTTTCAACAAACTAAGAATAGAAGAGAATGTCCTCAACCTGATCAAGAACCAACAGCTAACATCATACTTAATGGTGAAAGAATGAATACTTTCTCCCTAAGATCTGGAAGTTGTTTTCACCATTCCTGGTCAACATGGAGGGTCTAGCCAGTTCAATAAAGAAAGAAAAATAAAGTAAAGGCATCCAGACTGGGGGGAAAAACAAGAGTAAAACTGCCTTTATTCACAGATGACATAATCCTATAAGCAGAAAATGCCAAAGAATAGAATAGCACTTGCATTGCTCTCGCTTTCACCCTCCCTCCCTATCTCTCTTTCTCTCTCTCCTAACAAATGAGTTTAGAAAGGTCATAGAAAGCAAGGTCAATATACAAAAATCAATTGTATTTCTATAGACTAGCAGCAAACAATCTAGAAATAAAATTAAGAAAACATTCCATTCACAATAGCATCAAAAAGAAAAAATACTCAAGCAATTCAAGAGGTGCAAGTCTTGTACAATGAAAACTGCAAATCATTGATGATAGAAACTAAAGATTTAAACACATGGAGAAATGTTCCATGTTCATGGAACTGAAGACTCAATATTGTCAAGGCGGCAGTTCTCTCCAAATTATCTATAAATTCAACACTATACCTATCAAAATCCCTGCAGGCTTTTTTTTTTTTTTTTGTAGAAATTGACAGGATGATCCTAAAACTTATATGGAAATGCAAGGGACTTAGAATAGCCAAAATTTTTGAAAAGGAATGAAGTACATGATCCAATTTCAAAGCTTACTATAAAGCTACAATGATCAAGATAGTATGCTCATATAGATCAATGGAACAGAGTTGAGAATTCACAAATAAGTCCTTATATTCATGGTAAATTGATCTTTCAACTACCACGATAATTCAATGGAGGAAAGAATTGTCTTTTGAACAAATGATGCTGGGACAACTGGATATTCACATGCCAAAATATATATATATATATATATATATATATATAGACATTTACCTCACACCATATACAAAAATTAACTCAAAATGGACCACAGATCTAAATGTAAGAGCTAAAACTATACAATTTCTAGAAGAAAATATAGCAGAAAAATCTTTGTGACTGATTGAGGAGAGTTCTTAGATACAATTTAAAAGCGTGATTCATAAAAGAGAAATTTGATAAATTGTACTTCACCAAATTTTTTAACTTTTGCACTTTGAAACACACCAATAAGGAAAAAAATGACAAGTAACAGACTGGGAGAAAGTATTTGCAAATTATATATCTGATAAAGGCATTGGATCCAGAATATGTAAAGAACTTTTACAACTCAGTAGGATGACAAAAAAACCCAACTGAAAAAATGGGCAAAATATTTGAATCGACATAGTACCAACAAAGATATGTGAGAGAATGTACACTAAAAGATGTTTAACAACATTAGTTGTATTAAAATTAAAACTACACTGGGATAACACTTCCCGCTCACCAGAATCGCTGTAATAAAAAAGACAGACAGTAAGTGTTGGAGAGAATTAAAACCTCTTCTAGCAGGGCTTTGTCTCCTAAGCACTATGAGGTTAAGGGAAATTTCCCTCTGTCTTTTAAAAGTCTTCATTCTAACTCCCCAGCCTCTTATACATAGTCCCAGAACTCAGCAAGTGTCATTTAGTATAGTGGATGCTGTGGTTGTACCACCCAGATCCCTCTAAAGGTCTGAAACACTTACTCAGGGCCAGCTGCCAGGAGTATTATCAGCTGAAGGCTCACAGTTGCATCCCCCGCTGGGAGTTGCAGTTGGCTGAAGGAAGATGCTTCATCCAAGGTTATGCCCTCATCCCCAGGGACAGCCTGCATCCAATGACTGGTTGATTCGAGTCCAAAGGTCCAACCCCCTTGCCACAATTGCAGACATCTCTACATGGCCATCCCAGCTTCAGAGCTCCCTGGGAGATTGGCTAAGGTCACTGTTGAAACTGTATGTATCACCATTCAACTTCTGCAGCATCCTGGTTCTCTTGCTCCCTCTCAAGTGTTGTTGAGATGACTCCCCAGTAAGCTTCCAAAGGCAAATCTCAGATTCAGTACCTGTTTCCTGAGGAACTCAACTTGCAACATGAAACTAGCCAAGCTTCTCAATTTTCCAATCTGTTGCACCAGCCTCACATGACCATCTAAAGCCTTGCTGGGTTTCTCTTTCCCTCAGTAGAGACCCTCTGCAAGAACAAAGCCAGATCCTTCCTTAGTCTATGTCCAGAATCGGTAAATACCCCCAGGAAACAAAATGGCTACTCACCTCAGGAGAGCTCCTTCCTCTCTGGAATACCTATTCATCTAGTCTTTGCTGCTTTCACAGCTCCCATATGTCTTTAAACATGATTTTGGTAATTTATCCATATTTTTCTGGATGTTGCAGGGAGGGTGTTGGGCTGCCATGACCTACTACATCCTATCTAGAAGTGGAAGTCTCTAGACACAGATTTTCAAAATTCCAAATGATACTACTAACTTTTTTTCCCTAACTTAATTGAATTGTAGTCAGAAAACTTACTTGTGTTATTCAAATATTTTAGAATTTTGATGAAATTATTTATGATCTAATATATAGTCAAATTTAATAAAATATTTCATGTACTCTTAAAAAATATGGATTCTCACTGTTGGATGCAATGCCTTCTTACGTTCATGGGATCAAACTTGTTAATTGTTCTGTTCAAATCTATAGCCTTACTGATTTTCGTCTACTTGATCTGTTTCTGGAAGAAAAATAGTAAAACTTATCACTATGGTAAACTTGTCAATTTTCCTTGTAGTTCTTTCCATATTTGCTTTATGGATTTTGAACCAATGTTATTTGATACATAAAATTTCGAATTGTTATAACTTCCTGGTGAATTGAAACTTTTGAAACTTTAAGTAATGATTTTCTTTATCTCTAGTAATGCCTTTGCTTATACTTTTACTAATATTAACAAAGCTATACCATCTTGCTTAGTTTGTCTCTGTCTCTCTCCTATAATTCCTTATTTAGATGTTTAAGTTCTTGTACTAGTTGGAGAATGGTGAATACTGACAAATTATTTCTCCCAGAGAACTACATTTCCAGACACTATGAATATATGGTTGAACTAACACAAATACATACCACCATTTTATCAATTACATAATAAAACAAAGTATCAAATATCCAAATATTGTTACACAGTTCAAAATTATATAAAATATTAGATGTCTGATCAGTTCATTAATAGAAATCCTCTTCTGTTTCGGTTGGAAAGACAAAGAAAAAAATATCACACTTAAAACAAAAATAATAGTAACTTCCAATAGGGATGGCGAAGAATTATAAGAACTTCAGAAATTTTTGAAATGTTTTTGCTACAAACTATCTTTACCTTTAAAGTTTACTAAAAAAAAGGACCTGTTCTATACATCCTGCACAAGACAAAGAGAACATGGAATTTCTAGTATGGAATCCTAAAAATATTCCATAGCCTCTTTCCATTCTGTCTTCAGGCCCTCCCCTCTAAAACTACATCCCAAGTGTAAACAAAGTAACCGTAAGGCTTTTTTGTCTGAAGATATTACACACATATGCTTCTCTATGGTGTATATTTTACATGAACTTTCAACCAGAGGTGTGATCTTTTTCAAACTGGAGGTTTTCATAACAGCACAAAATGAGATTTATAGAAAGACATTAAATAATCACCATAAGTCTTGGTAAGAATTCAACAAAATCATTTGTTATACAAACCTGATGCATACTGGTACACGTGTGGGGTGGTAAACATAAAGGAGCAGACAAATAACCATATAGGTCTTACTTGCAATGTTTGAGATGACTGGAGGAATAAACCACATATGGTTTACAGTGCTGTTCCTAATTCCTAGGATTTTAATTCTGTATGATACTAAAAATATACAAGTATTGTGCTGAGTATTTTGGCACCTAATCTCTCAATTTCTTATATATTGTTTCTGGCATGGGGATAGTAGTAAGCCAAACAGAGAGGCTGCAATTCTGTCAAGCTTGTGGCTTTTCAGTATTCCTATGGAAGCTTCATTAGACTTGTCATTCATTAAGCCTATTATGTTGGCTAATATGTACGATAAATTAAGTCCTGTCTCAAGTTTGACTTCCAAGGCAGGCAGCCAAGTTTTATTGAATGCAACAGTTGTTTCTATGACCACTAGAGTCTTTGAAGCGCAGCCGCATTTTAGAACGGTGTTTCTCCAAATACAAAAGTTGCTTGCTGTTAAAAGCTCCACGCCGCTTTTGTCTTATAAACTGTACTGCATCTTTATTTTTCATTCCACCTTCAGTTAGTGCCAGGGCAACAAGCACTGGAGTTCTCCCAAGACCTGCAACACAGTGAACAGCAATCCAACAACCAGGTTCTTCACGAAATTTAATGTTTAAAAGACTTAACGAGTCACCAACAATCTGGTTAAAGGGTGATGAACCATCATCAAAGGGCCAATCCAGAACCTGGATACCTTCTTTCTCCACAAGAGCAGTGTCATAAGTTGCTTCACATATTCTTACTGTTGTGGTAACTCCGTATTTCTTAAGGTCCTCTATAAATTTGTTTAAGGTTGCACTGGTTGGATTGTGTGTAATAAGAAATCTCATGTTCCTGTATGTGACCTCCACAGGGGCTGGGCGGTTCAGTGGAGCCATGTTATTTTAGTTTAAAAAAAAAAAACCACACACAAAAAAAACGCGATACGGTTACGAAAAAAAAAATTAAATTTTTGAATGCAGAAATGATGTAAAGAAACAGAAGTCTACTCCAATATGCCCCACTCGAAATTCTCAATGCTCTGGATATGCAATTGGGAGTAACAGGAAATGAAATGAACCTCCTAACAAGAAGCCATCCTTCAGTTCATAATACTGAGTCAATGGAAAGGAAGAGCACCGAGGTTTACCCCATCCAGGTCGTAATTTCTGTTAAATGCTCTGATGATTTCAATCCCACACTTCTGGGTCCAGGATGACCGCGCCTGTGGGGGCTTCTTGGTGGAGTAGCAACGAATTTCTACAGTTCACTTGTCCTCATAAAGGTCGTGCTGCGCCTGGCGGTACTCTCCGGGGCCCTTCAGAAACTCCATAAATGCGTGACCAAGAACACCACAGGAAGGACTTAGTTTACTCATTAAAGACTGTGGCCTAATCATACAGCCGGTTCCGTGGTACAGGCGGCGGTGGCGTCGGCTGCTGAGGAGGAAGCTGTAGTGATCTTCGCGGAGCTGCGGCTGCGGCGGGGCTCCGAGCTCTACCCAGCGCCGGCCTCGGGAGACCCAATCCGCGCGCGCCGAAGCGCTCTTGCGTCGCAAGCCCTGCCTTTTATAGCCGGCGTGACGTGCGTTCCTCTTCACCAGTCGCGGCGGGGCGGGCCAAAAACCTGAGAGCGAGGGCGTGGGGCCCGCCCTCCGCAGACGTCACCACGGCCGCCGCGGGGATTGAGCTTGTTGGCGTAGGGAGAAGCGCTGCAGCTTGAGCCTTCTCACCTCCCCGCCTCCTGCTGGGGAGGAAAGAGGCTGAGGACGGACTTGAGGATGGGAATGGTGGGGGACAAAGCCTGGAAGAGGCTGAAGAGAGACGGAGGGGGGCCAAAACGGGCGGGAAAGGGAAGGTAGTGGAAGAATCCCGCCCATTGACTCTGCTATGTCTTCCTCCACCAGCTTCATGTTTTAGACATGTCATATTGCTAGGCTTTTTTCCAATTTGGTCTGACCAACTTTGTCTTTACTGAAGAACTTCGTCCATTTACATCATTTTATTACATTATATTGTCTTATTCTTTTATATTACAATGTTATTGCTATCTCTGCATCTGTTTTTCTCATATTTTGTGTTATCTGACCTATGTCTATATTTCTTTTTTTATCTTTTGATTTCTTTTGGGTTAAGATTCCTCCCCTAAATCCATATTTTCCTTCCACTGTTTTGGAAATTTGTAATTGTGGTTAAAACTTCTTAGCAGTTATTATAGTTTAGACACTGTTCTAAATCTGAATAGGTTTACATAATTTCATTTGATACAACAACCCTATGAATTAGATACTATTATTTCCATTGTTATGATGAAAACAACTTTTAAACCCTGGGCACAGAAAAGTTATTTGCCCAAGGTCACACGGCTAGTAATTGGCAGGGCTGAGATTGGAATTCTGGAATTCTGGACCTAAAGTCTCTCTCTAATATGTATGTCTTATTATATACCTTATTCCTATACTTTCAGTACTTAAATGGCTTAGAAAAATTCAAACATTCAAAATCTTTTCCCGGGACTTCCCTGGTGGTCCAGTGGTTAAGAATCCGCCTCCCAACGCAGAGGACATGGGTTCAATCCCTGGTTGGGGAACTAAGATCCCACGTGCCGTGGGGCAACTAAGCCTGCGCACTCTAGAGCCCACACACCGCCACTACTGAGCCCACGTGCTGTGGAGCCCATGCAGCAGAACTAGAGAGTCCCACGTGCCACAACTACTGAGCCCTTGCGCTCTGGAGCCCATGCGCCACAACTAGAGAGTTCCACCAGCCACAACTACTGAGCCCGCACACCAGAACTAGAGAGCCCGCGTGCTCTAGGGCAGCTCGCCACAACTAGAGAGAAGCCTACGTGCCACAATGAAGAGCCCACATGCCACAACGAAGATCCCGCGTGCTGCAACTAAGACCTGACGCAGCCAAATAAATTTTTTA
This sequence comes from Grampus griseus, assembly GCF_964374135.1. NCBI lineage: Eukaryota > Metazoa > Chordata > Mammalia > Artiodactyla > Delphinidae > Grampus > Grampus griseus. Next base: position 46,349,847 of record NC_139002.1, read on the forward strand.
AATCTTTTCCCACCTCATGAAGGAACTCAACATGCGTTAACTATTAATGTTGTCAAGTATTTTTTTAACCCCACAAATTACATTGTTTATAAAAATCAGTGTTTGTTTAAATTTGCCCAATATGTCAGCAATTTCTTTGCTCACTATTTCTTCTTGCATCTCAACTCTTTCTTCTAAGATTATTCTCCCTTATCTAAGAGCATCTTTTGGAGGTTCCTTTAGTTCCTATTATATGATCAACTTTGATGTTTTATATAATCTTGAAAATATGCATTTTCTCACTGTTGAAAAATACATTTTATTGTTGGTAGATTTTTTTGTTTTTTCTTTGTTTAATAAAAAAATTTAATAAATTTAATTCTAAAATTCTTTTATTTTGCTTTCATTTCTAATAGTTCCACTGAGTACACAATTCTACATTGAAGATATTTGAAGATAGCCCTTTGAAGATATTCCCTGTCTTCGGGTTTCCTTTCTAACAACTTTAGAATTTTCTAAAATGTCTAGGCTTTGTTTCCTAGCCTATACTTGGCCCATAACAATAAAGCCCTATTTCTTCCTTCTTTCCTCTTCCTTCCTTCTTTGCTCTTCTTTTCTCCATCCTTCATTTCTTCTTTAATAACTCAGTCCACTACATGGAGGGGAGCAAGGTAGCTGTCTGTGCAGTAGGTGCGGACACTGAAGATACTGGAGTCGGGGGAGAGGGTGAGGAGGACATTCAAGCAAGGTGTGGGGGGGTAGTTGCAGCCTAGTACCAGCTGTCAGGTCCCTGGCAGGGTGCAGAGGACATGTACATAGGGGGACAGCAGTGGCGATCAGAGATTACATAAGGGTTTATCCAGTAAGATTACATAAGAGTTTATCCAGTACTACATTGAGAATAATGGGAATCAGGCATCTCACTGTCAGACAGGAGTTATAAATATGGAAAGGGAAAAAAAGTACAATTAGTTGTAGGATTTGGGGTTGGAATTGGTTGTATCTCTGTGAAGTCATCATTTCAATATATAGATATAGAAATATAGATGAGTATGAGTGTGTGTGTGTTTGAATTCCTCAGCTTTATCACAGAGAGCAGAGAGGGCCTGAAGCAATGACAACCCAATAGCAATGATGAGAACAATAGCACTCAGATCATGGTTTGTTAATACCATTCTCCATTTAAAAAGTCTCCTTGGGCGCAAGAGGGAAGAGATATGGGGATATATGTATATGTATAACTGATTCACTTTGTTATAAAGCAGAAACTAATACACCATTGTAAAGCAATTATACTCCAATAAAAATGTTAAAACAAACAAACAAAAAAAAAACCGTCTCCTTGGGGAAATGGCTGATTCCAGAGGTGGGGCAGAAAAAATGAGTAGCCTGGAACATCTTAATATGACAAAGTTATGGAGGTGTTAATAAACGATAGGAATATGACAAAAGGACATAGACCAAAAAGAGCACAGACCAAAGGAGGCTAAAGAAACCCGACAACTAAATGAAATACGGTATCCTAGATGGGATCTTGGAACAGCAAAAGGACATTGGGGTAAAACAAGTGAAATCTGAATAAAGTGTGAAGTTTAATTAATGGTAAAGTACCAATGTTGATTCCTTAGTTATGAAAGATGTATCATAGAAACAGATGTTAACAATGGGGGAAAGTGGGTGAGGAGTGTACAAGGAACTCTCTAAAAGCATTCTAAGTTTTTTTTTTTAATTATTTAAAACAAAACAAAAAACAGAAGCCAGCTTAAAGAGCTCCCACTGATCACGATTTTTATATCAATGATAGGACTGGATTATTAGTCATTGAATAAAATAAAAATCCTTAAGTCTATACTGCTATAAATAAATAAATAGGGAGAAGCAAACACTTTGCCTTATAGTAGAATGCCAGCTAATAAAGTAGCAGCAATGGTGGAATTAGAAAAGTCTGTATTTAGCAATCATCATAATTATGCATTTAGCAAAGAAACATCAATAGATGCTAAAACTAGTGGATGATACTCAATGAGGAATGGGATATTACTTTCAAAATACCTACCATGAAATGCCAATTCGTTACAAAAGAAAAAACAACTTGATAGTGGTAAACCTGGCAAGCATCACTTAATCAAATGATCAAAGTTAACGTGACCAGTAATGGGACAGACTGAACTGGGTACCACCTGATATAATGGAGTGCAAGGAACCTAGAATCACATCTGTGATATTCCTGGAAAAAAAAAAATACATATCAGCTAAATGTTACACATGATCATTGATTGGATCTTTTTGCTTAAAAGGACATTACTGGGACAAGTGGCAAAATTTTAATTGAGTTTTTGGATTGTATGGTAAATGAGTGTTAATTTTCCGATTTGGGTGGTTATATTGTGGTTTTATGGGAGAATATACGTATTTGTAAGGCATTATGCTCTAAAGTATTCAGAAGTGATAGGGCAAATGTCAGCAACTTGCTCTTACTTAGTTCTGGGGATGGGGGGTGATATTTTTACCATACTTTTATCTTCCCTGTAAGTTTGAAATTATTTCAAAAATAAAAATTTATCTCTAGCATTAATTTAAATGGCTTAGATCATAGGTAATTGGTTGATGCTTGCTTCTCTGAATTCCCACTTTGTGTCTGCCTCTAGAGACTTTTTTTGCAGCTTTACATTTTTTTAAGATTTAAAAAGAATCTTAGCTAGCATTGTTACGTATTTTGTAGATTGTTTCCCCCAAAATTTCAGGATATGGCAGACTGGCAGTTGTCCACTACTATCCATTTCCCTCATTTTTAGTATCAGCATTCCCTGAGTATTTCACTACACACATGGCCACCAAGCTAGAGACTTCATTCCCCAAGCTCCCTTGCAGCATGGTATGGCCACGTGATTAAATTTTGGCCAATGGGACGTGGACAGAAATAATGGTACCACTTCCAGGTTATACTACTTAAAAAAAAAAAAGCACACTTGCTCTCCTGCCCTTTTCTTCCTACTTGCTAGTTAGGAGATGATACCTGGAGCAGTTGTCTTGACCCAGTGGTGGAAACCACAGGAGAAGCTGGTACAGCCACCCTACTGTCGGGGTCTATGTACTTCTAGACTGTTTCTTGAGAGAAAAATGCACTTCTGTCTTGATTAAGCTACTAGTATTTGATCTCTGTTATAGTGCTACCCTAACTAATAAAATGTAAATGAAAGGACTGAGGTACCACCTGATTTGGGGGAAAGGGGAAAGGAAGAAAAATAAAGACTCAAAACCAAAATAAAATGCTTCTGGTGCTGGCCAAGATGGAGTAAGGGCTCTACAGCATTTCTCTTCAACTGACGTAACTGAACAGATTATAAAAAGCAACTACCTGAGGACTCTGAAAAGGAAACACTAGCAGGGGGATTGTGTAAGTAAATCAAAAGCTGAAGGATGACTGGCGTAGTGACGAATTTACTGGGAAATTTATTCCTCTTCTGGTTTGACCTGAAAGCAATCTACGATCCAGAACGACACAGAAAGCCTAAACTCAAGAGAAACCCCCTCTTTCTAGCCAGAGAAGCAGGAAAAGCGTTCCATATGAGCTAGAGTATAGAGGGAAAGCCCTTTTTTTCCCCCTCCCTGGTAGGCCCCAAGACCAACTGCAGTCACGAAGCTGCACAGTGGCAACAGGAATAGCAGTGGTGGTGGCATTCGAGCACCTAAGACCCTGAGAGGTCCTGTCTTCCTGGCCAGAGGAAGCAGGGAAAGGGACCCCGTGGTCAGAAGAGTGTGGGAGGAATCTCTGTTATCTGTTTCTGTCTTGTCATCCACTAGCTCCCCTTTGAGAGAGCGAAGGGAGCTAAAACTCCAAGAGAAACTCTGGCTTTAAAGCCAGACGACTGGGAGTAAGAGACTGGAGAATGTGAAAGGAATTCCAGAGAGGAGAAAGCTGGAGAAAGAGATCCCCTAATTCTGTGTACGCATTAGTACAAGTCTCAGGTTTACTCCCAAGCGGCACACGTGAAAAACAGATCCAAAGAAACACAGACTTTGAGAATTGAACTGACATCACAACGACTACCCACAGAAGGTGAGATAGCACTTGCATCCTGAACGTCAAGATTTTGCTTGCTCTAAATAAATACTTAATAAATAAAGATCAACATTCTCCAGCGGATTTTAACAAGGTGAGGCAAATAGTTACCTTAGTTTCTTGGGGTACCTCAGAACAAGACAGTCTGGTTATGACAAGATCGGACCTAAACATTCCTCAACCCCCTGGTCGAATACCATTACAATACTATCTTAACCACGAATGAATTCCAGCAAACTATGAAGTACTGTGAGAGGGAAAAATTAGGTTAAAACTGTGTTTATCAAACTGAAAATTATCTGTTTACACTAGTAGATTGTTAAATCAATTTTGTTCAGTCTAATCAGAAACTTTTTTATGAAATAAAATAGAAATTATCAAAATGCATTGCAGATGGGTAAATATAACCCTGTGAAACTTTTGTCTCAATTACATGTGTGGGCATAGGTTCTGTGTTTCAGTATGAAATGTATTTCCTTTATTGAGTCTTACTCAAAAAGTTTTGAAAACTACTGGAGTATGTGCTTTCTAACAGCCATTCCAATTCTCATCTCACTATTTTTATGAAGAGTCAAAAAGGACGGCAAAAGTGGACATAGTTCTCTAGAACTGAAAGGGCATTTTCAAAAGCAAAATCCTACACTTTGCTCACTTTTGATAACTTGAGCTTGTTATAACATTGAAGGAAAGCCATCCAGAGCAGGAGTTCTTAACCTGTGGTCCAGGTGATCTAGGAAAACTCTAATTATATGCAAACTATTGTATATGAAAATGTGCATATTTTTAGGAAAGAGTCCAGATTTTCCATCAGATTCTCAAAAGAGTCTGTGACCGTCCAAAACATTAAAAGCCACTGAAATTGGGCATCCTTTGATACATTAAGCTGGTCTGGCAGTGTCGTAGTTCCAGAAATGACAGAGCTTGATGATAGTAATTCAAATTGATTTAGAAAAAGACATTCTAATTTGAGTGTGGCCTCATAACAAGTTTGAGCTAAAACAATATTAGCAGTTAAGATCAGTGAAAAAGATATCAAATTAGGAAGACTTGCTCAAAAAAAAAAAGACTGTGCATTCTTTATTGTATGAAATCAACTGTTTTAATGAAAGACTGTAGTAACATTTGATTCTTAAAATGGTTGAATGATTTTTTAAAATTAGGTTTTATAACCTAACTCACATAACCATGTCTCCATCTTAGCGTCAATAGACAGGAGCACAGGGGTTTTTTTTTTTTTTTTTCTGGCTGCACGGCATGCGGGAATCTTAGTTCCCCAACCAGGAATCGAACCCAGGCCCTTTGCAGTGGAAGCACGGCGTCTTAACCTATTTCTCCTTAAAAACTCAGCTTAGGCCTCGTCTTTTCCAAAAGCTTTCCCTGTCAGGCTAACCTGACCGCAAGGACTCCACCTTACTCTTCCATAGCAAGAAATGCAAAGCGCTATCAGGTATCTACCTTGTTACAGGGAGATTTTCTAGTCCATCTCCCCTCTGCACTACATGGTGAATGCTCTGAAGGCAGGCAGGGACTGATGAGGTCTTAATCTCCAGGTCACTAGCTTGGTGCCTGGCACACAGTAAGAGTCAGTACTGCTACCTGTGGTAATAAAGTATAAGGTCAGTTCCTACAGTAAAAACGTCTATGAAGTTAGATCTTTTCACCACCTAAACATATCAAAATTGCCTAAAGTCTTTTTTTTCTTTGACAAGGCGGTCTATATTTTTTAAAAATATTCATACAATACTATTATAGTGATTTATTATATATTAGAGACAGAGAAGTACTCCAAGAATGGAGCAGGGATGAATTTCAAGCAAGTCAAGCAGTCCTGGGGAAAGGCTATTGTTTTAAATATGGCTTGGTGGGGATGGGACCTGCATGGAGGGATCTTCTGAGGAAATGGAAGGAAGTAGTAATGTAGGGAGTGGTGGGGGCAGGTTCCAGACAATTCCAGTCACCAGGGAGCATACTTGTTTCCATAGAAAAAGATAACATTAGCAACAAAATTTGCCCAATATCAACTCGAGTAGACTACTTTCCCCTTAACCATTCAGGGCTCAAAACGTTCCTATTTTGTATCTGGAGTAGGGCAAAACAATGTCTCGATATGGCAGGTAGAAAGCAAAGCGTCTAAGGGACTTTCTAGCCAGCTTTCGTACCTCAGAAATCTAGACATCACTCTGCTTTGTTAATTGTTGTACCTGAGGTGTTAGGACAGGGCAGGGAGAGGAAAGACAAAGGGTGGAGGCAAATGAAGCAAGCTGTGGTTGAGAACACACACACCTGAACTGAAAACCAGTCCCTCAACAGGAAGCTATTCCTCTTCCACCGCACATACAGCTTAAGAATAGATGCAAGGGAAGCAATGAGAGAAGAAGATGGACCCTGGCAAGGCAGCCAGGCTCCCCTCACAGGACACAACAAACCTACAGTCGATCGTGGTGCAGAAATGCCTGGATGGTGGAATGGTTGGCCGGAAGATCACCAAGAGAAAAATATTCCCTGAGGTCCCAACAAGTCCCGGGTGTGTTATCAGCTAGAAAATTCAAGAAGCATTGCACTGGCCACTGGAGGCAAATGGCCTAACCTACCTTTGGGAGGGTCACACATCCCCAGGCCTGGAAAAAATCGAGAGTTGGGGGAGGGGTGGTAAAATTCACCACTATGGGGCTTCCCTGGTGGCGCAGTGGTTGAGAGTCCGCCTGCCGATGCAGGGGACACGGGTTCGTGCCCCGGTCCGGGAAAATCCCACATGCTGCGGAGCGGCTGGGCCCGTGAGCCATGGCCGCTGAGCCTGCGCGTCCGGAGCCTGTGCTCCGCAACGGGAGGGGCCGCAACAGTGAGAGGCCCGCGTACCGCAAAAAGAAAAAAAAAAAAAAAATTCACCACTATGAATCGTTATGCCCAAACACGGAGAAAGTATTTATTACGACACTTCATTATAGATGAGGAAAAGATGAAGTTTCTTAGACAAAGTCACAGAGGGAGTGGCAGGGCTGGGTCAGCAACACCCCCTCAGCCAGAATGAAGCTGGGCGCGCCTCTCAGGCCTGACTGCGGCAGGGTTGTCTGGGGCGGGATGGGAGGAGGACAGGTGGGGAGAACCTGTCTGTAGGAATTCCCTCTACCCCTGAAAGCACCCAAATGGCACAATAATTTTTTCTCCTCTGAAGTACAAATATGTAGTTTCACCATCACCCCTGCACGTTTAAAAAAGAAAAACTTTCCCTAGGAAAGGCAGGCCCAGACGTTGGGTTTTATACAAACAGCAGGGAGCCCTGCATGTACTTATTCAGGGGCCACACGTTGCTCTTGCCCACGTTGGAGGGTCGCCTCTGGCACTGCTTGCACCGCCGATACTTCTCACACTGGTCCAGGAGGAAGAGCTTGCTGGGGGCCCTGTGGAGAGGCAGAAGAAGGGGTCATTCGCCGGCGTCCCCAAGTCCTTACTGGGTGCCTCGCCTGGAAGCCGGTGCAATGGAAGGGATACAAAAGAAAAGTCACACCTGGTCCCTGCTCTCCAGGAGTTTACGGCCCACCTGTGATTTCCCACCTGTAGTCTCTCCCCTCTACGCTGCTACCTGCTGCTCGCCCCAGGCCGGGCGTCTCCTGCTTCTCCTCCTTCCTTAGTGAATAAAAGGCTCTGCATGGTGCCTTCACAACAGTCTGACCCCAGCCCTCCCCCCACACCCACGTAAACCCTCAGAGAACACAGGACTTGCCCAAGGTCACTCAGCCAGCGTGAATGGGATGGTGACTCCAAAGCCTCAGTATTTGTGGCTTTGTCCCGTGGATGGGCCTTTACCTGTCAGGCTTCCCCGGGAGACAGCATTTGAGAGGGAGATCAAGCCATTAAGCTGCTGGTTAACACCCCAGCAGACAATGAAGCATAGACGTCAATGGAAAGTCCCAGGGGGCCAGAGGCCTCTGGAGAGTTAAGGGCAGGAGAGGAAGTGAAGACGTAGAAAAAGAGGATGAAAGCAGCTAGAAGCAGAGATGAAGGGATGACAGTGACTGGTTTTCCACTTCAACAGTTTTTCTTGATTGTGCAGGATGTGCACAATCCCTGATGTGTTCCCCTACGTTATCAAAATTTCTACACGGTGGGATTCTGTAAAAAGCAGCATCAATGACAGCCTTCAAAGGAAAAAGGACAATCTTGGGAGATTGGGATTGACATATATACACTAATATGTATAAAATAGATAACTAATAAGAACCTGCTGTATAAAGAAAATAAAATAAAATTCAAAAAATCAAAAGAAAGAAAGAAAAAGGACAATCTTGGCAGTAGGCAGGGGAAGACCTACCTGGCTTGCCTTGGCGATGGGACCGAGTATCATGAGCTAAACTGCATACAGGTGAACCTTGTTTTTGCTTCTGCTTTGTTTTCTTTTTAAGACCAACCAATTCCTCCTTCCTATGTGCTGTCCACTTGAGTCCCTGCCCACAACTTGGCCTAGGTCTTCAGGTGAGAGAACTGCTCTGCCGTGTCCGTGGAACAGCTGGGCTATCCTGCCACTCAAGGTTATGTCATGTCTCCTCTACCCTTTATCACCATGTTAGCCAAGCCTTCTTCCAAAATCCAACTAAAATCTCCCTCCCTGACACTAATCTCATTGCCTTCTACCTTCTTTCCCACAACATTGAGAAAATGGCTTGAAATACCCAATTCCCCTTTCCCTTCCTCTTCCCTAGGCCAAACAACATCACTTCTCCTTTGGAACTTATTTTCCACATCATCTGTCATACTTTCATTGTCACAAAATATGGGTTCTACCCATTAGAAAGACAGGTGAGAAATGCCTTAAAATCTAAAAGGAAAAGGAGAGTTTCAGATCAAGATCCACTATAACAATTTTTTCTATGATAAGAATTCATTGATAATTGGCATATTGAATATTATTTTGGTATATTCAGGTTTTAATAACATTTGATTGCCTAGACTTTGTTTCTTCAAGTTTTCAACATTCTATGAAATCACACCTTCCATTTGTAAAGTATTCTAATTTTTGAAAGTGTAATAATTTTCCAACTCTTTATTTGATCCCCCAAACTCCTGTGTTAGCCAAGCCAGGCAAATGTTCACTTTCCCCATCTTAGAAATAAGAAAAGTAAGGCAAAAAGATTAGCTGCCTCTCCAAAGTTAGTGTTCATTCTCCAAAACATCTGGATTCCCCAACTCTAGATTGTAAATAGATAGTTGGGGAAAGTGAGCATGGATATAATACATTTCAGGAAGACGTTCTTGGTTGGGCATCTCACTTTTCCAATTGCCAATCTTACCCACAACCCCTTGACTCTGCTCTTACGAGAGCATCCCATAAGCCTTAGATGTGTTCAGACAGAAACACTTTCTTCCTATTTCCAACTAATTATCTCCAAAGAGAATTCCCACCCTCCTTCGCACACAGCCCCAGGCCTCCCTAGCCTCCACAAAGTGAAAATGAAGCTACTACACAGAGGCAATGATTAGGGCAGAGATGGCAAATATATAACATGCAACACAGCATTCTCCATCCCATGTCCACAACGGACATTTCTGACATACCATAGCAGTATTTCCCACTGAACCCAGAATTCTTTTCTCACAAAGGTATCTAGGCAGCCACCCCTAATAAACTGAAGCTGACACTTAAAACCTATCTGCCATCCCTGATTAGAGGAAACTAACAAGATGCAGAGGGGATTTTCAGGTGCAGTCAGCTACTACCGCTGGAAAGCCTTCTCCTCCAGGTCCCGCTGCTTCTTCAAGACAGCACTCCTTTCCCAGTCATCCTGTAAGTCTTGGTAGATTCTGCTCACTCGCTCAAGCTCAGCATTTCTGTCTGCCAAGTGCCTAGAGAGAACAGAAGAGTCTGAGATTCCATTCATAATACTGGGAAGGGCGTGCACCAACCTTAGGAGCCCCATTCCTTTCATGCTAAGTTAAACAGAAAACCTGGTTTTGTTCGCCACTCTTTGAAATAGACTAAGGGGCATGAACACTGTAAAAACATAGCGAAACTCCTAGCAAATAATTTGTGGGTCTGGGACCTTTCATCTTCAATCCTGATTTAAAGGATTGAATCAGGATTAAATCCTGATTTAGCAGGATTAAAACCTTTTTCCAATTAACACATTCAGCCTTTAAAGCCATCAATTTCCTTTGAGGCTAATTTAACTAATCTGAAGATTCATCTCAAATGTATTTCCTATACTTTGCTTCCTTCCTTTCAGTCCAGCCTCTCAGCTGTCAGTAGTCCGCCCACCAGTTCTGCCAGATGTTTTACAAGACAAAGTAGACAGGTGTATGAATGAATGGTTAGAAAGGGGGAAAGAAACAGAAATGACTAAGCAAAAGAAAATGAAATCGAGAAAATATCTAACGTTGTGAAGAAGAGTAAAAAAAAAAAAAAAAAAACGTGTTTGGTGAAGGTCACATCATCAAAGAAATGACTGCAGTATAATATCTCTCTTCAAGCACAGTGTTCCAGCATTCCCAATGTTAAGTGTTTCTATTACTGGTCTCTAAACATGTAGTCACTGCTCTGTGAATCACCTTAAACCTGGTTCAATATAAATGTGTCTATTTCTTGCCAAACTGAAACTCTTACAGTCAGTTCTCATTAAATTCTGGAAGGGACTTCACTAAATGTGACCCTTGATTTAGCCTGCCTACTCTGAAGGGTCTTGTGTTACAGGTACCAACCGCCACTAGGTGTCAGGACCCACCGATAAAATACTGTAATGTGCTCTGTGCTGGTTCACTTATTCTAAAATAGCATGGCCCCATTATCCTCTAACAAGCGTTGATTCAGTAGCTATTGTGCAGTCACTATAAAGATTAAGTAGGATAATATACAGAAAGCGCCAATGCCTATCACACAATGGGAGTTCAACGACGGAATGGTACCTATTATATATATTTTTTCATAACCTTTTTTATCTTTTCACCGTTTTTTAAAATTGTAGTTAAAAAAAAAAAAAACGCATAGGGGCTTCCCTGGTGGTGCAGTGGTTAAGAATTGCCTGCCAATGCAGGCGACACAGGTTCAAGCCCTGGTCCAGGAAGATCCCACATGCCGCGGAGCAACTAAGCCCGTGCGCAACTACTGAGCCTACGTTCTAGAGCCTGTGAACCAAAACTACTGAGCCCACATGCCACAACTACTGAAGACCAGGCACCTAGAGCCCGTGCTCCGCAACAAGAGAAGCCGCCGCAATGAGAAGCCCACACACCGCAATGAAGAGCAGCTCCCGCTCGCCACAACTAGAGAAAGCCCGTGCACAGCAACAAAGACCCAACGCAGCCAAAAATAAATTAATTAATTAAATTAAAAGAAAAAAAACACATAATATTGACTATCTTAACCATTTCTAAACACGCAGATATATAGTGTTAACTATATTCCCACTGTTGTGCAATCAATATCTAGAAAAGCACCTTGCAAAACTGAAACTCTAAACCCATTAAACAATGACTCTCTATTTATCCCTCCCCCAACCCCTGTCAACTACCATTCTACTTTGTTTCCATGAATTAGACTACTCTAATTACCTTATATAAACAGAGTCATACAGTATTTATCTTCTTTTTGTGGCAGGCTTATTTCACTTAACATAATGTCCTCAAGGTTCATCCACATTGTAGCATGTGTCAGAACTTTCTTTTTAAGGCTGAGTAATATTCCATTGTAAGTGTATACTGCATTTTGTTTATCCTTTCATCTGTGGTTGGACATTTGAGTTGCTGCTATTTCTTAGCTATCATGAATTATGCTGCTATGAACATAAGTGTGCAAATACCTCTGAAAGATCATGCTTTCAAATCTTTTGAATATATACCCAGAAGTGGAGTTATTGAATCACATGGTAATTCCACTTTTAATTTTTTGAGGGACCACCACTGTTTTCCATAGTGGTTATATCTATTTACATTCCCACCAACAGCATAAAGGGTTCCTATTTCTCCACATCCTTTCCAATGCTTACTATTTTCTGTTGGTTTTTTTTTTTTTATAATAGCCATCCTAACACATGTGAGGTAGTCTCCCTCTCTCTCTCTCTCCCTCTCCCTCTCTCTTTCTCTCTCTCTTTCCTTGCCAGTTCTAGTTTCCTTTATCTTTCCTCTTTACGTCATATATATTCACATATTAATGGTTTTATCTAATACTGAATAGACAATTTTCTTCCTTCCTAACCTTTTGAATGGTCTAAAAGAAGTACTTGTTAAATGTTTCATGGTGTATGTGGTGTAAGAAAAATATATAATTGTTCTTGTTTTGGACATTTCACAAGGCAATTAAACCACAGATATTATAATCCAAGATAAATGATAACACATTTTATCTTTGCATTTATGAAATCTTATTACACTATTCTGCAAATGTATAAATGTTTTCTTTTCAGAAAAAAAAACATAGAAAAAAAAGATAGCCATCTTATCCATGTATGTCACGCTGATATATATATCCTAAATAGTGAAAGACATTTTCTTACATCTGCATAGGTGTTTTGCAGGGGAAAACATGAACAATTTGCTGACTGCTTACTCCATTCAGACTTCCATAGAGTTGGCATTCCTGCATTCTATATTATTGGAATTAAATTATTAAATTGTGTAATATAAACACAGCCGTATTTTAAATCTCACATTCCTACCTTGCCACCTTTATTCACTGGAGTAGAGAATCCCTGTGTCACAGGTGCACATAAGTAAATATTCAATAAAACATGGAATACCTCTTATCTTGGAGAGAGGCACACATAGAGTTAAATGTTAAATGACCTCTAGTTCCAACAGTGCAAATGATGACAGCTGACAGTTGAATAAGGGTCACCCCCACACTCTCACAGAGCATGGAAACCATTTGTTAATGAGCAGCTATCTCTTTGTGGTTTTGATTTGTATTTCCCCAGTGATTACTGATGTTGAGAATCCTTTCATATGCTTTTTGGCCATTGTTATACAATTCTTTAAAGGATAGGTTTAAAAGTCAGTTTACTTTAAATGCCTAGAAAGTAAGAACACGAAGTAAGATTAGAGGGGAAGCAACTAGGATTCTCCCAAGACTGATGGTGGAAGCAAATTGCTGTACTTTTTTAGAAAGCAAAGTGTCAGTATCTGGTAGTATTTAAAATTTAAAATACACTTGATCCAGCAACCTCACTTTTAGGAATTTATCCAGTAGAAACAGAACAACCAGTATAAGGAAAAATAAGAAAAATGCTTAATGCAGAATTGTTGTAATAGCAAAATACCTGGAAAGAAAGTGAATGTTCATCAATGGTGCAAAAGTTAAACTATATAATCCATATTATAGTATGCTGTTATTAAAGAAAAATGAATTTCATATATAGGTACTGACCTAAATACAAATTAATGACACATTATTAGGTTAAAGAAAGGTTGGGTTGCAGAGTAATATGTAAGATTTCACAGGCCTCATTTTCATTTACAAAAATGGAAGGAAAAATATATATGTGTATATTGCTTGAATATATTTATAGAGAACAGGAAAAACTGTAGAAGGCTAAACTTAACACTGACTACTCGGTAGGGGAGATTATTAGCCTTATTTTTTTAATCTCTCCACTAACTGACTTAATGAGCATGAATTGTTATATTTTTTTAAAACAGAAGCAGAAAAGTTTAAAGCAAAATAGTAAAACAAGTAAAAAAAAGTAAAACAAGTAAAAGTAAAACACAGACTAAGTCATTCCCTCTGAAAGAAAGTGACCTTCTAGTTGCCACAGGAAGACCTAAGATCACATCTTGAGATGGACCGAGGATGGGGAAGTTGGGAAAGAAAAGAGAAGAGAATATGGAATAATCAGTAAAGGATATAGAAACAAAAGACAAGGATCTAATCCATATAAAAACGGGGGTTTACGACCAGAAATCCAACAAAAGAGATAACCAGATAACGACCATAGTTTGTATTTGATCAGAGCTCTGAAGTTTCCAGAATGCTCTCACATACATAATCTCATTTAATCGTCATAGTGAGGATAGGCAGGGCGGGTGTGATATCCTTATTTTTCATATGAGGAAAAGAGAGCTCAAAGACCCCATGTGTGATATGGTCCAGGTCACACAGTCTGGAAGTGACAGAGTTTAAACCCTCCTAACTCCACGTTCAGGAAAACAGCCAGAGAAGCTAAGGAGCAGAGGAGGAAACTGCAATAGTCTCCGCAACACATGCAAGGGTCCCAGATCTGGCTGTGGCAGCATGCTCGGAAAGGCAGAGCCACTGCGGGGCAAGGGGCAGCTGTTTGCTATGAAACAAGCTCCTTACAAGAACTTCATTTGACCCTTAACCACCTTGGAGGTAGTATTAGTATTCTCCCTAATAGCTGATAAGGAAACCAATGCCCTCAGGGGGCTGTAACCTGCCCAATCCCACACAACTAGTAAAATGGCAGAACCGCATATCAATCTATCAGAATGGAGACCGGAAGTGGTCTTGGAGACCCCAGGTAGTCATCCATTCGGTGAAAGATCATGGAGGTGTGGGATGGGGGATCCCAGGGAGGGGCAGGAGCAGCCTGGGAAGCAGGGATGCACTTGTAGGGCTTGGGGCAACAGCTGTTAATCAAGAAGTATGGAAATATTTCAGTATTTTAGCAAACAGTACAGACATACAGTATACATTGCCCTGGGCTGATGCAAGACTCAGTCCCCCGTCTGATTTGACTCCAAAAGCCATGCATTTAACTACTCTCACCTCTCTACCCCAATCCAACCCTACCCTTATCACAATATCCTCCCACCTTCACCCAATTATTCTACTCATATATTCCGGTCTGAGCCTACTTGCTATAGAACATAACAGATCTTTGCACCATCCCACTGACCATTTGTAAAATTTATAAAATTTTAATATAATAACTTTTTTTCTTTTTATAAGTACAACTGCTTTTTTAAAAGAGGATATTCCTTTGAAGAGAAGCCCTCTTGGAACTCCTGAGAACTTTGATCAAGTATCTGAAAATTGCTGAACATCTACAAAGAAGAAACTGTAGTTCTCTGTGGCAATCAGAGGGTGGAAGCGGGAGAGTAGGAAACATGGGAAATGGGAAGACAAGAGGAGCCTAGGAGATGTTACAAGGCTGAGGGCTGGTCAGGATCTTAAAAAATTCCCCATTTGTGGGG